>NW_026652279.1:135244030-135819689 GCF_009828535.3 Hylobates moloch
CAGGAGATAAAATATGGAGGGCATAGGCTCTCATACTTGAAACTTACACTAGTAATCATTACCAAAATTGGGTTAGGTCCCACCCCCCCAATGTATAAGTGGGCCTGTACGCTTTTCCTCTACAGCTTTTTACCCACGTATATTAACTTCAAAAATTATTTGTTGGCATCTCTTTTTTTAAGATCATAAGCTGCAGAGTCCACAGGGAGTTGGGTCACCATTACATTCAGTACATCCCCAGGGCCAAGTACAGCAGAAGTCAATGACTGTTTCACAGCTGGTAAGAAAGATCTGTTCTTTCAGTAAATAAAACAAGGTTTATTGGATGACTATTTATAAACCTCTTAAGTCGGAAACAATTATGCAGCCATGATGATCTATAAGAAAGATCTGGAGACGCACTGTCAAAGGAAATATTGACTTAGCAATTTCAGAATTCTTAAAATAGCAATATTTTCTAGCAATACAAATATATGAGTTTTATATCTTCAAAACAGACTGGGTTTTGTCCCTAAATATCCCTAACTTGATTGTAGACTATTTCTTTAAATAAATTTTTAAAAAATATTAATCTGTACAATGAAGGAAAATGGAAAATCAAAGAAAAAAACTATTATATTTTAAATAGTGTAATTAAAAGCATCATACACAGAATAATTTGACATTAATGTAGGTTTTTCCAAAAAGCAAACAACAACAACAACAATAATTATCCTGGAAAGGTAAGCAAGGGCATAGACAGGTAGAGAAGAGGGGAAAAGATCTTTGTTAAAAGTGTAAATTCATAGGTAATGGGATGCACAGGCTGAATTCTTGGATTCACTGAACAAGTGGGAGAAATGGCATTATTTGGCTTCCAACCTGGATGTGTTAACCTAAGCAGAACATCTGCTGGAGGACCCTACCCATGAAAGGATAAAGTGCTTGTTCAATTAATTCAACACTCAAGCACTGAAAATAAAAGAAAAAATTAATATGTACTATGCCTAATTATCTCCAAAGGAGAAGAAGAAAATAGCTTTTGTAAAGTGAGTGGAAAAAGATGTCTTTCACACCATGATAGTATCGGGGGAGAGACTTCAGCATGGCCACTGATAACCTTAGTGTCACCTCTTATTGTAATGAAATTAAGGTAGCAATGAGATGGCAATTTCTTGTCAGCTTTAAAAAGAAATGGTGTAATTGAATTTCACCAACTTAATTGAGCCCTTCCCCTATATAGCTTATACCACAGTAAGTGGGAATTCAAGGCTATTTATAAAGCACTGTCACTGTCCCCAAGATACTCGCAGTCAATTATATTTCATAATCACATTTGATGCCTACTATCTATTAAAGTATATTTTACCTGTAAATAGGAAATGCTTGGAGAGCCTTAAACAGGTACCCATCCAAATTGGTATTTGAGATCATTTTGATAACACAGGTAATTCAACAGCTGGCTGTACCAATTTTTTAACTGGATAGCTTAGAACTAAAAGTGGTGTCAAATATTTAATTAAAATTTAATTATCTAAAAACATCATTTATTACTTTAAATATTGGTGAAATTGTGATTAATATACTTCACTACAAGAGGAAATTAATAGTTTCTACCATAATAAAACTCAGACCAATCTGGGGAACTTTATAACTGAATTCCCACTTCTTTTACTCAACACTATACTTCAAGGTATAAATTTTCTTAAAATGTTTTCAAAATATTCATCTTATTGCTAAGCAATAATGCTATTTCCTGGAGATAAAAATCAGCGTGTACTTAAAACAACTGTGTTCACAGGAATTCTGCATTTTCACTGGATTATCAAGACCATGAATTAATAATATTCAACAAAACGTAACTGCCTAGAAAACAGATGACTGCACTGGGCTAAACAGATGATCATTAGACACCTGCTCCAACACAACTATTGTTAGGTATTTTACTCTATTTGCAAAGACAGTAAGGTGTGTAGTAACTCAAATCTATCTTCCCACAGCCAAGCCAAACAATTCATGAAAGACTTTCTTATGCTTCCTCTATATTATGATGGTAAAATCTTGGCAAGAAAGTCAGGTCCAATTCAAAAGAGCTCAAAGGAAAAAAAAAAAAAGAACTAAAGATGCTGTCTTACATTTTTTGGGCTGCTATGACGAAACACCTTAGACTGGGTAATTTATAAACAATAGAAGTTTATTTATCACAGTTCTGGAAGCTCAGAAGTCCAAGATCAAGGCACCAACAGATCTAGTGTCTGAGAAAGGCCCATTCCCCACAGATGGCGCTTGTCTTCACATGGTGGAAGGGATGTGTGGGGCTAGGGTGCTCCCTTGAATTATTTTATAACGGCACTAATCCCATTCACAAGGGTGGAGAGCCCATAACCCAATAAGCTCCCAAAGGCCCCACTTCTTAATACTACTGCATTGGAGATTAAGTTTCAACATACGAATTTTGGTGGGACATCAACAGACCATAGCAGGTGCCTTTAGGAGGCATACGTGTATTCCCAGTTTGGTTTCTAACTATTCTAGGGTAGGGTCCCTATGCAATCAATTCTTCTCCAAACTCTCCAACCAAAATTTGAAACAGCAATGTCACAAGTTAAAATAAAGAAATAGGTTGAATTTCAAGGTAACAATATCTCTACAGAAATAAAAGTAAAAAGGAAAGTTAACTCTTCACTTTCTTAGATCATTGTATGTCGGACTTACTTAAATGTGAGGTCTCTCTCACCGTGTGTGCATTTGTGCGCATGCGCACACATGTGAACCAATATAAAGAATAAAAGGCAGAGAAATAAACTACATATCAGAAACTAGAAATCAGGGAAAGCCAAGACAAACCATTAAGGGTGGCTCTATCCTTGAAATAAAAGGCAGAGAAATAAACCACATATCAGAAAGTAGAAATTAAGGAAAGCCAAGACAAATCATTAAGGGTTGCCCTATCCTGGAAAAGAATGTGCACCTCAACTGGGTCAGAGCAGGAATCAATGAAGAGCAAAGAGAAGAAACACAAAGTGGAAAATGACCTTTAGATTCTAGTGCCAACAAGTGGTCAAGACAATTGATCTTTACAAAGTTTTAAGCAACTGTGAAAGCAAAAATATTTAGTCATGAGGTACGACATTAGACAACTTGTCTTGGTAACAAAGATTAGGCTTATATACTGTACATATGGTCCTTTAATTTCCATTCCATGCAAATGCTGGCTAAGTTTTCAATGTACTATTAAGTCACATTATTTTTACTACTTTACTTCTTCACTGTGGCATTATTCATCTTCCACACAAGGAAGTGAATGTATTATAACTCACAATAGAGATCATTAAAAGGCTCTTTCAAATCTATTTTAACATATATCCCTCATCTCTTTGAGTATATGACTATGTTCTCTGCAATAGCAATAATAATAATAATAATTTGTCTAAATAAACCATATATCATTCTTGTTTACTTAGAGTCTCTTCGGATAAACTTTTTCAATACTATTAGCAATTCAGATGACCACTTCGTTCTCACTCCAATTTCTGTATAACTCTTTCAAAAACTCTAAATATGTTCATTTCCATATTATTTTTCTTCAAGAATCTAAATGAAACTCTTTAAGAGCAAGAAATAAAAGTTAACATATTTATATCAAATTTTATATGAAGAGTAAATACCCTGTATTTTCAAACACACAGTTGACCTTTGAATGTGGGGGGTGAGGGTCATAGGAGTTGGGGCGCTGACCTCCCATGCAGTCAAAAATCCATGTATAACTTTTGACTCAACAAATCCTTAAATACTAGTAGCCGGCTATTCACCTAAGCCTTATTGATGACATAAACACTTGATTAACACCACTGCTATATGTATGTTACGTGTATTATACACTATATTCTTATAATAAAGTAAACTAGAGAAAAGAAAATGTTATTTAAAACATCATAAGAAAGAAAAAACATATTTACTGTTAAGTAGAAGCGAATCATCATAATCTTCATCTTCATTGCCTTTAAACTGAGTAGGCTAAGGAGGAGGGGGAGGAGGAAGAAGAGGAAAAGGAAGAATTTGTCTTGTCTCAAAGTAGCACAGGTGGAAGAAAATCCATGTATAAGTGGACCTCTACAGTTCAAATCCATATTGTTCAAGGGTCATGTATACGTGGAAATTTATCTAAATTAATCATCCATTTTATGACAAAGAATTTTCAATAAAATCCAAAACACAGAAATGGCATGTTAGATTTTCTAACTAGAAATTAACGTGTAAAATCCAATCACTTCAAAAAAAGAAACAGAAAACGCAATCGAAAACAAAAAATGTAACAAACACAAATATTTGAAAAAAATAGTTGATAAAACAGACAAATCATAAACTAGTTTTTGAAGATATAAAAATACAAATATGAAATTAAGAATCACTTTTAACTACTATATGGAAATTTTTAACATATATTATCTTTAAATTTCTGCTACTAAATTTAAAAGTAGCTAGAAAATTATTGAAGGTAAATGTTAATGTCAATTTTTTTTTTTTTTTTTTAAATAAGAGACCTAACTGGATCAATCACTGCAAAATAGCTTTGCTGGAGTGCAGGGAGCACTGGGGGGAGTAAGTAATTGATTATTTTTAAAAGCTAACAGATACATAAGGTTTCCCGACATTTGAAGAATAGATAATATATTTTGTAATAATTTTTAAAAGAACAGATTATTTCAATGCCGTAAGAAGTACTCCAGAACACAGGAAAAAATGGGAAACTTCCTAATGTATTAGTTAAAAGCAACATACCATGATGTCAAATCATCAATATTGCAAAGAAGAAAATTGTAAGATGTCCAAAAGCATTTGATAAAATTGTAAATCTATACTTGATTGTAATTCTTAGTAAAATAAAAATAAAGACAGTTCTTTAACATGATAAAAATGTTAGTTCAAGCCAATGGGAATTTCCTACAAGAACACACCAACAATGACCACTTAAGAAATATAAAGAGCAAGTGGAACATTCACAACAGCAACTACTATCAAGTATCTATAGAACTGAAATTATGAAAACTGATCCGTTTTTACTAAAAAGCAACATAGAAGCTTTTAATAAACTGGCAGTATATATCATATTTCTAGAGAAACAAAATAATTAGGAAAGTCAAATGGAAGAATAAAGTGACAATCATAGCTAAGACTTTTCGGAAAAAAAAACAGGAAAAAGTATAATATTGAAATGATGTGGGATTAAGAGAGGATAGTAAACTTTAGCCAATGCTTACAAGATTTTCAAATTTTTCAAGAAAATTTGGAAATCTAGATTTTCTTAAATGAAATGTCACATGTTTCTCTGAAGGCTTAAGCCTTTGAAAGCACTATTTCCAAAGAAAGCATTTCTGTATGCTAAATTGGCCAGAGTGGACCTCTGCCCTATACACACCCAACACTTCCTGCCTCACCCAGAGCTCAAGGTGCTTCCTATGTTGGACAGCCCCTTCCTCTTTCTCCACCCAGTCAAATGCAACCCACCCATCAAGGTGTGGCTTATAGGCCAGTCCTCAACAGATCATTCTTAGAACCTCTGGTATGGATTTATCATTACTCTCCCTCTGCTACAAGAATTACAGTTCTAACAATAGATTGTAAAAACAAATAGTAACCCAATGTATTCTGTCTCCTCCTCTAGAATGGAGAGTAGGAACAGTGTCTAATAACAATACCAGCTACTATCTTACTGGCCTTTCTTTATACCAAACACTGAAATGATGCTTTCTACAGAGTTCTTCTGTAACCCTCCTAACAAATGCAAAACAGGTATTTTTCCTACTTTACAGGTAATACAGTGTTCAGAGGGGTAAGCAACTAAACAGGTCCTGGAAATAAATAGATTCTAAATTCTTTTTTGCCAACTTCACCAATCACATCACAGCTGGTTGGTCTCGGTTGAGTTAAATTTACTTGGGACCCTGTTCTCAAACGAGGGCACTGAGGTGAGAGATACAGCAAAAATAAGAACAACGCTAAAGATAAGAACTCAAGGGTTTGTAATCTGCAAATAGGATATGAGTACTACATGAAGCCCAAGAAGATGTGATGTATTCTAGTTGTGTATTTGAAATTGACTTCAATAATATAAGTTACATTGGAAGGCTGAGGCAGGCAGATCACCTGAGGTCAGGAGTACGAGACAAGCCTGACCAACATGGTGAAACCCCGTCTCCACTAAAAATACAAAAATTAGCCAGGCATGGTGGTAGGCGTCTGTAATCCTAACTACTCAGGAGGCTGAGGCAGGAGAATTGCTTGAACCCAGGAGGCAGGGGTTGCAGTGAGCCAAGATCCCGCCATTGCACTCCAGCCTGGGCGACAGAGCGAGACTATGTCTCAAAAAAAAAAAGTAAGAAAAATAAGAATAATATAAGTTATATCAAAAATTAACCTTTTGCATTAGCAAATTTTATTGATTCACTTGAACTTGATGTACTCAGTGAAGGAAAAACAGAACAGATGGTACTGTACTGTAGCCTGAAAGAAAATTTGAATAATAAGACAACTTTTGAAATATCCTTAATATTCTTGTCATTTAAGGTACCAATAAAGTTCTTATAATACCTAATTTGTATGTTTTGTTGACATCAAAAATAAATCACCTTATAAGAGGCTTCTTTTAAAAAATTAAATAAATAAATCTTTAAAATATCTATAATCAATTTACCTTAAGAGAATTTAAAGTAATTCTAATGTAACCTGCTGAAAAATTCTAAAGCTACAAGCATTTGGGAACGTTTCATGAGCTGTGACTAAAAAAAGAGAACACAACCTAGTAACAAAACTCTTCAACAAGATAATCTGAAAAGTCCAATTAATCATTCACCCTAAAGAACACATTTTTGTTTAAGTGTCTTTAAAAATTCAATAGAACATCTCACATTGAAAAACATCTGTGCCAATGGGGAAAAAAGGTCTTTTAAAAGTACTATGAGTTACTAAACCAGAAATGTATTATTTTAAAGAAGTTACAGAAATCCTCAAGATGATGTTTTCCTCTTTATTTTTAGACCTGTGAAAGATATGTTTTTAAAAGTTCCACTTATAAAAAAGGCAAATATATTAAAGAAAACTAGATCATTTTTTGGCTATTTCTAAATTTGTTCAGTATTTGTTTAAGGCTAGAAAGCCATAAGCTTCAACCAATCATATTTTGGCTCAGATTTTAAGTTATTCATATTTAATATCTGTTCTTTATAGCAGAAATACATGACTCTTCTGCAAAAAGAAAAAAGGAACACCCAACTTATTACCATAGGACAGGGATCAGCGGACTACGACCTATGGACCAAACAGAGCCACGGCCTGTTTTTGAAACGCATGCTCCCGAAGGATAGTTTTTACATTTTTAAAGGGCTGTTAAATAAATGTTTATGTGTGTGTGTGCGTCTGTGTGTATGATATGTATGCATGACAGTGACTTTATGTGGCTAGAAAAGCCTAAAATATTACTGTCTGGCCCTTAAACAAAAGTTTACTGACCCTGTCAGAATATACAAAGTTCTCTATACAGGCATGCCTTATTTTGTTACACTCCATTTTACTGAACTTTGCAGATATTGTGTGTGTGTGTGTGTGTGTGTGTGTGTGTGTGTGTGTGTTGTGTGTGTGTGTGTGTGTGTGTGTGTGTGTGTGTGTGTGTTTTGTTTTGTTTTTTTACAAATTAAAAGTTTTTGGCAATGTTGAGTCGAGCATGTCTATTAGTGCAATTTTTCCAACAGCACGTGTCACATTTTGGTAATTCTTGCAATGTTTCAGACTTTTCTATTATTGTATCTGTATTGGTGACCTGTGATCTTTGATGTTACTCTTGGGACTGGCTTCGGGGCAACACAAACCCTGACCTTCTAAGACAGTGAACTTGATAAATAGATGTTGTGTGCGTTCTTACTGCTCCACCAACTGGCAATTCCTTCATCTCTCTCCCGGAGACTTAACAACACTAAAACTGGGCCAATTAATAAACCTCAAAGACCTCTAAGTGTTCAAGTAAAAGAAAGCATCACCTGTCTCTTACTTTAAATCAACGCTAGAAATGAGTAAGTTTAATGAGGGAGGCAGGATGAAAGCAGAGACAGACTGAAAGCCAGGCCTCTTGTGCCAAAGAGCCAAGTTGTGAATGCCAAGCAAAAGTTCCAGAAGAAAATTGAAAGTGTTACTCCACCAAAAACATGAATAAGAAAACGAAACAGCTTTAATGCTGATGACGGAGTAAGTCTGAGTGGTCTGGATAGAAGCTCAAACCAGCCACAACATTCCCTTAAGCCAAAGCCTAATCCAGGTCAAGCTCCTAACTCTCTTCAATTTTGCAAAGACCAAGGGAGGTGAGAAAGTTGCATTGGAAGCCAGAAGAGTTTGGTTCATGAGGTTTAAGAAAAGAAGCCATCTCCATAACATAAAGGTGGAAGGCGAGGCAGCAAATGCTGATGGGGAAGCTGCAATAAGTTATCCAGAAGATCTAGCTAAGATCACTGATGAAAGTGAATATACTAAAAAACAAAAACAAACAAACAAACAGATTTTCAACGTAGACAAAACAGCAACCCATGGCAAGAAGAGGCCATGGAGGACTTTCATATAGTTAGAGAGGAGAAGTCAATGACTGGATTTACAATCTCAAAGCACAGGCTGACTGTTAGGGAATAATGTACCTGGTGACTTTAAATTGAAGCCAATGCTCACTCACTATTCTGAAAAATTATGCTAAATCCACCCTGCCTGTGCTTTATAAATGGAACAACAAAGCCTGGATAATGGCACATCTACTTACAGCATGGTTTATTAAATACTTCAAACTTACTATTGAGATGTACTGCTCCGAAAAGATTCCTTTCAAAATATTACTGCTCATTGACAATGCACCTAGTCACCCAAGAGCTCTGACACAGACGTATGTAGAACTAGATTAAAGCTGTTTTCATGCCTAACACAACATCCTTCCTGCAGCCCAAGGATCAAGGAGTTATCTCAACTTTCAAGTCTTATTATTTAAGAAATACATTATGTAAAGATATACTTGCCATAGATAGTGACTCCTCTGATGGATCTGGGCAAAGTAAATTGAAGACCTTCTGGAACTGATTCATCGTTCTAGATGTCCTAAGAATATCTGTGATTTATGCAGGAGGTCAAAATATCAACATTAGAAAGAGTTTAGAAGAAGGTGATTCTAACCCTCACGGATGACTTGGAGAAGTTCAAGAGTTCAGTGGAGTAAGTAACTGAAGATGTGGTGGAAACAGCAAGAGAAACAGAATTAGAAGTAGAGCCTGAAAATGTGACTTAATTGCTGCAATCTCACAATAAAACTTTCATGGATGAGGAGTTGCTTCTTACAAACAAAGTAAGTGGTTTCTTGAGTTGGAATCTACTCCTGGTGAAGATGCTGTGAACATCGATGAACTGCCCTGGCCACCCCAACTTTCAGAACCACCATCCCGATCAGTCAGCAGCCATCAACATCCAAGCAATACCCTCCACCAGCAAAAAGATTATGACTCATTTAAAGTCCAAAAGAATGTTAGCATTTTTTAGCAATGAAGTATTTTTAATTTAAGGCACGTAGGTTTTTTTTTTAATCACAATGCTATTGTGTGCTTAATAGGTCATTATAATGTAAACATAACTATTATGCTTTGGGAAAATAAAAAAAATTCTAGTGACTTGCTTTATTGAGATATTTGCTTTACTGTAGTGGTCTAGAACCAAACTCACAGTATCTCTGAGGTATGCCCATAATTAAGGTCTTATATGTGGGTCACTGACATCATACTACACTCTAAGCTGCCAAAGAGATTGAGTCAGAAGATTAAGGGATGAAGTATGAATGAAAGGCGATTTTTAAAAATATCTTTAATAATATTTACAGCAGAGACACACTATTAAAATATGAGATATGGCAGCATCAAGTTGTCAATGTGGGTTCAAGAAATTGCCCTACTCTCAATACTTGAAAATACTGGAGTTTTAGATGGGTGTTCATCTCACAGATGGGGTTTAAAGGAGCATAACGTGCTACGTCATACACATGTCCTCCTCCCTCTAATCCTCCACTCCCTTTTTGCCAGGAATAGTCTTACTCATCATTCAAATACAGATAAAATGCTTCTTTCTCAATGAATACTCTAAATCACGGGGCCCCAACCCCCGGGGCCATGGACCAGTACCTGTGAACTGTGCATAAGAGAGATCTATGTTGCATGTTCCTTATGAGAATCTAATGCCTGATGATCTGAGGTAGAAACCATTCCCACTCTCTCCCAGTCTATGGGAAAATTGCCTTCCATGAAACAAGCCCTGGTGCCAAAAGGGTTGGGGACTACTTTTCTAAATCCTCCAAATTAACAAAGTTAGTTATCCCCTTCAAAGCTTTCAGAACTTTCTGTACAATTATTTTTTATAGAACTTGTAACATTGTATTATGTTTTTGTTTACTTTTCAAAGATTTTTGAATTCCTGGTGGCAAAGACCTTATAACCACTAACATTCCACATAATACACTGCCCATAGTGAGTTGATTAATTTCCTGTGGCTGCCCTAACAATTTTTCACAAACCTGGTGACTAACAACAGAAATTATTCTCTCACAGTTGTAGAGAAGGGGAAAAGCAAGGCCACAACTCCTTCAAAGGCTCTAGAAAAGGATCTTTTCCACCAGGCATGGTGGTTCACGCCTGTAATCCCAGCACTTTGGGAGGCTGAAGCAGGTGGATCACCTGAAGTCTGGCCAACACGGTGAAACCCTGTCTCTACTAAAAATACAAAAATTAGCCAGGCGTGATGGCAGGTACCTATAATCCCAGCTACTCGGGAGGCTGAGGAAGGAGAATCACTTGAACCTGGGGGACAGAGGTTGCAGTGAGCCAAGATCGTGCCACTGTACTCTAGCCTGGGCGACAGAGTGAAACTCTGACAAAAAAAAAAAAAAAAAAGAATCTTTTCCGTGCCTCTTGCAACCTCTGGTGGCTGCTGGCACTAGTTGGTATTCCTTGGCTTGTAGCCACATCCTTCCAATCCCTGCCTCTGTATTCTTATTGCCTTCTCCTCCTCTGACGCTTGTAAGGACACTTGTCATTGAATTTAGAGCTTACCTAAGAAATTCAGGATGTTCTCATCTCACATCTTTAACATAATTACATGTGCAAAAACCACCTTCCAAACAAGGCAATATTCACATATTCCCAGGATTCAGATGTGGGTATATCTTACTGAGATTTAGCATTCCACACACTATCGTTGCCATACGGTAAACATGTGCTCAGTTTCCTTACCTTAGACCTCCATGAAATAAACTTACAGATAAACCCAAAAATGAGGAAAAGTGGAAACAGGAAAACTTAATTTCTTCCCTTCTCTGCTAATGTCCTCTTTGAAAAGGAACCACTGAGGCATAGCCAGAAAGCTTCACCAGCATTTTTTTTACTGAGAAATTACTAAGGATTACTTAACACAATGCCCAATGACAGATCACTGGAGACCATTTCTTCGCTCCTAGGGAAAAAAGGCCAGAGATATATTTTCTTCCTCACAAAGCAACACTCTTTCTTATTCACATCTAGTGGGAACCTGCTTTAAGTGAAGTTTCAATTTCTTTAAATTCTTTATATGTGGCCATGAACATTTTACAGCATGTGTAGTTTTACATGAATGGTAGAAAGCCAAACTACTAAGAATTTATCCTTATAGGAAATTTAAGTGTTTAAAGCCTTACCTCTCCAGATTTTAGGCTTTCATTCGAAACAGAATCCCTCGCACATCATGAACATTCAGTGAGAATAAGTTGATTCCCATGGCTATGATTGTTTCCTAGACACAGTTTAAGATGTCATAGCAGAACTTTTCAGAAAGTATTTTAACCTTACAAAGATCAAAGACTGCTATGATCTTCAAATCAGGGTTGGAAACTAGGATAGAAATTTCAAAACTTCTATAAACTATAATTAGGCCTGAAAAAATAGTTCTGTTCAAGGTTTACATTATTAACCGGAGGGACCAATTAACTACTATTAATATAGTACTATCTAGCAGATTATAAAATAATGCTGGCAATATAATGTATCCATAGACTCAAACTCTTCAAATAAAACATCCCTAATATCCCACCATACCAGGGAACCAAGATAATGAAAACTTAGCCAAGAGAAAACATAAGAAAAATGTCAATCAACTTGCTGCAAGATTTGGTAAAAAATCTATTTACTCTTATCGCAACATAAGTTATGAAAATTCCAGTCAATTAGCTAAAATAACATAATCATTTCAAATAGAATTATTGGTATTTCCTCTATTTATCAGTTTATTAAAAAAAATAAGGTTTAAAGAAAGACTGATTCTGATCAACTTGATTCACAATTAGAACAGCATCTACCCTGGTAGCAAAAAGAACACTCAGCACCCAGTCCATGGTTTCTAGATATCATTCTACAATGAAATGAGAGACCATTGGAGGATTGGCTGATTTGGTAGCTGTGGCAGGGAAAATATGAGATGAGCCTGGAGAATCCTGTAATACCAGAAAGTTAACAAAGTATTCAAAAACAAAAGGACAAGGGGATGTCACTGGGCCACAAGAGCAAATCTGAAAGTGGTCTTTGGTCAAAGCCAGAAAAATCTAAGTGAGAGACTAACACAGTATTAGCTTATGACTCCACATCTAAGATAAATATGCATGTATCCACGCCAATATAAATTTAAAAATAAATGGGGGAGAAGAAAATAATCTATAGAATTCTAAATATGATATGTAGTTATTTCTTAAGAGTAGGCAAGACTTAGTGACTCACTTCCACAGAACAGAGTAGGGAAATCGAAAAAAATTACAGTAGAGAAGCTTGGCAAATACCACTTTAACCAAGTAATTAAGGTTAAGATCATCAGTGGTATCTTGTGGATATCATGATATGATACAATGATACCCCGATATGATACACTGAGAAGGGTACTTCACGTCTGTGATATTGTTTTCCAATACCCCCTAAGCCAGTCTAATCATGAGAAAAGCATCAGATGAACCAAAACCGAAGGACATCCTATAAAATACCTGACCAGTACTCCTCAAAACTCTTAAGGTAATGAAATAAAAAGACAGACTAAGAAACTGCCACAAAACAGAAAACTTAACAGGTGTAACAACTCAAAGCAATATGGTACCTTGTTCATATCCTAAAAGACAAAGCAGACATTAATGGAAAAGCCAGTGAAATCCAAACAACAATCACCTACCAATGTTGGTTTCCTGGCCTTGATAAACAACGCCATGGTAATTCTCAGAGGTGACAGTGTGTTGGTAGTCCTCACAGCCCTCGCTTGCTCTTGGCGCCTCCTCTGCCTGGGCTCCCACTTTGGCGGCACTTGAGGAGCCCTTCAGCCCACCGCTGCACTGTGGGAGCCCCTTTCTGGGCTGGCCAAGGCGAGAGCCGGCTCCCTCGGCTTGCGGGGACATGTGGAGGGAGAGGCGCCAGCGGGAATCGGGGCTGCGCGCGGTGCTTGCAAGCCAGCTGGAGTTCCGGGTGGGCGTGGGCTTGGTGGGCCCCGCACTCGGAGCAGCCGGCCGGCCCTGCCCGCCCCAGGCAATGAGGGGCTTGGCACCCGGGCCAGCAGCTGCGGAGGGTGTACTGGGTCCCCCAGCAGTGCCAGCCCACCAGCGCTGCACTCAATTTCTCACCGGGCCTTAGCTGCCTTCCCATGGGGCAGGGCTCGGGACCTGCAGCCTGCCATGCCTGAGCCTCCCACCCCCTCCATGGGCTCCTGTGCGGCCTGAGCCTCCCCGACGAGCGCCACCCCCTGCTCCAGGGCGCCCAGTCCCATCGACCACCCAAGGGCTGAGGAGTGCGAGCACACGGCGCAGGACTGGCAGGCAGCTCCACCTGCAGCCCTGGTGCGGGATCCACTGGGTGAAGCCAGCTGGGCTTCTGAGTCTGGTGGAGATATGGAGAACCTTTATGTCTAGCTCAGGGATTGTAAATACACCAATCAGCACCCTGTGTCGAGCTCAGGGTCTGTGAATGCACCAATCGACACTCTGCATCTAGCTACTCTGGTGGGGCCTTGGAGAACCTTTGTGTCCATACTCTGTATCTAACTCATCTGATGAGGAGGTGGAAAACTTTTATGTCTAGCTCAGGGATGGTAAACGCACCAATCAGCGCCCTGTCAAAACAGACCACTCGGCTCTACCAATCAGCAGGATGTGGGTGGGGCCAGATAAGAGAATAAAAGTAGGCTGCCCGAGCCAGCAGTGGCAACCCGCTCTGGTTCCCTTCCACACTGTGGAAGCTTTGTTCTTTCACTCTTTGCAATAAATCTTGCTACTGCTCACTCTTTGGGTCCACACTGCATTTATGAGCTGTAACACTCACCATGAAGGTCTGCAGCTTCACTCCTGAAGCCAGCGAGCCCACGAGCCCACCGGGAGGAACGAACAACTCCAGACACGCCGCCTTAAGAGCTGTAACACTCACCACGAAGGTCTGCAGCTTCACTCCTGAAGCCAGCGAGACCACGAGCCCACCGGGAGGAAGGAAGAACTCCAGACGCACCACCTTAAGAGCTGTAACACTCACCACGAAGGTCTGCAGCTTCACTCCTGAAGCCAGCGAGACCACGAGCCCACTGGGAGGAACGAACAACTCCAGACGTGCCGCCTTAAGAGCTGTAACACTCACTGCGAAGGTCTGCAGCTTCACTCTTGAGCCAGCGAGACCACGAACCCACTAGAAGAAAGAAACTCTGAACACATCTGAACATCAGAAGGAACAAACTCCGGACACGCCGCCTTTAAGAACTGTAACACTCACCGCGAGGGTCCGCAGCTTCATTCTCGAAGTCAGTGAGACCAAGAACCCACCAATTCCGCACACAATTCTGCTAGGTGTCATTACACATTGTTAGTTTTTGTATGTGTGTGTATGTGCGTTTTGAAGTCCTTATCTGCTAGACAAATATA
Source organism: Hylobates moloch (assembly GCF_009828535.3). NCBI lineage: Eukaryota > Metazoa > Chordata > Mammalia > Primates > Hylobatidae > Hylobates > Hylobates moloch. The sequence continues at coordinate 135,258,981 of NW_026652279.1, forward strand.
TTAACATATTTATGGGTAAAATTATATGTCTGAAATTAGTTGTTCAGAGTGAGTGAGGCCAGAGATTTATGAAACAAGATGGCAAAATGTTGAGAATTGTTAAGGTTAAGTCTGGGTGCATGAGGGTTTCTTATACTATTCTCACTACTTTTGTATGTTTAAAATTTCTCATAATAAAAGAGATATTTAAAAATATTTTAAATGTCTATGATTTAGTCAACCTTCTTTAAATAAAAGTTTTTAAAACAAGCCACATGTCTCACAATGCTTAATGTACTTTGCAAAGTTTGTTATATTGTTAAATAAAATTCTTAAGGATCAAAAAAACAAAAAACTTTTTAAGTGCTTTATTAGTTATGTTGTAAAGGAAAGCTGGTTTCCTCTGAATGGTGTCACTTTCCATACACTATGTTAATCTATTTCCTGGTAGATAAGAGAACGAAGGACAAAGTGGCTGAGTCAGTTGCAAAGGCTGGTAGGTCGAGGCAATGAAAGAGAAATGCACTCTCACATTACATTTATTAAATTATGGTCAAAAAGTTTCAAAACTGATATGAAAATGGAATTAAACCAGTCCCTGTGATATATTACCATCCCCCCAAAACCCAATTTACAAATCAACCTTTCCAACATCTTAATTGTAAGAGGGTGCAAGTCTATTAAGATAGGAAGCTGCACATGCTCATATGCACACACAAACACATACCTCTTCCCAAGAACAAAGACTACAAAGAGAAAAAAATAATGAAAGAAAAGATGTAGTACTTGAAAGATCCAGGAGACCAAACATGTGAAGAGAAAACTAAAGTAGAAAAAGAAATAAATACAAGAAAGACAATAATATGTCAACTTCTTACCATAATAATTATTTATCTCAGTATCTACTGTTCTTTTATATATAATGGCAGGAAGTCAATCAAAAATTATAAGGGCAGGGCACAACGGCTCACGTCTGTAAACCCAGTAACTTGGGAGGCCAGGGCAGGCAGATTACCTGAGGCCAGGAGTTCAAGACCAGCCTGGGCAACATGGCAAAACCCCATCTTTACTAAAAATACAAAAATTATGCAGGTGTGGTGGCATGCACCTGTAATCCCAGATACTTGGGAGGCTGAGGCAGAGAATTGCTTGAACCTGGGAGGCAGAGGCTGCAGTGAGCTGAGATCACACCACTGCACTCCAGCCTGGGCGACAGAGCGAGACTCTATCTCAAAAAATAAAAGACAAGACAGAAAAACAAAGCAAGAAACTACCACTGTCAACAGATAAACCTGTCAACACAAGCAGACCCTGAGATAGCAGAGATACTGAAACTAACAAATTGAGAGTTGCAAAATAATTATAATTAAAATGTAAAAGAATCTGGAGGACAGGGTACAACATGCATGACAGAGAAATTAAGCAAAGGGGTACAAATTTTTTTACATCATAAAAAGTGCTAGGCAAATAACTTCTATGAAAAGTTAAGAATTCTTTCACTGAGCTTACAACAGACCTGACACAGCAGAAAGAATTAGTAAACTTGAGGACAGATCAATACAAATTATTCAGACTAAAACTTGAATAGATGGGGGAGAGGTGCAGAAGATTCAAGACTTGTGGGGCAATACCAAGTAGTCTAATGTGCTTGTCAACATAGTCCAAAGGGAAAAGAGAAGAGAAGGGAGGGAGAGCAATAGAAACACTGAAAAAGTAATGGGTAGAAATTTATGAAAAACTAAGAAAAATAATAAAGCAGCTTAGAGAATCCAACACATGATAATTATAAATGATAACACACCTATATGCATCATAGTAAAACTGCTGAAAACCAAAGTCAAAGAAAAAACTCCTGAAGGCAGCCAAAGAAAAGAAAAAAAAAAGAAACATTACACATAGACAAAAAAAAATAAGAATTTCAAAAGATATCTTTTCAGAAGTACATAAATGAGAGGATACTGGAGCAATATCTTTAACATAATGGGGGAAAACTGTCAACCCAGAACTGAATACCCACCTAAAATACTTCAGAAACCAAAGCATATAGATACTTTTACATAAGCAAGAGCTGAGAAATGTCATTCCCAGCAGATTGTACTGCAACAAATTATTTAAGTAGGTCAGGCACAGTGGCTCATGCCTGTAATCCCAGCACTTTGGGAGGCCAAGGTGGGCAGATCACCTGAGGTCAGGAGTTCAAGACCAGCCAGGCCAACATGGCGAAACCCTGTCTCTACTAAAAATACAAAAATTAGCTGGGCGTGGTGGCAGGCGCCTATCAGGAGCTACTCAGGAGGGTGACCCACGAGAACTGTTTGAACTCAGGAGACAGAGGTTGCAGTGAGCTGAGGTCACACCACTGCACTCCAGCCTGGGTGACAGAGCAAGACTCTGTCTCAAAAAAATAAAAAATAAAAAATAATTATTATTTAGGTAAAGAAAGAATTTATTTAGGTAAAATTAATGTGATACTATATAAAAACATATCTACATAAAGAAATAAAAAAAACCCTGGAACTAACAAAAATATGAGCAAGAATTTTAAAACACATTTTTGTCTGATGTTGAATCTGTATTAAAGGTAACTTATTGTTTAAAGCAAACACAGTAGCCAGGAAATGAATAGGCTATAACATGTGTAAGTAAAATATGTGAAGAAAATGTACAAACAATGAAAGAGAAAAAAATGGCAATATACTAAGATTCTGCTATCATACAGTAAGGTAAAGTATTATCTGAAGGTAGGCTGTGAGAAGTTGATGTATATTAGAGTCACCACTAAAAAATATAAAACAAACAGATTAACTAATAAGCCAATGACGGAGATTATATAAAATACTAAAAAATAATCAAGCCCAAATAAAGAAAGATACTGGAGACTATGAGAACAAAATGAGAAAAATAGAAAACAAATAGCAAGTTCCAGAAACCCAATTATACAAAAAGTATTTTACATTAAATTGCCAAAACACTCCAAATAAAAGTTAGAGATGGTAAGAACAGAGGTGAATTCACTAAGAAAACACAACAATCCTGATGTGCACACACCTAATAACAGAGTTTCAAAATACATAAAGTGAAAACTGACAGCACTGAAAAGAGAATTAGAGAAATTCACAACTGTAATTCAATACTTTCCCAATAACTGACAGAATAAGGAGTCAAAAAATCAGTAACAATATAGAACAATATAGAATTCTCCAGTGAATTCTCCCATACTTTTATGGAAGAAATAGTACCAATTCTACACAAAATATTCCAAAAAATAGAAGAGAATGAAAAACTTCCCAACTCATTATATGACGTTATGAATACCCTGAAACCAGTATCAGATGAATACATTAAAAGAAAAAAGCTAATGACCATTATCCCATTAAACAAAACAAAACAAATAAGCAAACAAAAACACTCTTAAAAATCAAACCCAGCTATGCATAAGATCAAAGCTTATGTAACCAATGCATATTTTTGAAATACAAAAAATAAGACATGAGGAAATGAAAAACATCCACATTCTTGAATTGGGATGATACAATCCATTGCAAATAACATTAAAATGTTAATTATCCCAGGAGTATATATAATTTAATGCAATCCCAATTAAAATCACAACAGGGTTTTTGAATATTTTTTTCCCAAGGGAGGTGTGATGAGGGATAAAATATTCCTCACATATGAATGCTAGTTGCAAGCATTAGAATACCTAAGAAAATTTATAAAGAAAGTCAGGTACTACAGGATATACGAAAACATTATATGACAAATATGAAATTTATATTCTCTAGAAAAAGAACAGATTACCTCAAAATTGCTGCTGATACAATGGTATGTCTATGCTCTGAAACTAAAAAGTAGACTCCCTCTCGTATTTATACCATATACAACAATAAATTCCAAATAGATTAAAGACAAAAATGGGGGGAAAAATTAAATCTAGTGAGGAGATTACATGCCTACTTTATCAATGGAGAAAACCTTAAAACAGGACACCAGAGAGAAAGAGAAGGAATTGCTTATATATTTTAAAGGTTGTATATCAAGATACTTCTTGAACAGGCAAGAGATAAAAGATCAGCTTATGAAAAAAATTACTTGAAATGGAAATGTCAGGCAGATGGTTAGTGGCTTTAATATAAAATGAATTCCCACAAAAGGACAATAACCAATTTTTTTAAATGGGCAAAGAATATGAAAGGACAATTCTTAGAATAATTCTAATTTGCCTACAAACATCAGAAAAGATGTTCAAAGTCACTAACAATCAGAAAATACTAATTCCAGTAACAATAAGATATTACCACACAATTATCAGACTGGGAAACATGAACTATTGCTGATGGTGATTGGTGAGAGCATATTTGCCTGCATTGCTGGTAATAATGTGAATTACTATATCCTTGTCAAAGCAATGTGGCAACATTTATGAAAATTGATACGTCTTGAATGGATGGTCCTATCCCTGGGAATCTATTCTTTAGGTCTCTCAGAAGATACTTATAAAGTTATTTATTACATCATTAGTTCAAAAGTGGCAAAAACTGGAAACACAGTATTTCCCTCTAATAAATGAGTGATTGAGTAGACTATGAAATAACCACTCCTTGGAATACAATATAACAATTTTTTAATTGATTAGAACAGTAGCAGCTGAGAAGGATTTCTTTTAGGCAGCACTGAATGAAAAAAGATAAAAGAGTTTCAAAAAAACTCCTGCCATTTTTGTAAGCAGTGACTAAAAAACTGTGTGTATATGTTCCTAACGCTTGAGAACATGGATAAAAATATAAAAGGACACATAATTGTGCTAAAAACATAAGTTATGGACTAATGGAATGCTATTTTTGGCTAGAAGAAAAAGAACTAAGTAAAAGACAAAACAGTTCACTAAAAAAAAAAAAAATGAATTTTAAAGTTTCCATACAAGTATACCCACTTTTATCAGAATAATATATTTGTAAACAATGCCCATTAAAGCGAGCTTTTGCAAAACAATGCTTATTTTCTAACGATCTTCAGTTGTGTTTCTTTGAAAACTTAAAGAGTCACAGAAGTAAAAAATAAAAATAAATCACATGTAAATATCATAAATACCTATCTGTGCGTTGGTTGGAAACATAAAATGAAACGCGTTTAAAATGTATTATACACATTTAAGATAAAAAAAAGTGCAAAAAGTTTTTGAAATAAAAAACTTACGAAAGTACATACTTAAATAGAAAAAGTTTTTCTAGTAAGATTAAAAGTACTCCAAAGAGACTACAGCATAAATCTAAAAATATCCAGGGTACCTTTTAGGCACATTAAAGATCTAAAAGAAATAAACTAATCCAGAATATATCAGCTTGGGCTTGCCTTTCGGCTTAGCTATCCTGCTTCTTTCTTGATCTGCCTACATCGTAGGACAAAGCCCATGCTTTATCTAAGTATGTATTTAGAGCACCTAGCACAAGCCTTGGCACATGGTAAATGCCCTAACTTTCTTCGAAGAGTATGGATGTCTCTAACTACACACACTCTATTCCAGGGTCAACGGGTTGATCTCTCTGGGCTGTTACATATGGATTCTTTCTACCTTTTTAAAGTGCATTTTGGAAGAAGGTAAAAATTCATCTGATATTCACTGGGCATTTCATATGAGCTAGACACTAGTGACACTTCTTTTACGTAATGTGGACTTGCAAAGTTTTTACTTATCGAGACTAAATGGAAGTCAGAAAGACAGTAGTAATTATGCAATGGGAAAAAACTATTTTACTGGTGTTGGCAATTAGGGTTCTAGTTCTGCCAATTTCTAGACTTATACCTTCTCTTGATTTTAGTGTTCTCATCAATTACATGGGTAATATGTGTTCAATCCACCATACAGAACTATCAAGATGAAACTAAAACCACTCTAAACCACCAGGCACAAAGCAATTTTTGTTGTTGTTGTTAGCCCATACTTATCAAGTATTCTAAACTGTGTTAATTTGTTATTTATAAATAAAACACAAGGTAACTGCCTCAGCCTAGAGCCTTGGTATAATTCCACCACACTCAGTATAGTGCTGAAAAAAAATTCCATTAACGCTTTTAATCGACTCATTGAGTTCATTTCTTTCTTCAATGAAATATTTTGTGTTTGCTGAAGTTACTGTATTCATATCTAAAGCAGAAGAGCAAATGCATACTCCAAAGTCTGCTGGCCTTGAAATATCCACCTACTTCAATGCTTCTTTCTAAATATCCCTTCAGGCAACACTTCTGATAAACTACAACTACGATCTTCTGCAAAATCTATGTTTTCAAGTTTTTCCTTCCACTGTTCTCACGTTTTAAAAAATTGTATTCCTCTTAATATTTAAACAATATTTTAATACAAATTAAATATTCCCATTATTTAAAAGATTTTTTTGTCAAAGTTAAAATTCCGATCATTTAAAAGTAAAATACTATACAGCACATTTTTTCAAAAATATGGAAGACCTTCATTAGACAGCATCACATAGAGTGCATTTAAAGTTGTATTCATCAGTCAATTTTCTTTGCTTTTGTAGCCCAAATAAACCATCTCTAAACTCATTATAACACCATATATCCTATTGGCCAAGCACATCCTAGAATCTATTTTTGGAAAAGAAAACTTCCTGGTGATACGGCAAATGATAAAAATTTGCCAATACACCATAAAACCATCAGCTCTAAAAGGTAACAGAAAAAAATAAGTGGGAAATCACCACAGCTGCCAAAATATGTTTTTAATTTGCATTCATCCATTAGCAGGTTTGCTTTTCCTATCAAAAAATATAAACTGGGCCGCGTGTATTGGCTCACACCTGTAACCCCAGCAGCAAGGTGGGTGTATCACTTGAGATCAGGAGTTGGAGACCAGCCTGGCCAACATGGTGAAACCCCGTCTCTACTAAAAGCACAAAAAATCAGCTGGGTATGGTGGCACACACCTGTAGTCCCACCTACTCGGGAGGCTGAGGCAGGAGAATCGCTTGAACCCAAGAGGCGGAGGTTGCAGTGAGCTGAGAGGGTGTCACTGCACTCCGGCCTGAGCAACAGGGCAAGACAACGTTTAAAAAAAAAAATATATATATATATATATACACACACACACACACACACACACACACACTGTTTATATTAAAAAACACACTGTTTACATAAAAAGATATACATATACACTGTCTATATAACGAATCTTTTCCGTATATCTACTAAAACCCTGAAACCTCAATTTCCCAGATAGAAACAATTTTTCCCCAGGTACTGTAAACAACTTACAGCACTTGGTCCATTTATCACAAATTACCTTATATTATAATGTGCCACATAATTCTTACCCTGCCTCCTTGATTTTCAGCTCACTAACGATATTGAATATTGTCCTACCCATTTTCATATAAGGGTCTATAGACATAGTAGGAGCTAAATACGTGTAAGTCAAACGGATAACTGAAGCATGTTCTAATAAAAATAACATTATTATTACTTGTATTATGTCCCTAACTTTGATAGCTTTATCCAATAGCAGAATGCATATTAGCCAGAATTTATTGGTCTACTATTACCACTGCTGTAGAACATCCTATAGCAGTTTACTTCTAAAATAATTTTTTGGATAAGGTATCATAATTTGTTTTACTACATATATCAGCAAACAATTGACTTCTTTACTGAAGTATATCTTGCAGTAAACGTATTCTAGTAAACATAGTATGTCAATATAATCTACAACAAATATAATAATACAGCCTCTAAACCATATTTATTTGTATAATACTTCCATTTTTGCTCTATTTTACAGTAAGGCTAACTCTGGAATATTACATGTAATGCTAGAAGGAGGTAAGAGTAACACAAGGGGAAAGTCCAGGGGGCTTTCTAGCATTCAGCTCTCTAAAGCTAACTGGCTATTCACTGTAAGTTCATTACTTTACTTTGCTGAAAATCAATTTCCACATCTATGAAATAAAAATCATAATACAGTTCATAATAAGAGTTCAACAGTAAAACAGAAAGCACAATATAGTGCATCTAGCACATATGTGCTGTATTACATGTCATATGACATATACTATACATGACATATAAGTTGTACGATTCAAATATATATTAAATGATACAAATACATATGATACATAGGCTATGAGGATTACTATACCTATATTATACATATATCATTGAATATTAATTTAATAAAGGATGGAATCTAATCATTGTATGAGATTTTGTACGTTTTCTTCTGAAAGCATACAAAACTCAAATATGCAGAAGTGAAGGGACTAGACATGTTTTAAAGGAGACTCGTTCTCACAGACAAAAGGAAAATCACAAAATCTGCCATTATATACAATCTATTAGTCACTAAAAGTATCTGTATTTTTTGTGTTCTATTTCATTTTTTTCACAATTCATCAGCTTAACTCCATGCAGCACTTCCAATAAAGACTCATCACTTTCAGCACATCTAATGATTATTATCTCAATTTTATATCAAGATAATAAACTGTTTCTCATAACTAGATGCTTTCATTTTCCCTTTTTCCACTCATTTCGTTAAAATAAGGTAAAAAGCAATAAAATTTTCCAAGTAATTTTTGAAATTTTTGCCAAAAGTGGCAAAGTCACAGTTCTGTAGCAGGTGGGGGTTACTTGGCAAGACAGCAATACAAACAGCCCAAAAAAGGCATTCATCAAACGATGTTCGTAAGTCAAAATCCAGTACATAAATGGCATTTCAGAGGTGACACATATAGTATTCCGTGTGCCAGTTATTTGAAAAGTCAATGATATAAAAGCCAAGGGCTACCAGTACCTGTTTACTAAAGAGTACATATTAAACACACTAACATATGAAAAACCAAGTTCTTAACTTCTGTATTATACTAGGTATACAATAAGGAGTATTTTATTTTGTACCTACTATTTACTCTGAATAGCTGTTTGTTGTTACTATTGTTTTAGAGACAGGGTTTTCAAGGCTAGAGTGCACTGGCTCAGTTGATCGTAGCTCATTGCAGCCCTGAACTCTCGGATCAAAGGATTCTCCTGCCTTAGCCTCCCAAGTAAATGTGAACACAGGCACATGCCACCACACCTGGCCTGAATGGCAGCTTTTAAGAGAGGCATCAATACACTAGAGCAAATATTTATAAATGCAGCATGGTTTAATTCTACTAAACTACAAGATTTCTTTTTGCAAGAATAAATAAAAATGTTTTTCAGGGAAATAAAGCGAATTGAGGAATGGTTGACAGAGTTGAATATATTTAGCTACTCAGGGTGGAAAAGACCACGATAGGGGCATTTAGAACAAGACAAATCAACAAACAATTAACACCAGAAAGAATACTGTGAGCTGTGAGAATACCGACCGGAACACAGTGTATTCTTAAAGCAGGGGATGATAAATAAGAGAGTCCCACAAAAAGTGATGTTGATGTTTGCAGTGATAATCATAACATGAATTGGAGTCAGGCAAGATACCTGTAACATGGAAAGAGTCTAAATCATTCATACTGAAGAGCTAGTTTGAGTTTGTTTCTTTGCTCTTGCAACAGTGTAAAAAAATTTTTTTTGTTTCTTTTTTAACTGGAGAAAATGCAGTTGGGGAGAAATCATGTAAGTGTGTGATTATAAATAGGTATTCAATAAATGTACAACTAACATGTAAGATCCTCATTATCTACCTTTATTGTGCATTTTGTATAATGTTAGTTAAGAACAACACATAGCATGTTGCAACAATGTTTGAGTCTAACCAAGTGACTTTTAAGCCATAAATCAGACGTAGCTTAATCAACACAATCTTGATTTAACTGAAGATTTGCAGTTCAATGTACTGCTCGAAATTATAGTACATCACAAATTTAATAATTCTATTTTAAAAATTAAGGGCATTTTTTTTTTAATGACCAGTTGACAGAAGCTTCAGGTGACTCATTAAAGAAGTAGCCTGCAGATTGTCAATCTCTAATCATTGTTCATCTTTATTTTCAATTTTCTGTAAATGATCATGTGAACTGTAATTTCATGTATTTTTCTTTTGACGAGCTTGGATACTTCACCTGTATTATATAAATGTTAATAATCAGTAACTTTCATACCAGCTACGTTGAAACTTTTTAAGAGTGACTTTCTCAAGGTCACAGAGCAAATCTCTGGTGAGACAGGAATGGAATTCATGACCTTTGACTGCCAGAGTTTTCTACCCACACTCGGAAATTCCTTCCCCATAAGTGTAATTTATATGCTCACTTTGAGAAGCAGGAAAGTTTATCCCTTTCAGGGGAGGGCAGTGTGGGGGCGGTGGAGGTATGGCTGGAGTGCTTTTCCTATCAAATCAGTTGCCACACAAGAACTTTGTAGTTTTACAAAGTGACTTTTGGCCACATTACCTCATTTAACCCTCACCACAGCCCTGTAAACTACATATTATTTTTTCCATCTTATAAACTCAGAGAGGTTAAGAAATTTGACCAAGGTCATCCACAGTTAGCAAGCAAGAGAGCAAGAATCGAACTGAGATATTTCTGCCACTGAAATTAGTTGTGATTCAAGGATGTATAATCTTAGAGGTTACCATTCATTGTGAAATGAGGGAAGGTTTTCTTTACGTTGTTTTGGAATAATTTAACTTGGTTGCCATTTAGGATTGTTTTCTTTAAGGCAGGGTTGTTTTTCTTTTGTTACAAGTTAGCTCGATAATTTCAAAGTTAGCACGGTATTACTAAACATAGAATTTTTTTTAAAGACATTTTCCCCCTTTTTTATACATGTGTGGCTTTTTACTGTATTTCTGGGTCATGAAATTTTACTATAATTCTTGCTCTTGTGTATGGTGTGTGTGGGTGGGTTATGTACTAATATAGATACAGACTACAAAAACATGTAAAAATATATAAATACTAAATATATACATACACATATAGATATATAAGATGATGAATATATATGTATATACAGTATGTAGTCATTCTTCAGTACCCTTGGAGGATTGACTCCAGGATCCCATCCCACAGCAGATACCAAAATCCATGGATGCTCAAGTCCGTTATAAAAAAAAATGCAGTATTTGCATATAACCCGTGCACATCCTCCTACATACTTTAAATCATCTCTAGATTACTTACAATCACTTATACAATGTAAATGCTATATAGTTATGATTTTCTTATTTGTATCATTTTTATTATTGTATTTTTTTCTTGAATGTTTTCAATCTACAATTGGTTGACTCCCTTAATGCAGAACCCACGAATAAAGAGGGCCAACTGTATACATACACATCATGCCAGGAATTACTGTGAAAGGCCATATATACTGAGAAGCATGGCAAATGTCACACTTGGGACACAATTCATGGCTGTCAAAGCCAGCAGGTAGTTATCGTGGTAGCTTCTACAGTCGTTGACAGGGGTGGGGAAACTATCCCAAAGGTCTCCTAATTTACTCCCCTCTCACCTTCCATGCAGCAATACAGCAGTAAGGGCTTCCTGCTACTTCTGCACCAGACAGCAAATGTGTTTGGAGCGGTCTAATTATTACACTAATAAATATTCAAAAATGTAGACCATGAGAGTCGCAACAAAAGAAACACATGACTTTAAGTTGAAAAAAAAAAAAAAAAAAGACAGGAGAAAGACCATAATAGAGCAGAATTCTTTGGGTGAATATCCTGTAATCTACTGCTGACCCAAACAAATTTTTATGGAGCAATAAGACTACTCAAGTAGCCACTTTATGACAATAAACACCCAAAACGGAAAAATCCTTTTGTAACATAATTACTGACAATATGGAGAGAAAGTAACCATTTAATCCACAGCATGTGTTCTCTACCACAAGAACTCAATAGCTGACACCAGATGGGGTGTGGCCGACCTAGGCCCTAAAAATGAATTCTGGCGGGTGGAAGTCAGGCAGCTCTCTGGGCTGGGCTTGGGATCCAGAAACTAAGCAGGTCTAACAGAGCCTAAGACTGTTGACCTTCTGGGCATAGGGCAAGGCCCATCTGTTTACTTGCTTGCTTTTGGGAGGAGTGGTTGTGGTAGATGAGTTAAGGCTGTGGTTACAGGGCGTTGCCAGTGATTTAATTTTAATATTTTTACCCTTACATTTTGTACACAGTTAAAAGTTCAAAGCTGTGCTCAAATTGCAGGCTGAAAAACAAATAAGTGTGAGTTTGAAAGGAAAAATAAACACTGGGCAAAAATATAAGCCATTTCCAGTCTAAGATCATATTGTATTTTCAAATAGAAAATGACAGATAAGCAACTACAACCTATTTCAGACTTATTTTAAAAATTAAAGTTGTAGCCAGCGCAGTCGCTGATGCCTATAGCATCCTGATGGGAGGAGGTTTGCTTGAGGCCATGAATTCAGGATCTGGCCTGGACAACACAGTTAAGATCCCATGTCTACAAGAAAATCTTTAGCTGGGTGTGGCAGTGTGCACCTGTAGTCCTGCCTACTCGGGAGGCTAAGGTGGGAGGATCCCTTGAGCCCAGGAATTTGAGCTATGATGATGCCACTGCAGTCCCGCCTGGGTGACAGAGTGAGACCTCAACTCAAAAAAAAAAGCTGTTTTCTAAGCAGAAAAGGAAATAATGGTGTTGATTTTGAATAAAACTGTCTAGGGATTTTAGCCCATGTTCATTAATCAACATGCCAGTGGCAAATAGAAAAACTAATAAACAAAAACTTTTCAAATGAGTTTGTGCCATTACTAGTTTTATAGTTTAATACACAATCTACAGCTAGATTTATGAACTTGACTGTTTCTCTCACAATATAAAGAAAACAAACCATTTGACACTCCAATTTAATGTGATCATTGTAATATTATTAATTTGCAAAAACATAAAGTCCCATGCTTTCCATGTTGTATAATGGAAAAAATGTCCAGGACCTTCATATGTTCATCTATTTAACAATATCCCTTCACTGGGTAAGGTTACTCCAAACTCTAGATTAACCAACACTGGCTTGAATTCAAAATGCTCTCAGCATAGGCCTAGAGGCCTAAGCACTTATGTTGTCTCTGCAGAGATAAAACACACCTATATTTAAGGCCAAATTATTTCACTAAGTTGATAACAGCCTGCTTCATGATATACTGTAACATCTAAAACTCACTGGAGCCTGTTAAAGTGCATAATTTCCCTGAACAGGAGGCAGGGAAAATATCCCTGAGCAACATGTATATTTTCACATGACCAGAACACGATGGATATTACAGGCCAGAAGATGCGTGTTCTTCATAATGAACGTCAAGCATCCCGATTTGTTCTCCCTTTGGCCTGGGGAGAGAGAGTACACTAGTGTTTGCAGACCTTCCCTTTCAGCACACACATAGGCTGCAGCTGTAGTAAACAACCACCAGCCAAGAGTTGCTAAGGTCAAGGTCTCAAATGCTATACCAGGACCATTTATTTACTCCCAAATGATAGTCATTTCTGAAAAAAGAACTTCTGGCGGCGACGGGGGAATGGAGAATATTAAGGACTCATTAGCACAACAATTTTTTTCAATAAATAGTAACAAAAAGCATTCCACAATAAAGTTCAGCTGGCTGCATTACTAAGTAGTAGATAAATAACTGAAGGATTTCAAAAATAAACAGAAACCCTCAAGAATGTTTTGTTTAACCTGACATAGTTATGTTGGTTACATGGTCTTAGTTCAAAATTATGAAAATTTTATGTGAAAACATTTCAAATTTCAAATTTTCCCAGTACGTTTCGTAATAGTTATTAATTGGTAGAATAATGAACCTCTTTCCTAATTTTTATATGCTCAAATTGCTCTTTCCCCAACTCGAAGGAGCTTAGTATACTCAATCTAGTATCAAGACTGACCAGTCTGCAACAATAAAGATATAACTTAACCAACTGAAACGTTTGTCCTTCAACATCCTATTTCCACTATGCTTCTACAGTTTAAATTTTTCTAACCTAAAAGTATACTCCTTTATCGGAACCAATTTCTATGTGGTCTTAAAAAATGCACACAACATGTGAATGAGGTCTGAGAACAGCACAAGCAAGCTTTTTTCCTTGAGGGAGGGGGGTCCACTGTTTTAATTAAATGTCAGTTCTAAAAGCGTTTCTTAGAAGACGGTATACACCCACCCCTCAAAGTGACCACTCCTATTCCCATCACAAGCTGCTTCTTGCTAAAAGCCACCAAATTTATTTCAAAGCATTTACTTATCTAAACAACTCTATCGTCCAGTAAGAAAAGGGCATGGAGGCGTCTAGGTGGTTTTGCAGAATGACGTGTATTTGATTGGCAGATGTCTACCGAAGTCACTAGATGCACACGCACTAAATGTAAGTGGAGTTGCTCGTCTCTCCGACGTTACAGGGAAACAGAGAACCTTAACGCTGGTGTAAAATAAAACATCAGAGTGCTCGGCCGAGAATTCCATTAGCCAGTGGAATTATCTAAAACAATCCATACAGAACGAAACTTAAGCCATCTATACAGTTAAATTAGAGGGCTGACAATACTAACTACACAAACTGTTTATCCAGATTACACATTCCATTGTATTAATACTCTTTAACTCAACACAGTCAGCTTTTATCAGCTGAAATAAGACTATTACTATTAAAGTATGCAAAACTCGAAGCACAGGGTGAAGGGGGTTGGGAAGCTGCAGGGCATATAACAAAGGAATTGGTACTTTTTCCAAGCATTTGCCTCAAATGCACTGCGAAACGAAACTGTTGAGTGCACCCCACCCTTTTCCCCAAAGATAAAAGTTTTCAAAGTTCTTGCAGACAGCTCTCTACCCAACAAAAGCAGGATTGATTCTCCCCGTAGGGGAGCATCTAACGTGAACACCAACCAACGTCGCGGAGGTCAAGTCTGAACCCTCAGAGTGAGCTTCTGAGGCAAGAAGTGGCTCCAGGCCGGCTCTGCGGGTTCCCGGCCCGGGTGGACGTGCAAAGTTGCCCCTTGTCAACTCCGGCCAGGTCCCCCGTAATTGAAAATAACAGCCACTGGCCAGCCCCTGGCTACTTCCATGGACCAGGCACTGTAGCAAGTGACAGTTACACATCATTATGACCAGAGACAATAATGAATGTAGCACCAGGAGCACTATTCATGCCAGCAGTGTCATCTCCGCCTTAACCCCTTCCCCTCCACTCTCTCCAGCGCACACACACAGCCCACACGGCCCCAGTGCGGAGCTATTCATCCACCCCGCTCGAGGCCGGGGGGCTAACTACTTCCACGAGCCCCCCCCCCCTCCCCCCGCAAGTTCAGCCCTGGGGTTTTATTTCTCATCCTTGGCAACTGTCAGGCAAACACTGCAACCAACAATTCCACTAGGGGTAGAAAAACACTTGCTTAATTCACGTTACTTGATAACTTCTTCTGGAAAAAAACATTAGGGGAGGGGGGGAGAAACCTCCTTCTTTCTTCTCCACGAATCCGACCGACGCTACTTGCTTTGCAACAGCATCGCCCTTCCCTGGCCCCCTCCCGCTTCCCAGCACTTTCCCCCTTTAAGAACACAGACCAACCAAAACGATTTAACTTGAGCAGATGACAGAAGGAAAATAAAACACGTTAAGAGAATACGGTCTGATACGGGATGGCAAAAAAAAAAAAAAAAAAAAAAGAGGAGGGGATTGTTTATTTTGATAAGAAACAGAATCGGCACAGACCTGAACAGAAGCTGCAGAGCAGGAGAAATTGTTTTCTTTCCCTCACACAGAGTCCCCCTCTCTCTCCCTTTCTCTCTCACACGCGCGCGCGCGCACACACACACACTCACTCGCACACACACGGCGTCACCCGCGCACACGCACACGCAGAGCCTCTCAGCGGCTCTCTGCAGTTCTCAGGAAATGAATGGGGGGCAACCCGGGGAACTGTTGTACTTGCAAATGACTTACCCGGATCACATGATGCGCTAAATGTAGGGTGGGCCGGTGGGTGGAGGCTGCCGAGATGCGAGCCCCGGTCTAGTGTGGGGAGCCTCGCCAGGCCCGCATCGAATTACCACGGGGCCCAGCCGAGGGGGTTGCAGGACGCCGCTTCTCCTCCCTCGCAGCCGGCAGCTCAGGAAACCGGAGAGGCGCTTGGGGTGGGGTGGGGTGGGGTGGGGTGAGGTGAGGGGGGGCCGAAAACAAGAAACCCCCAAACAAAAGAGCGCCGGGTCCTCCTCCCCAGAAACAAAGCCCCGCCGCTGCGGGCGAGCCCCGGGGTGGGGCCGAGGGCGGGGGCGGCGGCGGGGAGGGGCTCGCTCAGCAGGCGCTAAGTCGCTTTATTGCCATAAAATGGGGCCCCCGAGCCGCTCCGCCCGAGGATTAGGAGGCGGGCTCTGAGTGTGATGGTTGAAATCCCCTGTGGGAAACTAACCCCTCCCCGCTCGCAGAGGTAGAAGGCAACACCCACTGCCCGGCCCTCGCCTCCCCGCCCGGACCGCCGGGCTGGGTCCGCGGCGCCTCCACCCCGCCCCACCCCTGCCCCCGCCCTCCGGCCCCGGGCCTCGGCAGCGCTTCCCTTTCACCTGCACCACTTTGCTGGGGCACCACAAATAACCCACACGTGGCCCTGGGAGCTCGGGGAGTCGTCGGCCGAGGGGGCCCGCGGGGGCTCGCGGCGGGACAGACCCCTGGAGGGCAACTCGCTGGGCAAGGACTCGCGCCGAGCCGCGAGAAAGTCCCCTCTTTTGTGTCAGAGCGCGCCAGGCAGGCTTAGGAGAATTCGGGGACCCAGAAAGCGTGCAGCCCGCTTGGGCCCCCACCCCTCGCCGCACCCGCCCGGGTGGGGGCGCGCAGTGGAGGGAGGGGGCTGTCGCCCGGGTCGTCCCCGCGACTCGCCCGCCAGCGAACTTGGAAAGGTGTGGGCGGAGCCGGTCCCGGCCGGCGGGGCAGCTCGCGGGGACCGCCCCCGGGCGCCGGGCATCGCCCGCGCCTGGCAACAATGGGGTCGGGCAGGGGCAGCCCCGCGGGCGTTGCCCTCCGCGCGCCGGTGGGGCGGGCCGAGGGCCGGGCGCGGCAGGCAGGGGAGTCATTGTTTGGGTTCCGGAGCAACGCACGTTGCGGGCGAAGCGGGGGCGCCCCTTCTCCCTGCGCTTCACCTTGGCGGGATGAATGGGGGCGAGGACGAGATGCGCGCCTGGTCTCTCCACCCCAGCGAAGGGGCCCCTGCCTGCACCAGTTCTGTGGGAAAGCAGGCAAACTTGCAGGACTGGGGCAGAGGAAGCGGGAGCTGCAGACCCCCGCGGGGCCCGGGGGCGGCAGGGAAGGGAGTCCAGCCCCACTGCCCCGCGCCCAGAGCGGAGCCCCAAGAAGCGGGCGGCCCGGAGCCGAGTCCTTGACGCTTTCCCCGGCAGCCCCTCCCTCCCCGCCTCCGCGCCCCGGGGAGCGGATCCGCGGGATTGTGGGGCGGGAGAGGGAGGAGGCGGTCGGGCGGCCCTGCAGTTCCCGCGGCGGCTCGGAGGGCGCGGGGTCGGCGCCGAGCGGGAGGGTCGGCGGGGGCGGGGAGCAGACGGGGCGGAAGCGGCCGGGCGGACGGGGCGCGCGGCGGCGGAGGCGGGAGGCTGCGGGCCCGCCTCCTCACCATCCTAGGTGAGCGCGGCGCTCCGGGCACGGCACTACGCCTCTGCCCCGCGCCCCCGGCCCGGCCCGCCCCGCGTGGGGAGTCGCCAGGGCGGTAGGAAGGCCGGGAAGGGGAAGTTTGTGTGCAGAGAGAAAGCTTTGCTGTACTGTGGCGTGGAGTGGGGTGGGAAGAGAAACAAGGAGAGGCCGAGAAACAGGAAATGAGAGCGAAGGCACGAATGCGAGCCAGGGCCAGCCGGGCTCCCCATCGGTGTGGCGGTTTCCAGCCACTTCAGGCCCGGTGTGCGTTCCTAATGACAACAAAGGCGGCGTCTGCCTGGTGCGTTCTCTGCCTCTTGCCACTCCTAGGTTCTGGGGAAAATGGGATGGGTGGTCCAACCTAGAGGAGGAGTCCCACAGCCTAAGATGCGTCTTAGGAAGACAGCAGGATGCAGAGGAGGGGTCCGTCCCAGTCTTGAGGTTTCGAAGAGGAAGAAATGTCTGAAATTTTTGGAGCACTGCTCGAGTGAAGTAGTCTCAGCGGGGGGAGCGGGAGGGCGAGGGCGTCGGAAACCCAGTGGGACTGGGGGGTGAGGGGTCGGTCGCCGGGGTGCGGTCTCTGTTCCGGGGAACGCAGCCGCAACTCCCACTGCCTGACCGATCCTGGGCCTAGGGTAGACAGCCCCTTACACTCCACTACACCCGGATGGAAACGACGTGAAAACACAAGTTTGAAAAGCAGTGGAATATCAACAACTGCGCAGGATTTCAACAAGAAACTTGCCTCTACTAGAATCACTGTGAAGTTTCCCTCTAGGAGGGGCAGGGAGTGAAGGAAGGGAGTTTCACTGTAAGGGTGGAAGGATGCTGTAAGAAATTATGTCATCGTGGCAGTTCTTGTACTAACAGCTCTTTCTCGAGTGAGCTGAGTGGCGGATAGACCATAAATATATTCTATAGCGAGTGCTTCTGCACGTGGAAAAGCAAACCACTCCCTTCTATGGCAACAGCCACCGGCTTGTTAGGAGAGTGATGAAAGAAAACTACAAGAATCCATTCCAGAGGGTTAAGGAAACTAGGGGTAGGTCAAGGTTAGTATCTAGAGTCTGGATACCCTGTGTGGTTAAAAGTACGTCAAGCATTGGGGGGAAGAAATGCAGATTTTAAAAATTGTTGACAGATACGGAGTAGAAATCTTAAATTAAGGCAACTTCCTAGCTATGAAAAGGGAAAGGAGAAAAGAGAAAAACAGGTTTAGAAGAGAGAATCACTTCATTGTGTGGACTTGGGGTGCGTGTAAAAGAGCAAAAACATTTGAAACAATACAAAGCATGGATTATAACGGAGTGAGATCACTAGAGGAGTGTGTGTGTGTGTGTGTGTGTATACGCATGCGTTTCCAAACTAGTTCATGTAATTCTATCTCCATATAGAATTTAGATTTAAAGAAAATTAAGGTGTGGATGGAAGGGAAGAAGATAGGGAAAAGTACACTACCTTGGCAAAGGTGCGGATTTTTAATGTTTAGACCTTTTTCCTCTCTACCTCTGTGTTTGCAGAGATGTAAAAAGTCAGAAAATGTAAAGATGGCAAATTTATTTCAATCCTTAATTCAGGAGGACCATGTAAAAGAATGTGTAGCGAGAAAGTACGGTCATAGAATTTGGCAGTTGAAAGTATCTGTCGAATCCAATACTATGTGGCTTCAATCCTGTTTAAAATCTAGATGATTTTGATAAGAATGATAACCCATTTCCCTAACTCTAAAAACTTCATTTACTTAGTCTTAGATAACCAAAAGAAGGACGAATTATGAACAAAGAAGATAAAGTTTGGTATTCTGGATTTCTTACACGTAACACATGCATTGAATTTCTTTTACCTAACACATTGTCCAGAAAAGAAAACCACACCCAAACACCCTCAAAGCAGATAAAATATCTAATTCAAACAACAGGAAAATTTAGAATTAGAAATAATGTTGTTAATATAAAAGTAAGTGTTACCTGCCCACAAACTTTTTGCCAGCTCTTCTTATGGTCAACCAGTGGTCATATTGTCTTTGAAAAATTAGTGGTTAGAAAAATCTTTTTTTATTTTTTATTTTATTTATTTATTTATTTATTAATTTTGAGAGGAAGTTTCACTCTTGTTGCCCAGGCTGGAGTGCAATGGCGCGATTTCGGCTCACCGCAACTTCCGCCTTCCGCGTTCAAGCGATTCTCCTGCCTCAGACTCACACGTGGCTAGGATTACAGGCATGCGCCAGCACGCCTGGCTAATTTTTGCATTTTTAGTAGAGATAGGGTTTCTCCATGTTGGTCAGGCTGGTCTTGAACTCCCGATCTCAGGTGCCCGCCTCAGCCTCCCAAAGTGCTGGGATTACAGGCGTAAGCCACCGCGCCAGACCAGAAAAATCTTTTACAGTATTAAGAGAATTACCTGTACCTCACCCAGATTTCTGTAAGGTAAAAACTCTGTTCAGTATCTGTGTACATTTAGAGATTGTAAGGCTTTGGATTAGTGAAACCATAGATGATTTAGCACTAATATAATTTCAAGGAAGAGGGTAGGAATGAAGTCCATTTTAGAAGTAAAAGCTACGTTGAGAGATTAGAATTAACTAGAAATGAAAATAAAGCTGATTTCCAGAACTCTGAACAAATTTTAAAATACAATCTTGATTTTTTTCCTAAGGCCCAAAGTGAACATGTACTGTTAGGTTTTCAAGCCTGTATTTTTCATATGTCATATCTTGGCAATAATGTGCAGCAAAGGGGAATTTTCCTGTTCAAGTATGAGAAAGTGAGAAAGACATGTAAAAGCCTTACTATAACTGCAAACAGCTGGTGATATTATGTGATTACTTGGTAAACAACATGTTTTGATTTGGGGGATGAGCTGTCTGCAAATTAGGGGGAAAATGCCATTTCATAACTTTGTTTTATTGCAATCAATACAGTTTTCGGTCCTTCTAGTTTAAATATCTTCATCACATCTTCAGATGTGTCTTTTTTTCCACCTTCATGCAGGCCTTTTCCAGACTCACCTCCATTATCATGTCTGCTTCCCAGCTCTGAGCTCTGCATCTAGCCCCCTTTCCCTCACATGCGCTAATTATAACATCTATCTTTACAAACCCAAGTTGGCACAAATTAGTTACAATAAGATACCATGACACATAAAGACTCCACTTCCATATTCATACCTCATACTTTCCCCTCCAGCCCACGCACACACCTTGCGATCATCTTCCTGTGTCTTCTCTGGAATCCTCTAAAAACGATTCCTGGATACCCCACATACATGTATACATATCCATTCTCTCACCAAAAAGTTATCTTTCCCTTCTTGGAGCTTCTTACGGTGTAATGGAAAGAGTGCTTCAGCTGCTGACTAGCTGGGTTTTCATCTTTTTTCTGATTCTCTATTTTTCCACCTACTTAAATAATATTTTCCCCACATTGAAAGATTAACATTTATTAGATGCTTACCTGTGCCAATGGGAGATATATTGGCCCAAGTAAGCATCCAATAAATGTTGATTCCCTCATTTATTCTTCAGGTTCTCACACCTTTCTACTTCCATGAAGTATTGTTGGCTCACCTATTACATGTAACCCCTTTCAGAACAAGAGCTATACTTTAATCACCTATTTAGCCTGTCTTTTGCCCTCACACTGTTTTGCACATAGTAAGTGATTAATGAATGCTTCTTGAATCAATGAAACAACTATAATATATAAACATAGAATGACATACATTAAAACACAATTTAGCAGAAAACTTGAGTTTCCATTTGGGTGCACATATTGAAAATAACAAAATTCTGCAATGTGTCGATAAATACCTTTTGAACATTAATTCTGGCAATGTTCCTCAAGCAACTTTCTTTCAAGTAGAAGTTTTTATATAAATATAATAGATTTGGAGCATTCCATTTTCTCTTTCATATGGAATTATTTAAAAATTATTCAATTATATTCCTCTTCATTTTTTATTAAAATTAGATATCATTCTGTTGTATTAGATTAAAAACATTCAATTTTTTAATACCAGAAGGAAAATTTACAGCAAATTTGTTTTAAAAAAGATGACATTTGCAAATTTTGAGGTTATAAACATTAGAGCTGTAAAGTAATAATCTGCATTTTAAAATATAACAAATTGAGGCATATGAGATCTAAACTATAGGTATCCTTGCTTTTTTAACTTTACAAATGAAAATGGTACTCTCCATGGAAATAATTTAATTCCACTAAAGTTTATCTAGTTTGCAAAATACCACTTTAATTTCATGCTATATACAATACGTTAACCTAGGTATTATATTAAGATAAGCTTAGATAAAACTAATAAATAACTATATAGCATGTAACATTAGAATTTTCCCAAATTTTTGCAATTGTATTTACATAATAATGAATATCTTAGCTTCTCTCTTGTAAAAAAAAATACATATTTATTTATTTTAGATAGTTTCCTCTAAGTTGTGTTACTGAAACAGAGAATATGAGTTTATTTTTACTGTTCTAGAAACCTACTGCCGAATTATTTTTCAAAAGTATTTTATCAGTTTATGGCCAGCTGCAGTGGCTCACACTTACAGGCTCAACACTTTGGGAAGTGGAAGTGACAGGATTGCTTGAGGCCAGAAGTCCAAAACCAGCCTGAGAAACGTAGAGACTCTGGCTCTACCAAAAATTTAAAAATAAGCTGGAAGTGGTGGCGTGTGCCTGTAATCCCAGATACTCAGGAGGCTGAGGTGGGAGGATTGCCTTAGTGAGCTAAGATCAGCCTAAGCAATTAAGACCCTGTCTCTAAGGGAAAAAAAAGCATTTTACCAGTTTACAATTACACCATCATATTTGAGAGTGCCATTTTCCCTGTGTTCTTGCTAGTATTGGGTGGTGCTTTGAAGTAAAACATCTTAAGATGGTAAACAAGAATGGCTTGAGTTTTAATTCTTTGATGAGTAAAGATTGAACTCTAGGAATATAAATGGGACATTAGTGGATGGGATGGGCTGAATACAACTCCTGTTGCATAGCCTGGCTAAGAAATCATGAGAAACTGATATCAAATTGCTATGATAAGAAATGAAGGTTGGAGCAGAGTGCGGTGGCTCACACCTGTAATCCCAGCACTTTGGGAGGCCGAGGTGGGTGGACCACGAGATCAGGAGATCGAGACCATCCTGGCTAACACGGTGAAACCCCGTCTCTACTAAAAATACAAAACAAAATTAGCCGGGCGTGCTGGCGGGCGCCTGTAGTCCCAGCTACTCGGGAGGCTGAGGCAGGAGAATGGCGTGAACCCAGGATGCGGAGCTTGCAGTGAGCCGAGATTGTGCCACCGCACTCCAGCCTGGGCAACAGAGCGAGACTGTCTCAAACAAAAAAAAAAAAAAGAAAAGAAATGAAGGTTGGAGGAGGGAGTATAGCTCAGGGGTATAGCATTGGACTGCAGATCAAGAAACGAAGGTTGGAACAGCTATGAAAGACATTACAAATTCAGACTCTTAGAATTCAGCAACTTGCTATTTTGAGGAAGGGGTACAAAGAAAAGAGAATGGGAAATGATCTTATATTTCATTCCTTTATTGAGGAGAATTCATTTATTTTTAGTTTTGATAGATTTGAGAGTCATCAGATAGGTAATTGGTTCGACCATAGTTGAAGCTAAAATAAATTAGATAGCTGATAGAGAAGAATAGAGAGGGAGAAAGAAATGAAACCTGATCAGAAACATGGAAATAAAATAAAATGAAAATGAGAGGAAACAAGGGAGGGAGGGAGATTATGATATTGATTTCCATAGCTTTCATCTACAAACAATGGAAAAACCTAACTAATGCCAGTTAAAGATACATATTTTTGTCCATCCCTTGCAGTGAAACAAGAAGTTGAAAAATAAGCAGCCACAGTTCAAGACTGTGCAGCTCCCTGGCACCCCAAAGCCCCAATCTCATTTTATTTTCCTGCTCCCTTTCTTAAATATAGCTGCCCCTCCCTCTCCATAGTAGGAAGAAAAAAAGGGCTAAGAGCAAAACCAAGTCTGTTCCATTTAGAAAGCTTTCTAGAAGCCTCAACCATATCTTCTGCTTATATTTCAATGGCTGGAACTGGGTCACATGGATTCCTGGAGACCAAACACATGAAAGGAGACAGGAAGAAGGGTCTCTTGGATGGAATTTGGGACAACCAACTGGCAGTTGCCTTTTTACTATGTAGTGTTTCATAATGTTTTAGTCCTAATCAGTCCTAAATTGCAAACCACTCTATTACTGAGGCTCTCTATTGAATTCTTGCTGCCAAACAGGAAAAAAAAGAAAAACATACCATTGGCTTACAAGTTATTGGCTGTCATCATTTTAAGGACATTAACTCATAAACTACAAAATAGATTGATGTTTCTTAACTATATTTTCTGCACAGTGTGGTCAATAGGTTATTAAAGTACACAAACCATAATGTAGTCCATTTTAAATGAATCCATGTGTGATTTACCGAAGGCAAAATGTGAATCACAGTTTAGCTTCACTGAGTTACACAGTCTGCTTATGGCTTATCCTTCCACTCCATGAATTTACGTGTCTTTGAGAAATGAACATTAATTTTTAAAAGTTGGATAAGCAAGTCACAATTAAAAAGGCAAATCTGTGTCTCCCAAAATATAAGCCGCGTTTGCATTTCATATTCAAATGAGAGTGAAGCAGCAGCGCATGAGCTGATGCCTGAGAGCCAGAAAGACAAACTGATTGCTGGTTTCGCCACTTGATTGTGTGACCTTTGACAGGTTGCTCAGTTTTTCTTGGTGTCAGTTTTCCTCCCAGTACAACTGGGTTGGCACCTTCTTTACAAGGATGTGAACAGCTAATGAGGTCTTCCGTACCCTCCCTTACAAGACTGTAAGCTTTACAAGGCTTGACAAGAATTGTGTCTGACCACTTCTCAGTTATCACTAGTCCTAACTTGGCACTCAACACATAGCAAGTCCTCAAAGCTTTTTGATGAAAGAATGAAAGTAACTTCCAAAAGGCCTAGGATATTGTGGGTACCCTATGATACCTATAAATATAGTTGCCTACCAGAATAATAGAGTTATTTGTCAAGCAAAATAATCTAAAGGAATATATACGGTTCCTGTACTTCAGTAAAACGTATGTACTCAGTTAATTTAATTTGTAAAGATTAGTATTTAGCTAGATTTGGCATGCATCTCTCTTAACTGACCCAGCTCCAAGTTACAATACATATGAAGTTAAAGTCAATTATCTCTGTGTCCTAATACAACTTTAAACTTTAAATCAATTCTTAATAAAGACCTTCCTTCCTTCCTTCCTTCCTTCCTTCTCTCCCTCCCTCCTTCCTTCCTTCCTTCCTTCCTTCTCTCCCTCCCTCCTTCCTTCCTTCCCTCCTTCCCTCCTTCTTTCCTTCCTTCCTTCCTCTCTTTCCTCCTCCTCCTCCTCTTCCTTGTTCTCCTCCTCCTCCTGCTTCTCCTCCTCTTATTCCTCCTCCTCCTCCTCCCCCCTCCTCCTCCTTCTTCTTCTTCTTTTCTTCTTCTTCTTCTTCTTTTTCTTCTTTTTTCTTTCTTCTCTTTCTCCCTCTCTCTTACTTTCTCTCTCTCTCCATCAAGACAGAGACAAATTGTGGATAATTTATCCATGAAGCATGAAGACTTTAGTTTCCTGGTTTTTACATTTTATCCAGTTCACAAATTAGCTTTTTGAGCTTTTTATACAGAATTCAAATACAATTTCGTTCTCAATTCCAAATAAAAATGGCCATAGCAAATAAAGAAATGTCACTGTAAAGCAAATGAAAACTTTTCTTAAAACCTCCTTAAGTGACACTCCTACTGTTTAAACCAACATCTATTAAACATTTACTATGTGCCACACACTGTTGGAAGCATTTTTCATATAATAATTTAATCTTTGTGGAATCCTATGAAGCTATACTATTGCTTTCATATCCTCAAGGTGAACCTTGCTAATCTATTGCAAGTTGCAAAACTCACAAGCACTCCTGGTCCTCCTTCCCTTTTATCTTTCTCTATATAGTGCTTATCACCATCTAATACAGATGATGCCCAATTTACAATGTTCTAACCTATAATTTTTTGACTTTAAGAAGCTGTGAAAGGGATATGCATTCAGTAGAAGCCATACCTTGAGTGCCCATACAACCATTCTGTTTTTCACATTCAGTAAACTACATGAGATATTCAACACTTTATTTTAAAACAGGCTTTGTGTTAGATGATTTTTGCCAACTGTAGGCTAATGTTAAGTGTTCTGAGCAAGTTTAAGGTAGGGTAGGTGCATGTTTTACTTACAGTATTTTCAATTTACAGTTGGTTTACTGGGACATAATCCCATTGTGAGTTGAGAAGTATCTGTATACTATATCGTTGTTGTTGCATACAGTCTGTCTGTGTCTGCAGCCCACTTCCACTAAAGTAGGAGTTCCACAAGGCCAGATAATTTTTCCATCCTGTTGGCTGCTACAGCCCATTGTGTAGAAAATTGCCTAGCATGTGGTAGGCACTCAACAAATATTTGTAAATGAATGAATTCCCATTGCATAAATGAGGAACGTGAGGCATCTGATGCTTTCAAATCACTTTATCTTCAAAACTACAATTACAAGGATTTTGCACAGTGCATCAATAATTGTTATTATGGAAACTATTTTCATATTTCACTTGACAGACCCAACAGATGACTGTGGGTCTCAGGACTTCCACTAGTTATCAAAGATTATGACAAGAACAGGTTTCTTCAAAAATGAGAATGAAACTAAGACACAAAGCATGGCCATTAACTACCAGTACTATATAACTGCATATTTTTATTTAAACTACTGAGTCATTTTAAAATTAAAGTGCAGTGTCACATTTTCGTATTTCTTTCACATCAATCACCATGTGTTTGTAGTCTACAAGGCATTTTTTAGTCTCAAGAACTAAGCACAGTAACACGGGAAAGTATATGTATGGCTGAACACTGTATTTTAACTCACTGAGAGAAAAAAATTAGGTGGGATCATAATATTTTCATCCTCACATTATGCCTGGTACTTTTATGTCTAAGTATTAAGATGATAGGTGCTATAGAAAGGGCAAATAAATACAACAGAGAATGTCTGTTTAGTTATTTTAGAGCTGTTATATTGAAATATCATCTTGTTTACAATTTGCAACTCAACAAATCCTCATCAATTATTAAATATTTTTCTCATTGAATTAAGCAGGGCGACTGTATTTTCTCAAAAGAAAACATCAGGTGAAATGTGAGGCTTACTTTTAACATATACAAATTTTCCTATATGAATAAAATTCTGTAGCTTTATTATACTACCCACCCCATCCCTACACTAAGCAGAAAGTGTACATCGTATTTATTACATAAAGAGAAACAGAATTTAAGTCCCATTCTTTACCCCTTTGAATCTAGAAGCAGTTTTTTTCACTATTGCAATACAAAAATAAAACAGTTCATGGAATTTAACCACTGTCTAACAGGCAACATTTTGCTTGGTCCTGTCCTGCTGACCACATAAATATTATAATGAAGGTAACTAGACAAAAGTCGGGAGGAGATGTGACCATCATATCTTATGGAACAAAGTGCTATGCAGTCCGTCACCATCAAACTTGTGATTATTTTTTCAATGGGATTATTGTATTAATATATCATGTATTCATTTATCAAAATTACTCATTTAAAAAGTTTGGTTGAGTAGGGTTTGTTATCATGATACAATTTGCTATTAGCATGCCTCTTTGTTTCATTATGAGTTATGCTCATTGTTTATATGGCTTCTTGCCTGCTAGAACTGTTATCCACATGCATGAGTTCACTGGGCAGCCACTGAGATAAGAAACATATGGCTGTGTCTGCTGTGAAAATCTAGACACACACCATGCGTAACTCTATCTCTTTTTGTGCATGTGTATTGACTTGTGTCTGTTCATGCACATCTACTTTTGGGATCCCTATCTCTTACAATCATGTGCTAATAAAAATATTTATATAATTTAACCCCAGCAGTACTTACAAATATCACTTTTATTTAGTAACATGTAACCAAGCAGCAAATAAATATTTTGCCATTTTATCTAGAAACATCAAAGTTAGAAAGGAGAGATGTAATTCTCTGTAGGTTTGGCAATAAAACCTAGGCTTCAGATTTTTAGCTCCTATCTCTGAGCCTGGTCTTGGATCAGGTTCCAAGGTTAATAGCAGACATCCTCAAATACATTTTAAACCTGTATGCAAAATGTAGTGTATTTCTTGTTCTTAGTATCACAGAATCTAAGAATTATCTTACAAGCAAGGAAATTTAATTCTTTGAAATTTCAAATCCAAAGGAAGGTTTTATTTTTAACTTGAACATGTTTTTAAAAAACAATTGCTATAATTACCTTGGAATTTTGTCAAAGCAGAACTCTTTGAAAATTGGTAGGTCCAGATCTTAATGTGAGCATACAGAAAGTACTTAAAAGGCATTAATAGCCAGCAAAGCACATCTAAGTTAAAAGGCAAAAGGTTTAAATGGTCAGAGACCTTTAAATAAAAAAGAACATTAAGCAAACATCTTAGCCATAGAGTTATAAATATGTCAGGAATACAGACTTTCCTGCTGCTCTATGAACAGAATGATTGTTCCATGTTGTTGACCTTCACTAAGCCTGTTAACCCTTCAATAACCTTTATTTTTCCATCAGGAGCAATACCTGCTTGTAAAGAACGTGCTAGACCACAGATCTAAAACAATATGATTTTATTACTATTATTATCCCCAACAGAAAAGCTGTTTCTTTCCGCAGTAAGACAGTACAAAGCTTGATAAAACTCTACATAGACTGTTGTCAAAACACTGGGGAGAAAAACAGATTAGGGATATTGGTTTTTAAAAGGATAAGGAGCAATGGTTTGGAACCAAATCTATCTGTGTAATATGTTTTCTTTTAAAAAACAGTCTTAATTTAGTTTCCTTTGCTACACTATTAGTAAAAAACTAATGCTACTTTACAATTTCATAGAGTTTTTAAGTTAGAAAACTATTTTCTATCAGTTGTTGCATTTTCTTGTTACAATATATGTATAAAAATTAATGTGCTAAGTGTTTGATGTGTATTTTCTCATTTAACCCTCATGATAGCCAGTGAGGTAGGTGAAATCTTTTCCATTTTACAAAAGAGAAAACTAAGTCCAGTGGAAGTTAACTTGTTTCCAAGATAACACAGCTGATAAGAGATGGAGCTGAGATTTGCACCTACTTTGACTGACTTCACACAAGTCCTCTTAATCACTGTGTATCCTATACCTGATGCTGGTGGAGATAACTTATTAGTGAACCTTTAGACGCTTAAGTGTTGAAGACTTGCCAAGATTGTGTAGCCCATGCATGTCAGGTTTGGATTCATGGATCCCAGCACATTGTTCTTCCCATTAGACCGAATTGTCATTGAAGGCTTTTTATACCCTCACTGTGGTTCATGGCTAAGGAGCTTCAGGAAAAGATGAGTGAGCTTTTCCCCAATTCTTTATCTAGAGACTCTTAAGTTTTGCGTTTTTCACGTAGTTCAGACATTGTTCCTTGTGGATGGAATAGTGCTGACTGCAAGAGCCTCCCTTGGGGAACAAGTGCACACCTTCCTAGTTGGAGAAGTCATTTTCCAAATTGGAGTTTGGGGAACACTGTTCTGTAGAATGCTAATAGGTGCTGCTACACAAAGAGTTCTGTGCTCTCAAATATTTGCAAAAATTTGGGTTACACAATGTTAAAGATCTTTCTTCAACCCTCCAAAGAGGGTGCTGCAGTGGCTGTTAATTTGTTAATTGGCATTGTGAATCTGGGAGACTGGGCCATATGGTGTACAGTGGTTCCCCAAAATATGTAGTCACTCAGTTTTTTCAAACTCACTTTCTAACACTCTGGGAATATTTTCCAAGGAAACTGAGTTTCAAAATGCTCCTTTGGGACTTACATACCGCCCAGAACTCCTGCAACATTCCCCAGTCAATTGACTGTTTTATACCTCCAGTCTGACCTCAAGCTTCCAATACCTTGTCTCCTATCCTTGCTTCTTTTTTCCCTAAGAAAACAGAAGCCCCAGGAGTGATTTTGCACACATACTTTCACAGCTCAGCTACCCATCTTCTGATAGCTCTGCCTTTCCTCCTCCTGTCGTGGGTAAACCATCACTGGTCCTATCTAAAGCCAACTCCTCCATTTTGGGCTTCCTTATCTTCTCACCCATTCATGTATATTGCTCCAATAATTGTTTTCTCACTTCTTTTTTTTTCTTTTTTTTTTTTTTTTTTTTGAGACAGAGTCTCACTCTGTCACCCAGGCTGGAGTGCAGTGGGATGATCTTGGCTCACTGCACCCTCGGCCTCTTAGGTTCAAACGATTCTCATGCCTCAACTTCCCAAGTAGCTGGGATTACGGGCATGTACCACCACACCCAGCTAATTTATTTTTTGGATTTTTAGTAGGGATGGGGTTTCACTATGTTGGCCAGGCTGGTCTCGAACTCCTAACCTCAGATGGTCCACCCGCCTCAGCCTCCCAAGGTGCTGAGATTACAGGCGTGAGCCACCCCCACCCCCGCTTGTTTTCTCACTTCTGCATCACTAGTTTTTGCTTCTCCACTGAATTCCTCCCTTCAGCATACAACATTCTATAATTTATCCAATCTTACAAAATAAATTTAAAAACCATTCTCCTGACCACACAGTTTCCTCCAGCTCCCATCCCATTTCTCTGTTCTTTGTCACAATGAAAATCTGCCAAAACTGCTATATATATATTTTTTTTTTTTCTGTACTCAATTTCTCTCCTCCCATTTTCTCTGGAAACAAATTCAATAAGACTTTCATCCCCCCGCCCCCACACACTCTGCTTACTAAATCTGCATTGGTTAAGGTCAACAACAATTAACTATAGTATTTAAACCTAGTGGTAAACACTAAACACTAAACTTCATCATCTTGACCTATAAGCAGCACCTGGCACTGACTGATAGCTCAAGAAGGTGGAGTTTAACACAACCCTAACTGATAGTTAAAGGGATAGTTTAACACCTTGTCCTCCTTGAAATATTTTCCTTCTCTTGCCTTCCAGAGATCCACATTCTCCAGTCTTTTTTTTTTTTTTTCTCTGATCTTGTCAGTGTTGGAGTGTTCATGTTTATTGTTGGATCTCTTAGATCTCTTTTGTTTTTGTTTTGAAATGGAGTCTCACTCTGTCACTCAGGCTGGAGTGCAGTGGCATGACCACGGCTCACTGCAGGCTCCACCTCCCGGCTTCAGGCAATTCTCCTGCCTCAGCCTCTCTAGTAGCTGGAATTACAGGCGCCTGCCACCAGGCCCAGCTAATTTTTGTATTTTTAGTAGAGACGGGATTTCACTATGTTGGCCAGGCTTGTCTTGAACTCCCGACCTCAGCTGATCCACCAGCCTCGGCCTCCCAAAGTAGTGGGATTACAGGCATGAGCCACCTTGCTTGGCCTGTTGTTGGATCTCTTAACAATCTCAGCCCACTCCCTTAGTGATCTCAACCAGTCTTGATAGACTTAGAGGTCATCAATATGGTGATACTCTCAAATGTGTATCTTAAAGTTGCACTTAACTGTAGATTTATATATTCTACTGCCTATTCTATAGCTATACTCATATGCATAATGGGCACCTAAAATTACCTTTTCTAAAACTGAACTCCAGATTTTACCTGACTCTATTCTGTCTTAAATCTAGTCCTTGTAATCTTCTTCATCTCAATAAATAAAAATTCCTTCTTTTCCTCCGTTGTTAGCTTAAAAAGCTTGGTATTATCTTTGACTCATTCTCTCATAGCTCACATATATCAGCAAGCCCTATTGACTTCTTACCTTCAAATTATATCCAGAATCTGATATTCCATCACCACTTCCACTGTTACTACCCTTCACCTTTCACCTAGGTTATTGCAGACACCTCACAAATGGACTCCCTGCTTCCATCTTTCCTCCTTATAGACTCTTCTCAGGGTACTATCCAGAGGGACCTCTTACAACATAGGTTAGATCTTACAACCTCTCTGCTCAACACCCTCACAATGATGTCTCCCTTCACTTGTTATGGGCAAAGTCCTTGTAAGACTTCTAAGATAGTCATGTCGTGGCTACCTGTGACCTCTCCAATCCCATCCACCAGGTTTCTCTCTCATTATTTTCCACCCCATCTAGCCTCCTTGTTGTTCTGAACACACCAGATCATCCTGTCCAGCTGTGCACTTGCTATTCCATCTGCTTGGGGGACTCTGCCCCTAGATATGTGCTGGTTGCATTTCCTCACCTTCTGGTTTCTGCTCACCCAGTCAGTGAGGGCTTCCCAGACAACCTTTTCAAAAATAACAATCTCTTTCTTACCTCATCCATGTCCCTTCTCTACTTTCTCTCTGTACATTAACGTGAGCAATAAACATAGTTTGCTTGCTTTTTATTTCTCTCTCCCTCTGCTAGATTGTAATTTCAGTAAGGACTGATTTTTTTTTCTATTTCACTGATGTATTCACGTTGCCTAGAATGATATAGAAATACGGTTGATGCTCAATATATATCTACTGAATTATTGCTGAATGAATTAGTGAATATCTCTCTAATACATGTTGAAGCAATTCTTCCCACCCAACTGTCATTATTTACTCATCAATGGAGCATTAGTACAGTAGTCTCCCTTATCCAAGGGGAAAATGTTCCGAGACCCCCAGTGGGTCCCTAAACTGTGGAGAGTAGCAAACCTAACTGCCGTCAGCTGGAACACATTTCCTTCATGCCTTTCATTCACAAATGTGATGCCTTTTCCATCTCAACTATTCATGACCTGTGGCTGTAACTTTTGTAGTTTGAGGTTCGAGAGGAAAACTAGCATGAATTTCTTTTCCTTCTTCACAATTTCATGCATAGAAGCTTCATTCTTACTGTAGATCTTAGCAACATCAACAAACTATTTTTCTTTCCTTTTTATTGATAACTTTTACCTTTCACTTAAAGGAAACACTTGATGGCATATCTGAATTGCCAGCATCAGTATTCCTGAGCTTTGGAGCCATTACTAAATAAAATAAGGGTGACTGAATGCAAGTACTGCGACAGCATGACCATCAACCTGATCACCAAGATGGCTACTTTTAAGGGACACATGGGGTGAGGAGCACAAACAGTGTGGATACACTAGAAAAAGGAAAGACTCATGTCCCAGGGTGGACAGGCCAGAAGGTGCAAGATTTTATCACAGTACTCAGAACTAAGAATTTGAGTTTATTTCTGGGATTTTCCATTTAAATATTTTCAGACTGCAGTTGAGCTTGGGTAGCTGAAACTACTGTATTTTCAATGACTTTGATTCCATGAATTAAAAAGATAAAACTCTTATTAGTAACTAGTTATAATGTAATAAAATAGTGGTGCTCTGTCCCTGATTATTAATTTTAGGACTTAACACAGGCAATAAGTTTTTTAGCAGTTGGTTGAATGACTGTTAACTTATTTAGGTAATTGCAAGTGTGGATAGAGAATTTGCCTTAGAGCACTAAAAGAGGACTGAAGAGTAATAGTTTTGAATGCTAGGTCTTGAGATAGGATGAAGAAATGTCATTCGGGGGACATTTTTGTATTACCATTTTTATTTAAAACTATAATTGCAACTAGATTCAAACAAAATATGATTAAACATTTTGTCAATGGACAAAAGCTATACAAGCTTCAAATTAAGAAGAATCTCCAGGCCGAGCACGGTAGCTCACACCTGTGATCCCAGCACTTAGGGAGCCCGAGGAGGGTGGATTGCTTGACCCCAGGAGTTCGAGACCAGCCTGGGCAACAATGCGAAAACCTGTGTCTACAAAAAACACAAAAATTAGCTGGGTGTGGTGGTACACACTTGTAGTTCCAGTAACTCTGGAGGCTGAGGCAGGAGACTTGCTTGAGCCTGGGAGGCAGAGGTTGCAGTGAGCAGAGATCGCACTACTGCACTCCAGCCTGGGTGATGGAGCGAGACCCCATCTCAATCAATCAATCAATCAATCAATAAGAATCTCCAAACCTAGGAGAAAGTCAAAAGAAACTAAGATATTCTGGCTAAGAAATGATTGAAGCTTACAAATATACAAATCAGGGAATAGACTTGATAGAAGTAATCTATCTGCAATGTGATTTGAAGACATTACAGTAACGACATTAAGAATAAAGATCACTTTTTATGTGCTGGTCAAAGTAACCAACCAAAAATATTAGGAATAAGAAATAATCTAATTATTTGGCAACATGTTAAAAAATGCACGTTGAAAAGAAGACAGATGAGGTGAACAAATGCAAACTAAAGAGTAGCAGCACTCCTGGAGAATAAAAAGGGCAACTAATACTGTGAGGATGGTTCATTTCTGGCAGTATTTTCCAAGCACGAGGGTGGCTTGACTTTGGAATATAAATAGATGCTCTGGATGGTACAGTCCTTTAATGAAGAAAAACAGTCCACTGGGCTCCTACAGTGATGAAAATAGCCTGAGAGACCACCCAACACATTTGCTCTGATTCCAGATTTACTAAGCCATTTTTAAAAATTTGATTTCTCAGTACAGGCTGGTTGGCAGCAATATTATACTAAGTTTCTCATTATTAATTATTTGTCATTCTGGTACACATAATTCTTATATAACTTAGGATCCACATGAACTTATTTTCCTTTCCAGGCAAAATATGAACTCAGTAAGTTTTTCTAGAGTACTCCCCTCTCAAACATTAGCTTCTACCTTCAGGTTCTTACCCCACCATATTTGCATAATTGTATTACTTCCCTAACAACCAGTTTTTTTTGGTTTTTTTTGCTAGTACTTTTGTGCCACCTGACAAACTTACAAGCTATTTTTAAATGCTTGCTTTTAAATAGAGGGCTCTTGGGCTGGGCAACACAGGGTTTCTACATAAACAATAATTTAAAAAATCAGCTGTGTGCTGTGGCTCACGCCTGTAATTGCAGCACTTTAGGAGGCTGAGGTGGAAGGATCACTTGAGCCCAGGAAGTTCAAGACCAGCCTGGGCAACATGGTGAAACCCTGTCTCTAAAAAAATACAAAAACTAGCTGAGGATAGTGGTGTGCACGTCAGTAGTCCCAGCTACTTAGGAGGCTGAGGTGGGAAGATTGCTTGAGCCCAGGGAGTCGAGGCTGCAGTAAGCCATGACTGCACCACTGCGCTCCAGCCTGGGTGACAGAATGAGACCGTGTTACAGATAATAATAATAATAATAATAATAATAATAATAATAAAAATAGAGGGCTCTTGAAACCTAAAAGTTGATAAAAACCAAAGCATAAATGTCAGATAAATGTGGAAAGATATAATAATTTCATACTAATTAAGAGCTATTGTTTATTAAATGTTTGCCATGTGCCTGTTACTGTTAACATATATGTTGGGTTTAATTTTCACATAGAAAATTTGGGTGTTAAAGACAATGCTTTTTTCCTCCTCCATTATAATTTAAATGATGTAAATGTAAGAGCTCCCAGTCTCCTTGACAGTGGCAGTTTTTGTATTCCCCATTCAAGTTTACTCAGGAATTTCTTGAATTCAATAAAGTCAATTTAAGGTTTCAGATCCATCAGCTCATGATTCTTTCTCAATTTTTTCTTTGAAATCACTAGTTGAACTAAGACCTGGGTCACAAAGGATGTCAAGGAGGGACTGGTGAAAATATTATCCTGGCCTAGGGATGAGTCATCTGGTCCAGAGGTTACCCTCTGTGCTTCTTCAGTCCATCAAGTTATAGCTGGTCCAGCCTGGACTTGAACATGTGCTATATCTATGCTAAGTTCGTACCCTTTCTATATCCTCCAGCTGTCATGCTTTTTTCATCTTCCTTGTTCCAAATATGGGGTTTCTTTTGGTCTAGCTGTTGCTCATTGCAAACCCCCATTGGCTTTTCCCACACTACACTCATATTAAGAATCTCAAAGATCCAAGAACCAGAGACCTTACTCAGCCACTGTTAGTTAACAGCATTTGGTTTGTTAGAGTCAAAGCTTCTCTAGAACACTTGCAGTGTGGTGGGATTTACCCATGAAAGTCAAGCTATTGATTGCCCTTCTGGTCTAGGATCTGCTGAATCTATTGCCCGCTGTCCTGGGTTTCTAGGCATGATCCCTGTGAATTTATCTTCCTACCTGCCCGCCTGAATTTTTAACCCTTTACTTTCAAGTTTAAGTAAAATGGTGATGTTTTTGTTCTAGATTGGATATGAACCCCCCACTGAAGCAATAAATACTATATATTCGGCCGGGCATGGTGGCTTATGCCTGTAATCCCAGCACTTCTGGAGGCCAAGGCGGGCAGATCACGAGGTCAGGAGATCGAGACCATCCTGGACAACATGGTGAAACCCCGTCTCTAGTAAAATACAAAAAAAAAAAGAAATTAGCTGGGCATGGTGGCACGCACCTGTAGTCCCAGCTACCAGGGAGGCTGAGGCAGGGGAATTGCTTGAACCTGGGAGGTGGAGGTTGCAGTGAGCCGAGATCACGCCACTGCACTCCTACCTGGCAACAGAGCAAGATTCCATCTAAAAAAAAAATTACTATTTATTCAATAAGTAGGGCCTTGAAAAAGGTAAAAACTTACAAACAAAAATTGCATTGATTGAATTTTCAAAAATATTATCCTCCTTTTATCCCAAAATAAGTATTTACATCCCCAGAAAAACAATTATTTTTACAAAATTATAGTAGCTAGATCTTTGTTTGATTTTTGTTTATATACAATTTACCTCCCAGAATCTCTGAGATTGTGGAGTTACACATACACCATTGGTTAAGTTGTTACATGTTCCAATATTAGATCACCAGGGTTTTCCCAAGAATTTCTCTTTCTTCCTTTTCCTCTGCCAGGGAGTTTAGCCTGTCCTAGAGAAGAGGCTTCCCTGAAGTCAGGAAAGCAAAGGGTGGGCAAGTGTCTTTGCTTAGGGTTGTGGAAAATGATGTACAGGACCCCAATCCAAATCCCCTGGATTACCCACCAGCTGCGAGATATAGTGACGGTCCCATCTCTGGGCCATGACAGAGTCTGGGTCGAGAGATGATGGGTACCGGCCAGTCTTTGGCTCTTCCATCATCATGGGATCCCTGCTCTCCAGGGTCCCAGGGTTCTCCTAGCCTATTTAGCTTCTATATCACTATGGGTTCTCCCTACAGCTTGAACAGGACATCTTGTTTCTTCTTCCAAAGTCAAACTCTTCAAATATATTGCCAGCCACCAAATTTATCGCCTAAGCTGGTATCCCCTAGAATTAGCTTTCCCTTTATGAGAAGGGGATTTATTTCTTCGAATATTTCACAGTCAGAGCTAATGGTCTTAAATATACTATTCTTTATCTCCTTCTTTCCCTGCTGACTATCAATATTTGCTCAGTGTACTTCATGTCACAGTTGACTTTCTGCATACAGTTCTCTCACAGGATCCTGGTTCTGACTTGCTCCAAGTCTTGTCCAAGGTTTGAATTAGTTCATGGTGCAAGTATTCTTTGCATGAATGTTCCTTAGAATTTTGAGCATGCACCCACATGCAGCGGGTTTTACAGTCACTAACCTAGGTGTGCAAAATTTTAACACTGTTTATTTCTCTACAAGTTAAATTAAGTCAGTTATATAGCTCCTTTTTTTTTTCCTTTCTTTTTCTTTTTTTTTTTTTTTGAGACAGAGTTTTGTTCTTGTTGCCCAGGCCAGTGTGCAATGGCATGTCCTTAGCTTGCTGCATCCTCCACCTCCCGGGTTCAAGCAATTCTCCTGCCTCAGCATCCCAAGTAGCTGGGATTACAGGTGCCCACCACCATGCCCGGCTAATTTTTTGTATTTTTAATAGAGATGGGGTTTCACCATGTTGGCCAGGCTGGTCTGCAACTCCTGACCTAAGGTGATCCACCCATCTCGGCCTCCCAAAATGCTGGGATTACAGGCGGGAACCACCACGCCCAGCCTATGGCTCCTATTTTTAAGATGGCAGAAAAACAATCTGAGCAACTGAAGATAACTTAGTTCCTTATAGCTTACACATGGCCAATTCCAATTAAATCTTCAGCTGGTGATATATTCCCTTCCTTTCCTTTCTTTTCTTCTGGGATAATCTGTGTTGAGAGGAGTGCTGTTGTTTTTGTGTCATCCTGGTATTGGGAGGGGTTTCAGCCCAAGTGGTTTCTTCTGACCTTGCCAGCCTCCAGTGAGGTACAGCTCACCTGATGGATCCCTGTTGCAGTGTCCTGGAATCTGCTACTGATACCGGTGTTTCCGCATGGCCTGTCGTCTCAGCATGTACACAGTCTTGGTCCACTCTTGGTTGTGCCACTTCTATGTTCATGGAAACCTTTTCATACACAACTTTCTCAGCCCTTCTTGTCCATCCTTCAGATGCTGTGTTGGAGACTTCCTCCAGAATGCACCTTCCAAAGTTACATCTTGGGAAGCCAAGCCACAGTCCTTTCTGCTTTGGAAATCTCCCCTGAATATAAGATTTATACTGTGATCTCTCTTCATAATTTTTATTCCAAATTGGTACAGAGTTCTGGGCACTTTTCAGAGGCCTCTGTATGGTCTGTTATGTTTCTTTCTAACCAATTCATTCCAGCCATTGGATTCCTCTCTTATCTCCTTTGGGATGAAGGAACCTGCTCTGTGATCATCACATATGTTTCTCTATACTACAGTTTATGGTATAAAATGTAGGCGCTGAGTCAACCAATAAGCACATGATGGAGAATGAAGCATCCATCCCTTCAAGCATTTATCCTTTGAGTTACAAACAATCCAATTACATTATTTATTTTAAAATACATTATTGACTATAGCCACTTTATTGTGCTACCAAATAGTAGATCTTATTCATTCTTTCTCTTTCTTTTTTGGGACCCGTTAGCCATCCCCACGCCCACCCCCAAACCCCCCACTTTCCTTCCCAATGTCTGGTAACAATCCTTCTACTCTCTATGTTCGCCAATTCAACTGATTTTTAGATCCCACAAATAAGTGAGAACATGTGATACTTGTCTTTCTGTACCTGGCTTATTTCACTTCACATAATGATCTCCAGTTCCACCCATGTTGTTGCAAATGACTGTATCTCATTCTTTTTTTTTATGACTGAATAGTATTCCATCATGTATATGTACCACGTTTTCTTTATCAGTTCATCAGTTGATGGACAGGTTGCTTTCAAGTCTTAGCTATTGTAAACAGTGCTGCAACAAACATAGGAGTGCAGGTATCTCTTCACTTTGGAAATTCGACAGAGACACTTTGGTTAGCATTTTATTCTGTATGTGTGTGTGAGGGTATGCCAGTATAAACTTAACATAAATGAGATCATATATGTTGTTTTACCGCTTTCTTTTTGCATTTAACAATTAATCACAGGGGACTTTCTATATGAATGAATAAAGATATAAACATTTAGTGGCTGCCTAATGTTCTATTATATAGAGGTACAGTAATTTATCCATCAAGAGATATTTGATTTATTCAGCAAAGTTTACAAATATATAAATTGCTGTAATAAATACTCTTGTACATGTATCTTTATTTTTTCCAAGTATCTCTTTATGACAGATTTCTGAAATGGAACTTACAGGGCTTATATGGTCAAACACTGGTTTACCTGATCCTATAGCCAAAAGTCCCATAGCAGGGCTACAGTAACCTGTGAAATCAATTTATGTAACTGATCAAGAGCTGATTACATAGGAAAATAATTGCTGTATTTTAAAAAACATGTTATCCTAGACTTACAATTTAACTTTTGTAGGGTAAGGGATGGAGGTTGGCTATGCTCACCCACCCTGAGACAGAGTAGCAGCTCTTAACATAGTAGACACAAATACTAGAGTGAAAGAAGGGGAGCTCAAAGTGATCACTGGAGGTGGTCACCTTATGGCCATATTTTTCCTGATCCCTTAGGCTTCCTGGAGATCCATTACAAAATCCTGGGATATACCTCAGACCAGTCATTAAGTTTCCTTCTGCCCTCAAATGCTGAAGAGAGAATGTTAACGGCCTAAGATTGGCCAATTGTTTGGGTCAGAGAAAACTGTTAAGCACAAGGAATTTACTGCTGGGCTTTTGCTTTTCTTGGGTATTGATTAATTGGGACCAGATACCTGCTGAGTCCTCAGACATCCTGCTGCTCCCATGGCATTCATCAGGTGCCCCTACAACCAGCCCTCTTCTCTGCAACTCCCATTTACCTCCTGGGGTATCTCTCCTCCTCAGTCTTGTATTCAATGTGTGTGAGTTGCTGCTGCTTCTGCTGCACTTTATTAGTTAATTCTCATGCAAATTTAAAATATTATGGCTTAAAACCATGTTTCTCTTTAAAGTTTCCTTCATAGTGACATTGGTGGAAATAAGTGGGGTGTAGACTGGACATGTTTGGGCTTGACTGAGAGAAGAAAGAGCAAGGGAGGCATGTTCAGGGCTTCAGGGGAAGGCCCTGTGGGTGGTCCGCATAGGTCCGCGTGAGGGCAGCGACCTGTGAAGGCTGCGTGGGCTGGACTGTGAGTGAAGACACATGTGCGGCTGCAGGATGTTTGGCTGGATTCCTGCCTGGCCACCCTGTGGGGGATTTACAGGGGGGTGTAAGATGGAGGAGAGCTGGGAGTTGCCCTAATTCTTGGAGCAATCTGCCACCAGGATTAGGGAAGCCAGAGTGACCTGCCAGTGTTAGAGAAGTGGGCAATTCACGGCCTGGGATTAGGTGAACAGAAGACCACGGGGATCCTTCACTCACACTCTTGCTTTCTTGTTAGAATCTGCTTTTTGCTTTTCCTGAACTTCTGAACTTGGAAGGGAAGCAATCGGCCAGCTTCTTGAGAAAGAAAGGGATCAAAACGAGTGAGTCCCAGAGAGAAAAAAATCTTGGAGTAATCATGGGAAAGGAAAACATGGACAGAGGAAGTTGGTCGTGGAAGAGACTATTAGATTATTAGAATAAAAAGGCCATATGTAGATATAGAGAATTGGGTGATGTGGGGTGGGGATAAAATATATAAATACATAAGAATATGAAGAAGAAAACGCTTAACATTAATAGGGTGGGGTAAACTTTCAGGTCAGAGACCTTGCCTGACACATAGGTCGTTTGCAATGAGTGTTCACTGAATGACTAAATGGA
The DNA here is from genome assembly GCF_009828535.3 of Hylobates moloch. Lineage (NCBI taxonomy): Eukaryota > Metazoa > Chordata > Mammalia > Primates > Hylobatidae > Hylobates > Hylobates moloch. The sequence goes on from NW_026652279.1 coordinate 135,299,717, forward strand.
AAACTACTGTTAGAGAAAAAACGAACTAGTAAAAAGTCACCCATCAATCAGGATTTTAATTCACAAAGATTTTGTAAATATTTTTAAAGTTAAAAGAGCTCCTACATTGATTCATTGGTTCAATGAGCATATGCACCTACTACATGCTAGTCAGAGGGACTGGAAAATCATCTATCCCAGTTCTCTGTATATAAATATGAGAAAACAGGCATGAGCTTCCTACACCTCAGGTACCTTGAGGCAGAGCTAAGATCAGAACCCAGATATCCTGAATCATATACTTTTGCATGTCCCAGTAGGCCATGTTCCTTCTAGGGGTTAAGTTCACTGGAGATCCCTGTGCCCACATGTGCCCGTATAACCTTGTGTGGCAAACACACAGGGGACACCCTTCAGAAAAGGGTGCACCCTTCAGAAATAACAACTTCACGTGAATGAGTGTCATCTTTTGGAAAGGGTGTTTTTTCAAAAAATATAATTTCATACCAAGACAAGTCGTAAAAGTGTATCACAGGTAAGAGAACCATATCTTCCCAAATTCCTATCAGGATAACCTGTTCTAAAAATGTAAGAAAAGTAAATGAAGGAAGTGTGTAATAATGCTGAAAATTCTAACAGCACAATTTTAGTCACTGAAAATGTTGTCCCATGCTAAAGAAGTTTGAAAATTGACAACTGGATAATGCACATATTTCATTATTACTTTAGCCTGCTCTGGAGTAATGAGAAATATTTTTGTCTGTTTAGCACATGTAACCCCAAAGGAGACAAGTTGCTGTATACCTTAAGGTCATTCAATTTCTTTCACTCTTATTCAGTAATTACAAGATAGTCTCTGCTTTTAAATTTTTTTTTTCAGGTAGCCATTTCTATCAAAAAGTTCTTTTTCGGCTGGGCGTGGTGGCTTATGCCTGTAATCCCAGTATTTTGGGAAACTGAGGTGAGCAGATTGCCTGAGCTCAGGAGCTCGAGACCAGCCTGGGCAACATGGCGAAACCCCGTCTCTACCAAAAATATAAAAACTACATGTCTGTGTCCCAGCTACTTAGGAGGCTGAGGTGGGAGAATCACTTGGGCCCAAGAGGTCAATGATGCAGTGAGTCAAGATCACATCACTACACTCCAGCCTGTGTGACAGAGGGAAACCTTGTCTCAAAAAAAAAAAAAAAAAAAAGGTACTTTTCCAAGTAGTTCAAGTGAGTATCATGGTCTACCTGGTGGTTATCTTTTGTCTAGGCAAATTAATAAATTGGCAACTTGGCTTATGAATGCTTTGCAGTTTGGTTAGTGTGAATTAGCTCCTCAGAGAGAACTGAACATCCTATTTCAGAATTTGTAAAAGTAAGTCATATAATTTCTTCTTCAGTGTAGGACTGTAGTGTTATGGTATATGTTTTCCCATGTTCCGTATACTGAAATGCCGAACCCATGGAGACCTCACTGATACGCTAACGTCGAATGGTGCTCCTTCTAAAATATCCATCTACCAGATCTGTTGTATTCATCTTATTTGTATCATCTTGTAACTAGATATTAGTTGAAAATAAACAAATGGATATATCCTTGTATATTTTTTTGTTGCAGAGAGAAGTGAATAAGAAAACTCATCTACAGTGAAGTTTCTGTGTTTTTAGGGAACTTCTCAGCCTAATACAGATCCAGGCACTTCCAGAGGACAGACAGCATAGAACAAATAACGTGTCTTTATGTAAGTATCAAATGAGCCACAGGGGGAGAAAAGATGGGACCCCCTGGGTTTTGGCCTCTTTTTTGTAGCCTCACCTTCAGAAATCCAGAAAAAGAGTTCAACTCCTTAAGAAACTTAGAAGCACGTAATCCAGAAAGGGAAGAAACCTGTGGAGGTTAAGGGCGACAGAGAATGGGACATACTGCATGAGGTTAGTAGGGAGGAAGAATTCTGGGTAGTTGACCAAGAGCACTTGAATTTGAGTCGGGTTTGGCCTGCTCTAGTTAAGTTCAAGTGCAAGTACACAAGGCTCATCGTTTTGTGGGAATTAAAGAAGTTCTGATAGGCAGGAGATGGGAATAGCTCCTCTTCACCCTCTTCAGCAAGGGAGCTATCAGAGCAGAGCAGAGGAGTAGCCAAGGTGGGAACACTGGAGACCTCATAACCAGGAGGACAAGCTGTTCATGCAGGAGGTGTCCATAGGATGGAGATTGAGAACACGGAGATTGGTTTTGGACATTCAGGAGAGTCTTTTTTTTTTTTTTAATTGACAAGGGAGTATTTGAATCCGCTCTAGTAGGGCTTCCCACACTGGACTGGGGAATTTGAGAAAGGTGGTTTAGTTAGAGTTTTAGAAAATTTGTTGATCTGTGCTGAGTCATATTTTAAAAAACTGTTATCACCTGTAATGGGTTGTATAGCGTCCTCCCAAAATTTACATCCACCTGGAACTCCAGAATGTGACCTTATTTGAAAATAGGGTCTTTGCAGATGTAATTAGTTAAGGTTCTAAGATAAAATAATCCTGAATTTAGGGTGGGCCCTAAATTCAAAGCCTGGTGCCTTTGCAGGGGAAAAGAGAGGGAGATTTGGACACATACAGAGGCACAGGGGAAGAAGGCTATGTGGAGATGAAGACAGAAGTTAGAGTGATTCAGCTCCAATCCAAGGTATGCCACAAGGTGCCAGGAGCCACCGGAAACTGGAGGAAGACATGGAACAGATTCTCCCTCAGAACCTCCAGTAAGAATAACCCCGTTAACGCTTTGATTTCGGACTTCTGGCCTCCAGATGCAGAGAATCAACTGTTGTTTTAAGCCACCGAGTTTGTGGTGATTTGTTACAGCAGCACTAGAAAGCTAATATATAACCCATAGTCCTCAAGTTCAGATGCAGCCTCAGGTGGCCTGTGGAAATATGGGCTGCATGTGTAATTATTTAGCAATTGAGTAGAGATTAATTTTCATTCCACCTCAATTCTTTTCTTCTTGAGTGCTCCATATACGTAAGCAAATCCACACGGATAAGTGCTCATGGTAGACTCAGGGGTCGGGGGAGTCATATGAAATGCTCAAATCAGTTTTTTTCATTCTCTGATTAATCTGGAGATGATGTACTTAAATTGCTCCATTTTAAATCAATATATTTTAAAATCTCCATCATTTTTGCAATTTCTCTTATAAGAAAATATTTAGACTGTCAGATAGAGTTCATTTTAATAAGTTATATAAATTCCATGGTGGAGTGGAACACTGGAAAAGTGGCAGCCACATATATTACTTTTATTTCCAAAAGAGATAGGTTTTAACTACAGAATCACAAGTCTACAAAACCTAGAGTTGCAGCAAAGTTAGGACCATGGGACCTTTTTTGTAAAAGACGTGAATGATGGGTTCAAGGCAGCTATTCAGCTCACAAAACTCGTGTTCTCATTCTCCCTGTTCTTTGTCTACTGTCCTCCTCCTCATCAAACATATGGATGAATGACACTACAAAGGAAGCCTCTTGTTTGACAACACAGATTGATCAACACTAAAGAGACTTTGACCAGTGTTTCTTTTATCTCAACCTTTAACTCAGTTTCTGCTCTACCACTGACCTCTTTCAATTTGATTCTTAAATTAGGCCAGATGCTTAAAATTTTGGGGTTCCCTGTGCCTTCCTCCAGGAGTAAATCCCAACAACCTGAAAACTTGCCCGTTTTCTTTTGTCTGTGTGTGTGCAAAATAATATGGCTCTGAAATAGTAGGATTTAATGCTACTTATTTTCTCTTCTCTTGTATTTCTCTCCTTCGTTGCTCTCTTACCTCTTGGGATTCTGCCTGTTTATTCTCTTCCACCTCCTCAGCATGTACGTAGTTTTTATTTTCCACCCCTGGCAGAGGTTTGTGGGTCAACTGTGGAATGCAGAGGCATTGGTTAAAGTGCCCAGCCCAGGTCCTTATGATTATTACTGCTCTGCTAACTTTGGAAAACAGCAGGAGATACGGAATAAAACAACAAACAAGAAGGCAGCATGTGCACTTTTAAAAGCGTATGCAAGAAAAGGGATTAAGAATGAAAATAAATTACATCAAAGAAAAAACAAGCAAAAACAACAGTAAAAAGAACAAATGATTGGTACTCAAGTCCAGTGAGTTCATGTTAAGAAGAGAAAGTGGATTATTTGGTAGAAGAATGGAGATAAGAGTGAAAGGAATTAGTAAAATAAAAACAGAGAATCTGAAGGAGAGAAAAGGGAAGGTAGAGGCTATAGAAAGAGAGAAAACAAATGAAATAGTGAGAAAAGTTTACACCTGTACGCTGTTGGTGGGAATGCGAATTAGTACAACTACTGTGGAGAACAGTTTGGAGGTTCCTCAAAAACCTAAAAATTGAGCTACCATATGATTCAGAAATCCCACTGCTGGGTATACACCCAAAAGAAAGAAAATCAGTATATCAAAGAGATATCTGCATTCCTATATTTGTTGCAGCGATATTTACAATAGCTAAGATATGGAATCATATCTGTTTATCCACAGATGAATGGATAAAGAAAATGTGGTATATATACACAATGAAGTACTATTCAGCCATAAGAAAAGAATGAGATCCAATCATTTGCAGCAACATGGATGGAACTGGAGATCATTACCTTAAGTGAAATAAGCCAGGCACAGAAAGACAAACATCTCATGTTTTCACTTATTTGTGGGATCTGAAAATCAAATCAATTGAACTAGAGAGTAGAAAGATAGTTACCAGAGATTGGGAAGGGTTGTGGGAGTTGGAGGAAAGGTGGGGATGGTTAATGGGTGCAAAAAATGAAAAGCATGAGTAAGACCTACTATTTGACAGCACAATAGGGTGACTATAGTCAATAATAACTTAATTGCATATTTTAAAGTAACTTAAAGAATGTAATTGGATTGTTTGTAACTCAAAGGATAAATACTTGAGGGGATGGATACTTCATTCTCCATGATGTCCTCATTTCACATTGCATGTCTGTATCAAAACATCTTGTGCACCCCGTATATATATACAACTACTATGTACCCACAAAAATTTTAAAAATAATTTAAAAACTAAAAAAAAAAAAAAGAAATAGTGACAACATAAGAAAGAAAAAGTAAAGAAAGAAGAAATATCAGTACGATGCATAAGAACAAGAACAGAAAATAATAAGAATAATTGAAGATGACACAGGTAAATTTCAGGAAAGGTACATCTGGCCATTGCTTTCTAGTGAAAGGATTCTAATAATTATGACAGTTTCTATGTTTCCATTTGGCAGTCAGTATAATAGAGTGGAAAACCTTTGGTTTGAAAGAACTGTATTCTAGTCATGTTTGTCACTGTCTAGTCAAATGATCACTGACAGATCATTTAACCCTTCTGTTTTCTTCCCAAGATAAAATAAAAACGTATTTATGGCTTTTTTTGCTTTTTAAGAAGCTATGACTTTACATATATCTGAATACATTTTAGTTAAAATGATTAATCAGAAGTCAATATGGAAATTTTATTTTTAAATCCTTATATTTATTCTAATATTTGTGTATTTACTGCAAATTAGTCATATTTTAATTTTCTTGTTTATTCTTTTTTATATTACCCCAGTAGAAAGTGTTAACACATGAAAGTAGGTAGAACAACTGGTCATGCTTAATGTATCTGGATTTGCGACAAAAAAAGAATGCACTAAATTACTTTTAAAATGTTAGTTCAAGATGTTTCATTTAATCCCAGCACTTTGGGAGGCCGAGGCGGGCGGATCACAAGGTCAGGAGATCGAGACCATCCTGGCTAACACGGTGAAACCCCGTCTCTACTAAAAATACAAAAAATTAGCCGGGCGCGGTCGCGGGCTCCTGTAGTCCCAGCTACTCGGGAGGCTGAGGCAGGAGAATGGCGTGAACTCGGGAGGTGGAGCTTGCAGTGAGTCGAGATCGCGCCACTGCACTCCAGCCTGGGCGACAGAGACTCCGTCTCAAAAAAAAAAAAAAAAAAAAAAAATGTTTCATTTAAATAGTTTCTTGAATTCCTGAGATACATGTTCTTTTAAAGTGTAAAAGACTCAGTGAAGATCATAGGTTCAAGGCCTGGCCCTGATGTGATTGAGAGACTATATGCTTTTGGGTTCAAATAAGAGAAAATCCAACTAAATAGTGCCTTATACCTGTAATATGCCTGGAAGCTGGCAGTTGCTTATATAGCCTCAGCAATAAAATGGGATCATCCTGTGGAACTGGAGGATATTATGTTAAGTGAAATAAGCCAGGCACCAAAAGACAGACTTCACATGTTCTCATTCATTTGTGGGAGCTAAAAATGAAAACAATTGAACTGATGGAGATATAGAGTAGAATGATGGTTACCAGAGGCTGGGGAGGGTAGTGGAGAGTAGGGGTGGTTAATGGGTACAAAAATTTAGTTAGATAGAATGAATAAAATCTAGTATTTGATAGCACAACAGGGTGACTACAGTCAACAATAATTTACTGTACATTTGAAAATAACTGAGTATAATTAGAATGTTTGTAACACAAAGAAATGATAAATGCCTGAGGTGATTGATACCCCATTTACCCTGATGTGATTCCTACACATTATATGCATGTGTCAAAATATCTCATGTACCCAATAAATATATACACCTTCAGTGTACCCATAAAAATTAAAAATTAAAAAGTTTTCAAAAATGGGATCATCAAGGAACCTGACTCTTTTCATCCTTCAACTTTGTCATCCTCAGTGGGCTTTTCATATTTTCTTTTCTTTTCTTTTTTTTTTTTTTTGAGATGGAGTCTTGCTCTGTCACCAAGGCTAGAGTGCAGTGGCACAATCTTGGCTCACTGCAGCCTCACCTCCTGGTTCAAGTGATCCTCCCACCTCAGCCTCCTGAGTAGCTGGGATTACAGGCGTCTGCCATCATGCCCAGCTAATTTTTGTATTTTTAGTAGAGATGGGGTTTCACCATGTTGGCCAAGCCAGTATTGAACTCCCGCCCTCAACTGATCCACCCACCTCAGCCTTCCAGAGTGCTGGAATTACAGGAGTGAGCCACCACTCCCGGGCTCATATTTTCATATTTGCACTTGTTCCATAGTTGCAAGATAACTGCCACATCACCAGGTTTAAATCTTCACATCAATATCACAAACAGGAGGGGATAAACTACTACTGTACTCTTTTGAAGCAGGAAGGGAAATGCCAGGTTTCCCTGATGTCTCATTAGCTACAACTCCTTCACATGCCACCTCTGGACCAACCATTCACAGAAGAGAATGAGATTATTATGAATGGTCTAGACCAATCATATCTCATTCCTTGGGGCTATGTTAGGATCCCACACTGCCTGAGATCAGAGGACTTCTGCCCATTGCAAAATCTTTGTAACACATCTTTCTGTTTGCAGGGAGGAAAGATATAATAATTACTGAATAGTCAACTTGCAGAAAGACTTGTTATACCTATGAGATCTATTATGTATAAAATCTGGAGAAAGTGTTTAATTGCTGGTTGTTAGTTCAGGATGGATCGATTGCACAGGATTTTGAACTAATGCATAAACACCTTTTTTTTTTTTGAGATAGGGCCTCACTCCCATGGCCCAGGCTGGAGAGCAGTGGTGCAATCCCAGCTTACTGCAGCCTTGACTTCCCAGGCTCAGGTGATCCTGCCACCTCAGCCCCCGAGTAGCTGGGACTACAAATGCTTGCCACCATGCTCAGCTAATTTTTGCATTTTTTTGCAGAGACAGGGTTTTGCCATGTTGCCTAGGGAGGTCTCAAACTCCTGGGCTCAAGGTGACTTGCTGCCTTGGCATCCCAAAGTGCTGGGATTACAGGCATGATCCACTGTGCCCGGCCAAGACTTTCTTTTTAATGCCTAAAAGACATCCTAAAAGATCACAAATGGAATACTCTATCTAAGGATGATTCAGAAACTGAAAGCTTCCAGTAAAATCATGTGTAAGACTGCAACTAACAAATGACTGCCAGAAGTAGATACTGAAGAGTGGAATGATTACTCCTACTTAAGTAGCTCACTCCCATTAGAAAACCGACATATAAGTTCTCCCGATGTCATTTTTTATATTTTCCCCTATCTACATGTATTTTTATTACTTATTTTCTCTTTAATCCTATTTCTGCATGGATTTCCCCCCCTACTTTTCTTTGTCTACTAGACTATGACTCAACCTCTACTTGTTCTAATATTGAATACACAGCGCCACACATTTGATGCTTACAGTAGTTCATTGGTATTCTTCTGCACCTTCTTTAACCTCTTTCAAATATATGCTCAAATAATTAGCTCTTCTCCCACTGAAGCTGGGTTAGCTCACTGATTTATATCACCCAGGCTTCTATCATCTTCCTTCACCCAACACACACACTTTGATTTTCTCTGTTCTCTCTCTTCAGAAATATTTGTGGCTGATATTGTGCCTTTGTAATCATGCATAAGCAAGTGTAGACAAACAAAACCATGTTTTTTTCCTTCACAAAACTAGTGCTGTGTATTGATTCTTCTCTCTGCTCACCTTGAACTCTTTCATTCTAATAAATTTTGGTCTTTACTTTTACATTCACACATTTTGACTCTGTATCTTGTTTATTTTCATTTTATTCTTTGCATCTTTATCTGTCCAGCTAAGGCATATAGAGATGCTCAAGCAAAGAATGCATTAAAGCATAACTTAACTAGTTTCCATGTGTCTAGCAGGTTCTGTGGGGAGAGGAAAGCATTGGAACATCTGGTATAACTCCCTTTTTTGCTTTTAGAGGCCAAAGGGGATAGGACAGAAGACTAGCTGTTTAGTATTAGGTGTAAGGGAACCAGTATAAGGTCAAGTGGAAATAGCTCCTTTTCCTAGATGCTGTTTCTAACTGGATTTAGGGAGAAAATAAAATAAACTGGAATATTTCAGGTTCTAAAGAGAAATATTTTTAAAAATCTACTTTCCCACCTCCTCTCCACATCATAAAAATTTTGATGGGATTCAAAGTGAAATGAAAAGTTAGCAAAAATCTGGCGAGTCTGAGGTATTTCAAATATTAAGCCAGTCAATTTGGTACTGAAATGAATCTCTCATTTCTCTAAAAGGAGCTAATATCAACCAAGTAGCTAACATATGCCAGGTACTGTGGTTTTATACTTAATCTCGTGTTTAATTTAATCCTCTGCTGAATTTAATCCTCCATTGCATTTCATTGTTCCTGATGTCTACATCGTAAAATCATAACAAGTCTTTCCTTTCTTATTATCAAAACAGCAATGCCTCATTAAATGGGAGCAAACAGGGTACTTGCTAATTTACTTAATAAATGTATATAGTTTATAAAAGTATAGATTAAAGAATGCAAGACACTAAAGTTATCATGAGCATGTTTTAAAAATATGAAATTAAAGTGAAAGAATGCTTAGACAAACTGGCTAAAATCCTTATGTTGTTCCTAACTGGTACATTTTCACAAGAAATCTATTAGAATTCAAAATTTTCCAAAATTGGTTGGAGGGATTATAATAAAAACAGGATGCATATTTCATTTCCTATACAAACTGAGGTAACTATCATTACATGAACTGGCTTTAAGCCAATGAATTTTAGCAGTATTTACCTGATCACATATCAAGGCTTTGAAACAGTGGCTGTTCTAATTCTTTGCATCTCTGGCTGTGTTAAATGGTGTCTGTGAGCCATTCTTTGCCTGTCTTCTCACAGGTGACCCAATATGCACAGCTTTAGCAAGGGGACACCCCTTTCAGCTGCTCTGCAGCCTCCTCCTGTCCTCTGACCCCTGACTGGACTCTGGCTCCATGTCTTATCTCCCTCTCCATATTACAACTTTCCTTTGGCACAGGCGTGCTTGGCTGTCAATGTTTACTTGCGTGTGCCTAACACTGACTCCGAGTTTTGACTTCTGCCCAGTCCTCATGCCAACCTGGGTGCAACAACTTGTGAAATAGTCCACTGGTGATATTCGACACAGAGACCATGTGCCTCTTGGTGAAAAGATCAAATCGCTCCCCAAGTCTGACCTAGTGCTGGCTGAAAAGGCTGGGTTATATTCAGCAAACACAGTGACTGCAGTGTGTGAGCCTTCTCAAGGCTATCGCTGGCAATTTGAAATGAGCCATGCTATTAGAAATGGAAATAACGGGTGGCAAAGAGTGAGTTAGGAGGCTGCTGAAGAATGTTTGTGGCTTTTGTTCAGATAAATCACCTATAAACAGTTTACCAACTTGAAGAAGGTGGGTTATTTTGGCAATTCTAATCCAGAAGATACTTAGAGGATAATCGGATGCCTTTGGGAAGAATCAAAGAAGAAAAGGTTTTGTGCACTAATGTTACAAGTTCCTATAATGTGAAAGTATTAGGGATTGAAATTCCAATTTGTGGAATATTGTTGCTGGCTTGCATTTCCTGGCTGTGCAGAGAGTACAAACCAGCCGTAGCTGGAGAAAGCAATGCTTTTAATGATTTAGTTACTTTTTGGTAGCTTCAAAGCAAGAGTCTTAGATTGTATAGTTTATTCTCAGGAAATGGGTTAGCGTTTGGGAACTTTAAAAAAAAAAATCAATGTTATTGACTAATTATGGACCAAAGTATTATTAAGAAGATAATATTACCCAAGAAAGTATTTTAATAGAATATGGCTATGACCTTAATGATATTATAATATTTAGAATATGTAATTTATGATGTTATTTGTGGCTGCAAGAGTTCTGTTCAGATAATAAAATAATAATCACTATTATTATGTATCTACTTTTCACCATCTAACACTACCACTGTGAAAAGTACATCACAAATGTGATCTCCTTCTTGTAGTTATTTTATTCCTGTTTTATAGATGAAGACATTGATCCATAAAAAATATTAAACAATTGCAGAACTAGAATTAAAACCCAGGTATATCTTATACTACTTGTAAAATGGAGAGAATAATAACTAATACAGAGAGCAATTGTGATGATTAAATAAATCTACGTATAAAGAAGCATTTGGTAAGCTTTTAAAATGATATGCAACTGGTAGATGTTATTAATATTGCTGATAGGCTTAGAAATAAGCTACCACTCTTTGCCCTTGGATAACTTTTTGAAATATTGAAGTATGTCCCTTTTACATATCCCATCCTCATACTGTGTAAATTAAGTAAAAGGGGAACTATAAGCTGACAAGAAAATGCCCCTGGATCATTGAGTTATGATGCAGAAACAAAAGATAATGCCTTGAATGACGTTGAGGAGGAAGAGACACCATGAACCTGAAGATTGTCTGGAGGGTGAGAAAGCCACTTGGGAGAAGGCTGCTTGCTTCAACTTCAGGCTTGCTAATTAGTTTTACAGAAAAGCAGCTGTGTTACACTGCCCAAGGGGTCAACAGCTGCACATTTTTCACTCCACCTTTATGAGAGTCAAATTGTTTAAAAGTAAACAAATATTGGCTTTTTTTTTCTAGAAAGCAAGTGGGACATCCATTCCTATAGTCCTTTGCATTCATCTTTATACAGCACGTAATTTTTTAACATCCACATTTATACCTATAGACACTGCAAACCACAACCATTGATATTTCTGATGATGAACTCTCAAATCCCTTCTAAAAGCATAATTACGCCCTGTATGATCTGCACAAGAAGAAGAAAGTACATTATAGAAAGCATAGAGTATATTATAAAAATGCTTTTCATGGAAAATAATTAAAATGTTAACATTCTGCACTCAGTTTTCAATGTCAGTGTCCAGAAATATATTTAATTAATATTTACATATTACTATTATTAGCTGTTAATAGCTTACAATTTATAAAGGCTTTTATAGATTTAACACACTTAGCAATCTTGGGAATTGGGCATTATTATCATCATAAATTTTCAACTTCTTTAAGAATACAATGCCAGAAACATACTATCCTTCCTCAAAGGAACTGACATTCATTCTCCTTAATGTAAACCACATATATGTACCCTTGTTTTCCCCTGCATTCCCTGGCTTCTAGGAACCTCAGATTCTCAGATGAGTATGTTTGGCCATTATACCAATCTTTGTAGTTAGCATGCTTTCTCTCTTTCTTTGCTCTGGTTTTCTGTTTCTGTTTCAGCAGCCTCAGATGATTATTGCATATATAAAGTTTCCTAATCTGCTTCACATGTTTGAAAAAGGGTAGTATGAGAGAGCCAATAAATAAATGAATGAATAATTTGGCTCCTAGTACCTTATTTTATTTTATTTTTGAGACGGAGTCTCACTCTGTCACCCAGGCTGGAGTGCAGCGGGGCAATCTCGGCTCACTGCTGCCTCTGCCTCCTGGGTTCAAGCGATTCTTCTGCCTCAGCCTCCCAAATAGCTGGATTGCAGGCATGAGCCACCATGCCCGGCTAATTTTTGCATTTTTAGTAGAGATGTGCTTTGCCATGTTGGCCAGGCTGGTCTCGAACTCCTGACCTCAGGTGATCCTCCTGCCTCGGCCTCCCAAAGTTCTGGGATTACAGGTGTGACTCACCATGCCCGGCCAGTACCTTGTTTCAGAGATAGGTGAAGTTACATGAGCAAATTATACTGGGCCTTCAAACCAGGTCTCCTGATTCCAAATCCCATGTTGTTTCCAGAAGGATCCATCCCCTGAGAATAGGGGAGTTAAGATTTTACTGAATTAATGCCTTGCTCAAAGAGTGAAACTATCACATTTTCTGCCCAAGGTGGTGCACTGTTACCTCCACTATCTTCTTGAGGGTCCTTAAGCTCCTAAGAAGGAAACACAAAGGGAGGCTGCTCTTGGCATTCTCAGATATTCCACACATCCAGTTAGTAGACTGGGCATGTTTAAAAAAGTAGGGAGTGAGTGGAGGGACTCTGGAACTTTAATTTAGCTGCCTAACACATTCCCTCCCATCTCATCCTCATAAATAGGAGGGAAAACCGCTTCCTCCCAAACAGTCTATGCATCTTTGCCTGTGGAGGCATTGCAGCAGCTGCCACCCAGTTCTCCCTGCAGCTCAGCATGAATTTTTCTCTTTGTTGGAAAGATGATATAAAAAGTCAATGCATTATTTATAGTAGTTATTTTCATCATTACATATTCACAATAATTGAAAGGTGGAAGTAGAGTATAATGAAATGGAATGGAAAGAAAATTATCTGCAGTAACTTCAGAAACATTTGTAGGAAATGTTCAGCTGCTAAAAAAACCCCCACAAAATACAAAAAAACAAACACTGGATCTTAAAATACCATGTAAGCCACCCACATCTGCAAGGAATTATTTCTGCTGCTATTTATTTGTCCAAAGCAATATAGTTAGTGTATAATAGAACCTGAGGGAGAATTCTCAATTCCCTCCATGTTGAAGGGCTTGTAATAAAGTTATTTACTCTCAGAGTGAGCATAAATTCTGATAATTGGCCCACCATTCTAATGAGGCTAAGACAGTAGGTTTTATTCTGACATTACTTCAGTCCACAATCAAGCACTATGCCATTGACCCCAGCCAACTGGCTATCAAATATATGTTTCAGCTACAGGGAGAACTGGTTGAGACAATGTAGATGGATCAATTCAAATTTATTTTCCTCACGAAACACACACACACACACACACACGCACACACACACACACACACACTCTACTGACATGCGTTCCCAGTGCTGTCTTCATCTACAAAACATAGTGTACATTTATTAGATATAAACAAGGTATTTTCTATAAAAAGGCACTAAACTGTAGGCTCTCCATGTGTGATATGGAATATATGGATTAGATAGCACAAAAAAACCTTTATTGGGAAAGAGGCTTTCAGATAAAAGTAACAGAAATATCTTAAACACTAATAAAAATATATTATTCTACATAATAAGAAGTTCAGAGACTGTTATCAGGGTGGCTGCAATGCCAGTTGATGTCATGGTTAATGATATAATTGTAGCTGAAGTTTGCCCCATCTTTTGGCTGTTAACGCCCCTGTAGACTTGACCACAGTCCATCTGCCTTCACGGTCATACAGTGTTGGCACAGTTCCAGATATCTTATGCTTTCACAATAAGATCAAATGGAAAAAAGATCTCTTTCTCTCCATGAGTCTTTTTTATGAGTAGTGAAACCTTTATCTGAAGCCATCCCAAAGATTTCCCTTTGTGTTTCATTGGCCAGAATGCATCATGTGCTTTTCCCCATACTGCAGGCAAATGGAATGAGATGGCCAGCGTTGACTAAATAAAGTCAAGAAGAGAATGGGTGACCTGAATAAAATTTTAATTCTGCCCAAATGGAGGAAGCAGAGGAATTGACGTTGGGGTGGCAATAAAACATACCTGCCTCTGGTCCACCCTTTGTCTAATCAACATCTAAATATATACCCTTCGTCCTATTTGTACTTGGAAAATGTGCTCACATCTACATAAAATACGCCTATACCTCCCTGAAGGAACCCACAGTCTCATCAGACAATACCCATTCTGAGATTTTGGGGCTTTTAATTTTGACTTCTTCCATCATGGTGTGTGAACATATAGCTTAGAAACAAGTTTTTATTACTAGATATCCAATAAAAATAGAATAAACGCTTCCCCTAAGCTTCCCTCCCTCGCAAATCAACTCCAATTCTGAGAAGGAGACAACTGGAAATGATTGACAATCATCACTAGTCCATAGCACTTAAGTTCTTGAGAGCAGCAAGGACTTCCTCCCATGCCAGGGGAGAAAGGACCTTTTCACCCATTTGTACAGCTCCAGTTCTAGTCTCAGGAATAGTTTTTCTTTTGTTGGTTATGGTAGAAATGGCTAACTTCTCTCCAAAACTTCTTTCTTCCTTCTTTTGGGCACACAGCTGGGCCACCTTTTCCAGCCCTCCTCGCATTTGTTGTAGCCATCTAGACTGAGTTCTATCTCATAGAATATTAGTGGAAGTGCCATGCATCGCTTGTAGGCTGGGCTCCTAAAACCACCAGCCTGTGTGCTTATGTGTTGTTGTTTTTCCGCTTTCCACCTCAAGGCAGTGGAGATAGCTGATAAACTTAAAATATATGTGTTGAATGTAGTACAACAACTTCTTTCAGCCTGGATCCCTGAATTACCAGATGGATGAAGCCTGCACCACCCACCTTTTCACTTGCTCAGTTCTGTTACATGAATAAGAAATAAATTCCTGTTGGGGTTTGAGACATTTAAAGATTTGGTCTTTTTGTTATGGCAGTTACCTTATACAGACCAATATAATTCTCCTTTATGGCAATACTGAAGATGAGTATTGGGGAAACTGCCCTTTCCGGGGCTATATAGCTTTAGTATTTTATATCCAGTTGGTGGGAGTTTAGGAGCTTAGGGAATTGCCTTACTGTCTGAGAGATCATAGGCCATTGTTTATTAACCTTGGCCTTTCCTTGGTAATACAATTCCTGTACGAACTCAATAGGCTTCAGGTGCTTCCAGTCAATTCCATGGGCTAATAACACAGCCAACGATCTTTTCTAGAAATAGACTGCGAGTCTGAGAATTCCTGACTCCATTCCAGGGACTTCTACATGATGCCGGTCCTCCTAGACCTCAGATTAATGACCTCTGCTCTGAGTCAATTTAAAACAATAACCTTGGGTGGGAAGGCAATACCCATAATCCAATCTTTGCCATCTTTGTCAGGCAGAAATGACTTTATAAAAATTGTTTAGGACATGTCTGGAAGATTAGTTTTGTCTATTGGCTCAAATTTATCTGCTGCTGCTAAATTTCCTGCTTCCCTCTTTAAGATGGTACAGTCTTAGTCCTTTTTTTTCCTGTTTTTTGAGACGGAGTCTAGCTCTGTTGCCCAGGCTGGAGTGCAGTGGCATGAACTCGGGCTAATTTTTGTATTTTTAGTAGAGACGGGGTTTCACCCTGTTAGCCAGGACAGTCACCAACTTGGACCTCGTGATCCGCTTGCCTCGGCCTCCCAGAGTGCTGGGATTACAGGTGTGAGCCACCGCGCCCGGCCGGTGCAGCCTTAGTCTTAACTTACTTTCCCCATGGAACCCACTGAAAGGCATCTGCTGACTTTCCTACCATTTCCCCTAAGCCCAATGTCTCCCTAGGCCCATGGTCTGTGTTCAAGAGCAACAGATGGTTTAACTGATTGCTTTATAACCTCAAAAAAGTCACAACTTTCCAGCCTCGTCTCTCAGTGCTTTCTACAGAACCTCTTCCATTTACCCATTTGCTCATTTTAGTTTGTTACTTTCAGCATCCCACTTCTGGTTCAAACATCTGTATCAGTAGGGTTTTTAGTTGCTAGAATAAGGAACCAAATCTATCTGATTTAAGGAGAAATTGAATTTACTAAAAGGATATTGGATATAAATCATATGAGATGAAAAACCATGATCAGAGGATGTGTGGTCAGTAACGATGGCACAAATCACTTGCAGAACTGGCTGGGTGAGAACACAGCTTCCACTGCCACTAACTACAGCACCCTACAACTCACACGGCAGGTGCCACCAGCATGGAGCCCTGGGTGCTGCTACTGTCACTGCCACCAGTACTGCTTTGGGAAATTAATCTTGCTTCCATAGCCCCTGCCACAAAAATATTTTTTTTTCCCATTCCGCATTCAGATCCCAATATAAATTCTGCAAAGTTGCATCCTGTTGGCTGAGCCTAGGTCTTAAACATACTACTGACCCCCAAGGGAGGCTGCAAAAATGAGGATATGGCGTTTGTTTCCAACTCTAACTTATAAAATGGGAACTCCCTCAATTAGAAAGTGGCTCAGATGTAGGGAAGCCAGAAAGAATGACATGTATGTCCTACTGTCCTTTTCAGCAATTTGGAAATGTACTATCCAAACTTCTATTTTCTAATAGAGAAGTAAAACTTCCAATCCACATCAGTTCATTCAACAATACTTTTTTGTGCTTCCTGTGGGTCAGACTCAACGATAAATTGCTATTCTGAGCTTTTATGCCTTTGAAAAGGAGAGTCTCTTTTTCCTGAATCTCACCTCTGATGCTTCCAGGCGCATCCCTGAGATGAGACCCAATCCAGGGCCCAATACATTTCTTCAAAAGCTTCAGTCATCATTAAGAGGTTTTCACTGGGAGGTGCATATCTGGAGACTATGTAATTTTAATTCCAATCTACCTGGGTTGGAATTTTATTAGAGACACCATGACAACTTCTTAACAAAGTTTACATATGAATGTGGAGCAAAGGCCCCAGAAGGCTAACACTAGCTGTCCTGATGCTTGCGGCTCAGCCTGAGCCAGGCTTCAAAGCACTTGTCCCAGTGGTTCCTTAAAACCTTGATGCCAGCTAATTCCAGGGTGCCTCACAACACATCATCCTTGCCAAAAAGGAACTCCCTGGGCTATCTATTCTTTCCATATTTTTATGCCAAGGATTTTCTGTGTTTCCTCTCCCCTGGCCAGCCTCCTACTATTCAACTCTCTTGCAATATTTTATATTTCCAAGAAATTCCACTTCATGATGAAGAAAAACTTCATCATCTTAATCATCTTCACAGAGGACTCATTACAACTTCTTGAAATTGATTTAAACCTGGTTTTCTCCCAAGCATACAATTTCCCTTAGCCATTTCAACTTAACTAATTATTCCTCTTCATCAGCATTGTGTTGGTGCATGTGTGTGAGTGATGGAGGGGGAGAGAATCCCCAGTACTGGTTCCAAAACATTGTTCCTCCATCGTTGTATAAATACCCCTCGCCCTGTGAGAGGTGAACTCTACAACTCTACTACCCTCTGTGCTTCCCAACAGACAATCTTCTACAAATACATAAAATTTTTCATTTGACTGACATTCTTTCTCTTTATCTCAGTTCTAGCCATTATCCTAGAAGACTTCTCTGTCTAACGTTGTCAAATGTGCAACATTCTAGCCTCATGGTGCCCTGTCATCCTCACCTCCAATGACTTATAACCCTCACTCCACTCCATACCCATGATCGTTCAGTGGGTGTTTTCTTCCCCAGGGATTGCTTTGGCACTGAAACCTTCAGCTCAGACTTCCCATTTCCTCATCATGAGCTCCTGTTCTGGTATTTTCCCTCATTATATCCACTGCACTGATTTTTTTGTCTGCATTGAGACATTCAGGTGCTGAATCTCGATTTTCTCTCAATTTTGTTATCCTCTTTGGATTTTCATTTTCTTCCTTGTCCAATCTGAACTCAAGGGCCTGCTAACTCATATTCTTATTTATACTCTCAATTTTCTTGCCTCATTTCACTTATACTTTTTTCTCTCTCTCAACTGCCCCAGAAAACCCCTGCTTTATATCAATCTGTCTGCTTTGTGAGCAACTCTACCTAGGTCCGTATGTTAGGTGCTTAATAAATATTGAATTAATTAAATTAATTACACTTGTTGCATTGGATATTACCCTTGCCTCTCACCATTGTAGAACTGAATATTTTAACTTTCTTTGAGTTACTGGGAATCTGCCACAATTGTTTCCCACTATGGCCAGTTCTAAAGAATCTTCCTTGATCTTCTCTAACAGTAAATTATTATTAATGGTCAGCTACCAGAAATCTAATTTATCTGAAGTAAATTAAGTGTAATTATGAATAATTCTTTTCAACATTTTTAGTAACTTTTCTGTTCTACGACAGGGAAGGAAGGTACAAAACATGAAAATTGACTTTATATCATCAGAGACACATACAGCCCACAGCATTGAAGCTGCGTCTTGAACTCTGAATAGAAGGTCTTCTGGGAGGGAAGGTGAACAAGAAAGTTTAGGCAAAATTATACACAAATTCAGAAGGCGTGAAAGTGTATGGTATGTTTGGAGAAGGGCTGAGGAAGGCAAGCCACATTTTATAAGTGCCTATTTTTGCCAGCCCTGCATAAAGCACTTTATATATATTACCTAGCAAGCAGTTCAGTGAACTTGAAAATAGGGAGCCTGGAGGACGACGGTGATGGAAGGTGGTAAAATGAGGCCAGAAAGTTACCATATTGCAAGGTTCTGAAAAGCCTTACATGAAATTTAAGGCTTTTAGTTTTACTTATAAGTTATGGGAAGTCACTTTATTATTTTAATAAGAAATGACATGATCATATTTATATTTTGGGAAGATCACTGGTGACAGTAAATTAATGAAGAAGCCTGAAAGTAAAAAGAATAATCAGGAGCCTTTGTACAAGTTCAGGTGAGAGAAAGCCACAGTGGTGCAGATCGAGAAGAGAGGCCAGACAGACTTGGAGGAGGGAAGCAGTGGATTTGTGGTTTAAGTGGGAGAGAAAAATTCAAACTATGAAAAACATTTGATGCTAGGTAATTCATTTTGGTCTTTTAATAAGAATTCCTACTCCAGAGGATTTTATATCACCAAATGTTAAGGAGCTAATATGTATAATACATTATAGTAATAAATGCAATACACTTGAGCATTGTGTTTGACTGTGAGCAACAGAAACCGCTCAAGTCTAGGCTTAAATGCATTAGGGGTCGCATTTTCTCACATACAAAAATCTGGAGTCAGGTGGTCCATGTCTGGTATAGCATTCTACAGTGTCACCAAGGAGTCAGTTCCTGCTAGTTTTCAGTTCTGCCAGTTTTTAAATGTATGGTTTTGCCTTATGGTCATCAGCCAGTGTGGGGTGCATATTCCACAAAGGACAAAGGGGAGGCCTGAAGGGCAAAGGATGTACGCTGGCTGATTCCATCCGCCTTGTGTGGTGTTGACAAGCTCCCAAGACCTCCACTCACTAGGCTACTGCTTCATCACTTTGTCCCTTCATGCAAAAATGACTAGAAAACAAGGTTTTGTTTGTTTGTTTTGTTTTGTTTTGTTTTACATGCATTGCCTTAAAAGAAATGGGTTCTTTTAAAAATGGTTCTCTTCAAGAGAAGAAGGTCAGAACAAATATAAGCAGGCAATTAGTAGTGTCTGCCACAGCATTATAGAAAAGAGAGGTGACTCTGTAATACTGTATCAATACTGTATCCTAGTGCTTTTGACAATCTCTGTCTTAGAAACACCAGAGGAGTTCCATGTGCTTCTTCGTGGTGCTTTCAAAAACAGAGGGTTTAAGTTGACATTACATTTCAGGAAATTGAATGAGGATGTCATGAAAGAAAGACAATCTCTCTAAAACATGTTTCTTTTCATTTGTGAATAGGGACTGGTTCATCTCCTTAGTTCTTGGAGACACGATTTGCCTGCTTCTCTATGGACCCCAATCTACAGGCTGACACTGAGCATAGGACATCCCTTTGTCAGGGGGAGTTCTTCCATTTGACCCTCCCCAGCCTCAGTCTTGTTGTAATACCTTCTTTCACTAGTAACCCACTGGAAATACTGGAATTCCATTTTTGCCTCACCCCCAGTTTTACTAACAATTTACAATCTGTTACAGTTATTTATCCAGTTTCTTTTTACCTTTTAAAAATATAACCTCTAACTTATCTTAAAAGAGAAGAGTTATAGACACTATATGCAGTCAGTTGGTGGTCAATAAGTATTTATTGTGTCTACGGTGTCCATGTGCTGTAAACACTGCTAGGCCTTTGGTCTTTCCTTCCTTTGTGCATGGTCCAAATATAGGCTGCCAGCCTGGACCATCAGACCTACTGCTCAGGCTCCTCCTGCCAAAGGCTTTGGACTTAATGACCACAGCCCTTTGGTTATAAAAGAGAGAGAAGCAAGAAAGCTTCCTGTGTGTAGTGAAAGCCCATTTGGACAGGAGCCATTACAGCTGTGGAGGTTGAGAGATATGCCTATTAGCAGGGATGAATAAAACCATGAGGTGACTGATGTGTATGTTCAACATGATTGGTTGTGTCTGTCCTGCAGGAGAGATGATTGCTTCTCGGACAATAGTACTGCATCAAGGAAGATGCTCTTACTTATATATTACTGCCTTTTTGAATGTCAGTGTTACATCTTGCCATCCGCCTTTTAGTATTAAGCAAAATGTAGAAATAAAATGATTTAAATGAAGGGAGCTGTACAATTTTGCCTGGAGATGTACTGAAAAATTAGACTATACGTTAGGGAAAAGATTTTTACCCATTTGCTCAGTAATTTAACTTCTCCCTGACCTCCATTTTAAGACAAATTGATGCCACAGTTCTGCCAGCTTGTTAAATTCTAGTTTTTCAGTGGCTTATGAAACTAAGGTTGCTTTATCAAAATCAACACTGCAGAACAGTGTACTCCAGGTGGCTAGAAAACTGACAGCTTTATCCCTCTTGTTTCTGTGAATGGATGGAGATTTTAACTCTAAATTGCTTTAATATGTCCTAAGAAATGAGATTGCAGATGTACAACAACCTGTCCTTTCCAAAGAGTCCCCCAGTAGGCATCTGGTAATTTTGAATGATTACGTAATTAACTTGTACTTAAAAGGAGGAAAAAGTTTCTTACCCATTTGGGGAAGAAATAGCTTACAGGAGAGCTACTCTATCTAAAGTTCAGAGCATGAAGAAATATCATATTTGTAACAAGTCTGGGAGATAATGATAAAGACATCTTCACTTATCATTTGTGTGCCTATTTAAGGCCTTCTGGGGCATTCCTTGGCTGTTTTAAGAGTTTCGATTAATTGGGTTGTGGAGCTGTCATGCAATGCATAGATTTCTCTATGGAAAATAATTCTAACTTGCAAACGAAACCTGAACTAATAGTAGGTGTTTAGTGTTCTTGATTAGGCAAACAGCCTTAACAAATTGAAAAAAGGATTTCAAAAGACAGATTGAGTTGGTTTGCTGAATTTAGGGAAATGCTTGGTCTGACAGTTAATCAATTGAAATACTTGCCATTGAAAGATTGTGTTACTAATTCTCCTCACAATTTATCTTTCTTTTCTCATTTCTTCTAAATAAAGGCTCAGAAATTACTGTCTTTGCCAATGAAGTGACCTATTTAGCATTTAGCTTTCCTAAAACGGGGTTGGCTAACCAGCAAAACTCTTAAGAATGCCAAATCCTGCTTCTGAAAATCATCAGATTATGTTTTATAAGGTTCTTCACAATCATGGCATATGTAAGACAAAACACAGATGGGTGATGTCTTCTAAACTCTAATGACTTGACAGCAATTCAGAAATCTAGATGGATAGAGGCAAATCTTTAAGAAGAATGTACCAACTCAGCACACTTAGGTTTTGACTCATTTATTTTATTGAGAATGTGTATTGCTGTGCCTGAGAATCAGTAGATCAGGTTTGGACTCCTGCCTCAGCTATAGGAGTAATCAATTATAAATATAAAAATTAAAAATGTAAATATTAATCAGAAATTATGCTTCCTGAGCTAATCAGTTGCTTTTTCCCCCATAAAAAATAGCTGAGAATAAATAAATAACATTCACAACCTAAAGGATGAAATATTAAGTACATTTAATTTTGCATGTAGTCTGCTCAAATTTTAAAAGGTGATTTACCAATCTGATTGTTTCAGGTCCTTTGATTATATTAGAATTATTCCTGAAAAAATCTTTTTTTTTTTTTTTTGACAGAGTCTTGCTTTGTTGCCCAGGCTGGAGTGCAATGGCGTAATCTTGGCTCACTGCAACCTCCGCCTCCCAGGTTCAAGCAATTCTCCTGCCTCAGCCTCCCGAATAGCTGGGATTACAGGCATGTGCCACGATACCCGGCTAATTTTTTGTATTTTTAGTAGAGACGGAGTCTCACCATGCTGGCCAGGCTGGTCTCAAACTCCTGACCTCATGATCCACCTGCCTTGGCCTCCCAAAGTGTTGGGATTACAGGCGTGAGCCACTGCACCCGGCTGAAAAATACCTTAAAAATACATGTAGCATAAAAGAAAAAAGAGTAGAAAACATTGACAAAAGTGAAAAAAGGAAAAAAAAGAAAAATTGCCAGAAAATTGAAAATGAGGCCGGTTATGGTGGCTCACGCCTGTAATCCCAACACTTTGGGAGGTGGAGGCAGGCGGATCACTTGAGGTCAGGAGGAGACCAGCCTGGCCAATAGGGTGAAACCCTGTCTCTACTAAAACAAACAAACAAACAAACAAAAAAATTAGCCAGACATGGTGGAGCATGCCTGTAGTCTCAGCTACTTGGGAGGCTGAAGCAGGAAAATCACTTAAACCCAGGAGGCAGAGGTTGCAATGAGCCAAGATCGCACCACCGCACTCCAGCCTGGGTGACAGCAGAGCGAGATTCTGTCTCAAAAAAAAAAAAAAAAAAAGGAAAATGAGACATAAGAGATAACAACCCAACCCAATGTATGAGGGCCTTGTTTGGATCTTGATTTTATTTGACTGTATACACTGTATATGTATCTTTGAAATAATCTTGGAATTTTGAATATGAATTCGGTATTAGATGATATTAAGGAATTACTAATTCTGCTAGGTTTGATAATGGCATAGAATATTTGTGATATGGTATGTGTGTGAGTTTGTTTGTGTATGTGTACATATATATATATATATGCCTAACACACATATATAGTACGCTATAGATAGGCCTTATCAGTTAGAGATACGTAGCAAAAAATTCACAGTTGAAATGGCATACTGTTTGGAGTTTGCTTTAAAATAGTTTAGAAAACAAACAAAAAGTGTGGGAGGGTATAAATGAAAACAAATTGATAAATGTTAAAATTGTTCAAGCTGGGTGATGAGTGCAAATTTTTTAATACTATTCTTCCTGCTTTTATCTATATTTGAAAAGTATAATTTCAATTCACTGCATTTGGAAGGAGCAAATAAAGAAACTGGGAAAAACTTCATTTTCTCTTATTAGTTTCTACTTTAGGCATCCTTGACAAAGAGCCTGTTTTAGAGATTTACACGTGTAAGGCTAGAGTCACTTTTGTCCAAGGGTGATTTTATTTTCTCTGTCTATGGTTATCAGAGAATTAGAGGACAAGCTGATTGCAGCATTGGAACACTAGGTTTAAATCAGTTCAAACAGCCTACAAACACCACATATATGACGGTCTGCCTCAGGCCATTGTATAGTAGGGTAAGTCCCAGGATTTACTTCCCTTTCTGTTACCTCTGCAGAGGTGGAGGGAGAAATGGCTGGGATTAGTAGCCCCTCTGTCTTCAAGAGCTGCAGAGGGAACCCAGGAATCACCTCCAACTGCTGTGCACAGTGTGCAGGAGAAAGAAGAGCAATCCTATTTTTGCTGGTTAAGAAATCCATAGGGAGAGAAATGTTCTTGGCATTCTCATATTGGAATAATTGACATATTTCCTTATAGAAACCAGAGCATTGCTTCCACAAAACATTAACAGACATTACATGCAGGAGCATGAAGAATGTGAAAATGTCAGACAAGTTTGGGAAACGCTTGGTTAAATACTTTAGCCTTTTTTTTTTTCTTATGAAGCAATAAGTATATAACACTTTAGCACATGTGACACACTTCCTTAGGGGCGTGTATTGGGGACCCTGAATGCAGTATTTCTCAAACTGCTGTGACCATTAACTCTTTTTCCAGGAACATCATGTGAGATTAGTATTTCTTGGAAAGCACTTTGGAAAATGCCGCCCCTGACCAAACCATTTTTAACTCAAGCCTCAAGTGTACAATGGACTTTTAACTTCAGTTTCTCTATCTTTTTGTGCCTACCATAGCCATATTTCCTTGACATGGATTTATTGAATAGTATTGATTAATTGAGTGTCTACTATGTACCTACTCTTTCCTTGGTGCTGGGGATACAAAGATGAATAAGACATGTGGTTCATGTCTTCAGAAAGTTTGTACTCTACAAGAGGAACCAGACACAGTGCAAATGACCAGGTCAAGTGCTCAAAAGCCACATGAATGCGGGACTCGGCTATGACTTGTCAGGGATTTGCATCTATCTAAGCCCCTCTCTCTGGGCCTCTTAATCTTCGGTGGTGCCCTCATATCACTGACAGAGTTGAGAAAAATATTTCTCCTTTCTAAGTGCTACCAACTTCATCAGCCATATGACTCGTCATCAATCTCCTTTGACCAAGACTCAGAAAACACTTCAATGTTCTTGCCAAAATCACAAGAAATTTTTTTTTTTCTGGTTATGAAAACATCATCATGACTACCAAATTATATACCAATTCCCTGCTTCAGGATAATTTTGTAAAAATAAAAAAAAATCCACCAGTAGTATATTTAGAAAAACTCTCAAAGATCATCAGAAGCTGGGTGCAGGTGGCTCACTTCTGTAATCCCAGCACTTTGGGAGGCCAAGGTGAGTGAATCGCTTGAGTCCAGTAGTTAGGGACCAGCCTGGGCAATATAGGGAAACCCCGTCTCTACAAAAAAATGCAAAAATTAGCTGGGCATGGTGGTGCATGCCTGTAGTCCAAGCTACTCGGGTGGCTGAGGTGGGAGGATTGCTTGAGCCTGGAGGACGGAGGTTACCAGTCAGTCAAGATCACACCACTGCACTCCAACCTGGGTGATAGAGTGAGACTCTGTCTCAAAAAATATATATATTTTAAGAGCATTTATATTGTATTCTAATAAAGTTATGGTGGCAGATATAAATACCGTCCTTGCTGTTCAAGGTGTGATCCACTGACCATCAACCTCAGCATCACCAGGGAACTTGATAAAAATACAGAATCTCAGGCCCAGCCTTAGACCTCCTGAACCAGAATCCACACTTCACATTATCCCTGAGTGACTCAGATGTTCAAAAATCTTGGAAAGTCACTAAATTATAAGCATAAAAGGTTTTTAAACACCAAAATATTTGTAGTGGTAATGCTGACAGATTAAATTCTTATATCATGCTTTTGGAGCTTTCTGCCAAAACACTGTAATAAATATCATTTCAGAAGACAATTAAAATATAATCTCAGTCTGCCTAGAGCTCACAAACTTGTAGGGATGACAAACTTCTGTGAGAGCCAGAAATGTGTGTGACCAACTCAATATAGTAAACCAGGAAAGGCTTTAGTTTTTCCAAACTGAAAGAAAAAAAAACATGAATATAATGTTTCCACTTGACCAACTCCCAAGGATGCTGCAATCTTTAACATGTATTTATGGAACACAGTATTATGCATTGAGAAAGAACTGTGTAACCAACATTCTTACAAATCATGTTTTGATGAGAATTTTCTCCAGCAAATATTTTCTCCATTATAAAATCTTCAAAAGTATGCTTGGATAAACCGTAATTATGGAAAACTTTGTAATTATGTATGCAAGCTCAGTGCAATCTACAGTAGGCTATACGGGTTGCATTCACAGAAG
This sequence comes from Hylobates moloch, assembly GCF_009828535.3. Taxonomy (NCBI): domain Eukaryota; kingdom Metazoa; phylum Chordata; class Mammalia; order Primates; family Hylobatidae; genus Hylobates; species Hylobates moloch. The sequence goes on from NW_026652279.1 coordinate 135,325,849, forward strand.
GTTGCAGCAATTTTGCTGGAGCTGAGACACACAACACTCAGTAATACAATAACCAACAGATTTCTGTTAGCCAGTAGGCCAAACTATCTATAGAAATATTTTTATTGATTTTATTTAAAAAATATTTAACTTTGCAATCAGAAAAGTTGTATATAGAAAAGTTGCAGCATTTGTCTAAAAGTATAATTTGTTACTTCAGTAAATGTTCCGCAGATTGGACATTTTACTATTGAAGTACAAGGTTGGCACTGATTTTTACACAGCGATTTGAGGCAAACACTTCACCTCATAAAAATTATGTATTAAGTTCCTCTTTAAATCAGGTACTGGTGATATAGACGAATATGGCCCTACTCACTGGGAACTTATCTACTCTGTAATGTTTACCTTTACCTATTCTAGTCTTGGTCCAGCAAGATGGAGTCGAGGTACCCAATTGTTCATATGTATGCCAATATTTTCTTTAAGCTATGTTGAGAAATAAACTATAACACAATAAATATTTTTTCCTGTTCAATTAATAATATATTTAAAAATTCCTTATTTAGGTCTTTCTCTCCCAACCCCAAATGGTCTTACATAGTCTTGGAATTTTTAGCAATAAATTTTAGAAATCATAGAGGCCTCTGAAACAACAGAGGAGGCTAAGGATGGAGTGAGGCTGCCACATATTGTAACTCGTTCATCAGCAACTATTTCAGTCGGTCGCCACTATTTTTTTCCAACTCCATCAATAATTTGGAGCGCAGTTTCAACTTCACTGACAGGTTATTATGCATTGTGAGTCTACAGGCTTAGTGTAGTTTAGGGCCAAAGAAATTTCAGGCTGTTGCACAGAATAGAATTCTGTTGCTTGACCAGGGTCAAGTAACACTCCTGGAACTTTCAGCACAGAATGGTGTCAACATTGGCCAGATTAATGACTTTGGTAAGACTTCTTTTTTTTTTTTTTGGAGATGGAGTCTCGCTTCTTCACCCAGGCTGGAGTGCAATGGCGTGATCTCGGCTCACTGCAACTTCCACCTCCCAGGTTCAAGCAATTCTCCTACCTCAGCCTCCCAAGTAGCTGGGATTACAGCCACGTGCCAGCGTGCCCAGCTGATTTTTTTATTTTTTATGTTTTATTTATTTATTTATTTATTTTTTTGGAGACGGAGTCTCGCTCTGTCACCCAGGCTGGAGCGCAGTGGCGCGATCTCGGCTCACTGCAAGCTCCGCCTCCCGGGTTCACGCCATTCTCCTGCCTCAGCCTCTCCGAGTAGCTGGGACTACAGGCGCCCGCCACCACGCCCGGCTAATTTTTTGTATTTTTTTTTAGTAGAGACGGGGTTTCACCGTAGTCTCGATCTCTTGACCTCGTGATCCACCCGCCTCGGCCTCCCAAAGTGCTGGGATTACAAGCGTGAGCCACCGCGCCCGGCCTGATTTTTTTATTTTTAACAGAGATGGGGTTTCACCATGTTGGCCAGGCTGGTCTTGAACTCCTGACCTCAAGTGCTCTGCCCGCCTTGGCCTCCCAAAGTGCAGGGATTACAGGTGTGAGCCACTGTGACCGGCCAGGAATTCTTTAATCAGAATAGTGATGAGCTGGAATTGTTATGTTATTAGCTATGACTAATGATTAATGGAATACTTTAGAGTACTGAGGGTTTTATATACACCAGATGATAATGTGTTCTTTAAATGCATGATCATATACCAATTGCCAGGCTCTTCCAGAAAAGAACACAACAAATAACTCAGAAATACAATCCTAAGGATCATCTTGTCTAAAAGACTTTTTTCTTAGGAGATATGTAGGAAACTATAATACTTTGATACTAGCAACAGCTTCTCTTCCTGGTGTATTCTCATTTTAGCTTATGGCAACTGTAATGTATTTCACTTAAAATTTAGTAGGCTCAATTCTTCTTACTTAACCACCTTGCCCTTCCTGGGTGTTTATATGAGGCCATGAAGACCTCACCAAAGTCCAGCGTTCAGGTAATAGATTGCATGAGAACAGCCTGAGTCAGAGTCCTCCCCAAAAGACCAAGCAGTAGCCCAGGACCTTTCGACAGCTTGGGTACAAATGGCTGGAAATTCTCAAAGGGGTGATGCTGGAGGGTGTATTTGATAGAGACCAAAACTATCCTAAGGTTTAGAGACACATCATCTCAGTGATACTGGAAGCTGAGGATAGCAGCTGTATAACATCCCAAGGTGTTGTGTGAGACTTTAGCTTACCTCCAACCCTTCCATTTGCCTCCACGATAGAAAAAAAATTCCTTTTGTTGTGTTTTTAAACTACATTTTACCTACATTTAAAAAAATAGTTAAGCCATGTAGCTATGTGCCAGTCATGACTAGGTGTTTTTTTTTTTTTTTTTTTTTTTTATTATACTTTAGGGTTTTAGGGTACATGTGCACAATGTGCAGGTTTGTTACATATGTATCCATGTGCCACGTTGATTTCCTGCACCCATTAACTCGTCATTTAGCATTAGATGTATCTCCTAATGCTGTCCCTCCCCCCTCCCCCCACCCCACAACAGTCCCCGGAGTGTGATGTTCCCCTTCCTGTGTCCATGAGTTCTCATTGTTCAATTCCCACCTATGAGTGAGAATGATGTTTTCCAGTTTCATCCATGTCCCTACAAAGGACACGAACTCATCATTTTTTATGGCTGCATAGTATTCCATGGTGTATATGTGCCACATTTTCTTAATCCAGTCTATCGTTGTTGGACATTTGGGTTGGTTCCAACTCTTTGCTATTGTGAATAGTGCTGCAATAAACATACGTGTGCATGTGTCTTTATAGCAGCATGATTTATAGTCCTTTGGGTATATACCCAGTAATGGGATGGCTGGGTCAAATGGTATTTCTAGTTCTAGATCCCTGAGGAATCGCCACACTGACTTCCACAATGGTTGAACTAGTTTACAGTCCCACCAACAGTGTAAAAGTGTTCCTATTTCTCCACATCCTCTCCAGCACCTGTTGTTTCCTGATTTTTTAATGATGGCCATTCTAACTGGTGTGAGATGGTATCTCACTGTGGTTTTGATTTGCATTTCTCTGATGGCCAGTGATGATGAGCATTTCTTCATGTGTTTTTTGGCTGCATAAATGTCTTCTTTTGAGAAGTGTCTGTTCATGTCCTCTGCCCACTTTTTGATGGGGTTGTTTGTTTTTTTCTTGTAAATTTGTTTGAGTTCATTGTAGATTCTGGATATTAGCCCTTTGTCAGATGAGTAGGTTGCAAAAATTTTCTCCCATTCTGTAGGTTGCCTGTTCACTCTGATGATAGTTTCTTTTGCTGTGCAGAAGCTCTTTAGTTTAATGAGATCCCATTTGTCAATTTTTGCTTTTGTTGCCATTGCTTTTGGTGTTTTAGACATGAAGTCCTTGCCCACGCCTATGTCCTGAATGGTATTGCCTAGGTTTTCTTGTAGGATTTTAATGGTTTTAGGTCTAACATATAAGTCTTTAATCCATCTTGAATTAATTTTTGTATAAGGTGTAAGGAAGGGATCCAGTTGCAGCTTTCTACATATGGCTAGCCAGTTTTCCCAGCACCATTTATTAAATAGGGAATCCTTTCCCCATTTCTTGTTTTTGTCAGGTTTGTCAAAGATCAGATAGTTGTAGCTATGCGGCGTCATTTCTGAGGGCTCTGTTCTGTTCCATTGATCTATGTCTCTGTTGTGGTACCAGTACCATGCTGTTTTGGATACTGTAGCCTTGTAGTATAGTTTAAAGTCAGGTAGCGTGATGCCTCCAGCTTTGTTCTTTTGGCTTAGGATTGACTTGGCGATGCGGGCTCTTTTTTGGTTCCATATGAACTTTAAAGTAGTTTTTTCCAATTCTGTGAAGAAAGTCATTGGTAGCTTGATGGGGATGGCATTGAATCTATAAATGACCTTGGGCAGTATGGCCATTTTCACGATATTGATTCTTCCAACCCATGAGCATGGAATGTTCTTCCATTTGTTTGTATCCTCTTTTATTTCATTGAGCAGTGGTTTGTAGTTCTCCTTGAAGAGGTCCTTCACATCCCTTGTAAGTTGGATTCCTAGGTATTTTATTCTCTTTGAAGCAATTGTGAATGGGAGTTCACTCATGATTTGGCTCTCTGTTTGTCTGTTATTGGTGTACAAGAATGCTTGTGATTTTTGTGCATTAATTTTGTATCCTGAGACTTTGCTGAAGTTGCTAATCAGCTTAAGGAGATTTTGGGCTGAGACAATGGGGTTTTCTAGATATACAATCATGTCATCTGCAAACAGTGACAATTTGACTTCCTCTTTTCCTAGTTGAATACCCTTTATTTCCTTCTCCTGCCTGATTGCTCTGGCCAGAACTTCCAGCACTATGTTGAATAGGAGCGGTGAGAGAGGGCATCCCTGTCTTGTGCCAGTTTTCAGAGGGAATGCTTCCAGTTTTTGCCCATTCAGTATGATATTGGCTGTGGGTTTGTCATAGATAGCTCTTATTATCTTGAGATACGTCCCATCAATACCTAATTTATTGAGAGTTTTTAGCATGAAGGGTTGTTGAATTTTGTCAAAGGCCTTTTCTGCATCTATTGAGATAATCATGTGGTTTTTGTCTTTGGTTCTGTTTATATGCTGGATTACATTTATTGATTTGCGTATGTTGAACCAGCCTTGCATCCCAGGGATGAAGCCCAATTGATCATGGTGGATAAGCTTTTTGATGTGCTGCTGGATTCGGTTTGCCAGTATTTTATTGAGGATTTTTGCATCAATGTTCATCAAGGATATTGGTCTGAAATTCTCTTTTTTGGTTATGTCTCTGCCAGGTTTTGGTATCAGGACGATGCTGGCTTCATAAAATGTGTTAGGGAGGATTCCCTCTTTTTCTATTGATTGGAATAGTTTCAGAAGGAATGGTACCAGTTCCTCCTTGTACCTCTGGTAGAATTCAGCTGTGAATCCGTCAGGTCCTGGACTCTTTTTGGTTGGTAAGCTATTGATTATTGCCACAGTTTCAGAACCTGTTATTGGTCTATTCAGAGATTCAACTTCTTCCTGGTTTAGTCTTGGGAGGGTGTATTTGTCAAGGAATTTATCCATTTCTTCTAGATTTTCTAGTTTATTTGCATAGAGGTGTTTGTAGTATTCTCTGATGGTAGATTGTATTTCTGTGGGATCGGTGGTGATATCCCCTTTTTCGTTTTTTATTGCATCTATTTGATTCTTCTCTCTTTTCTTCTTTATTAGTCTTGCTAGTGGTCCATCAATTTTGTTGATCTTTTCAAAAAACCAGCTCCTGGATTCATTAATTTTTTGAAGGGTTTTTTGTGTCTCTATTTCCTTCAGTTCTGCTCTGATTTTAGTTATTTCTAGCCTTCTGCTAGCTTTTGAATGTGTTTGCTCTTGCTTTTCTAGTTCTTTTAATTGTGATGTTAGGGTGTCAATTTTGGATCTTTCCTGCTTTCTCTTGTGGGCATTTAGTGCTATAAATTTCCCTCTACACACTGCTTTGAATGTGTCCCAGAGATTCTGGTATGTTGTATCTTTGTTCTCGTTGGTTTCAAAGAACATCTTTATTTCTGCCTTCATTTCATTATGTACCCAATAGTCATTCAGGAGCAGGTTGTTCAGTTTCCATGTAGTTGAGCGGTTTTGAGTGAATTTCTTAATCCTGAGTTCTAGTTTGATTGCACTGTGGTCTGAGAGACAGTTTGTTATAATTTCTGTTCTTTTACATTTGCTGAGGAGAGCTTTACTTCCAACTATGTGGTCAATTTTGGAATAGGTGTGGTGTGGTGCTGAAAAAAATGTATATTCTGTTGACTTGGGGTGGAGAGTTCTGTAGATGTCTATTAGGTCCACTTTATGTAGAGCTGAGTTCAATTCCTGGATATCCTTGTTAACTTTCTGTCTCGTTGATCTGTCTAATGTTGACAGTGGGGTGTTAAAATCTCCCATTATTATTGTGTGGGAGTTTAAGTCCCTTTGTAGGTCACTGAGGACTTGCTTTATGAATCTGGGTGCTCCTGTGTTGGGTGCATATATATTTAGGATAGTTAGCTCTTCTTGTTGAATTGATCCCTTTACCATTATGTAATGGCCTTCTTTGTCTCTTTTGATCTTTGTTGGTTTAAAGTCTATTTTATCAGAGACTAGGATTGCAACCCCTGCCTTTTTTTGTTGTCCAGTTGCTTGATAGATCTTCCTCCATCCCTTTATTTTGAGTCTATGTGTGTCTCTGCACGTGAGATGGGTTTCCTGAATACAGCACACTGATGGGTCCTGACTCCTTATCCAGTTTGCCAGTCTGTGTCTTTTGATTGGAGCATTTAGCCCATTTACATTTAACGTTAATATTGTTATGTGTGAATCTGATCCTGTCATTATGATGTTAGTTGGTTATTTTGCTCGTTAGTTGCTATTGTTTCTTCCTAGCCTCGATGGTCTTTACAATTTGGCATGTTTTTGCAGTGGCTGGTACCGGTTGTTCCTTTCCATGTTTAGTGCTTCCTTCAGGAGCTCTTTTAGGGCAGGCCTGGTGGTGACAAAATCACTCAGTGTTTGCTTGTCTGTAAAGTATTTTATTTCTCCTTCACTTATGAAGCTTAGTTTGGCGGGATAGCAAATTCTGGGTTGAAAATTCTTTTCTTTAAGAATGTTGAATATCAGCCCCCACTCTCTTCTGGCTTGTAGAGTTTCTGCTGAGAGATCAGCTGTTAGTCTGATGGGCTTCCCTTTGTGGGTTACCCGACCTTTCTCTCTGGCTGCCCTTAACATTTTTTCCTTCATTTCAACTTTGGTGAATCTGACAATTATGTGTCTTGGAGTTGCCCTTCTCGAGGAGTATCTTTGTGGCGTTCTCTGTATTTCCTGAATCTGAATGCTGGCCTGCCTTGCTAGATTGGGGAAGTTCTCCTGGATAATATCTTGCAGAGTGTTTTCCAACTTGGTTCCATTCTCCCCATCATTTTCAGGTACACCAATCAGACGTAGGTTTGGTCTTTTCACATAGTCCCAAATTTCTCGGAGGCTTTGTTCATTTCTTTTTATTCTTTTTTCTCTAAACTTCCCTTCTCTCTTCATTTCATTCATTTCATCTTCCATCAGCGATACCCTTTCTTCCAGTTGATCGCATGTGCTACTGAGGCTTCTGCAATCTTCGCGTAGTTCTCGAAACTTGGCTTTCAGCTCCATCAGCTCCTTTAAGCCCTTCTCTCCATTGGTTATTCTAGTTATCCATTCTTCTAATATTTTTTCAAAGTTTTTAACTTCTTTGCTATTGTTTTGAATTTCCTCTCGTAGCTCAGAGTAGTTTGATCGTCTGAAGCCTTCTTCTCTCAACTCATCAAAGTCATCCTCCATCCAGCTTTGTTCCGTTGCTGGTGAGGAACTGCGTTCCTTTGGAGGAGGAGAGGTGCTCTGTTTTTTAGAGTTTCCAGTTTTTTTGTTCTGTTTTTTCCCCGTCTTTGTGGTTTTGTCTACTTTTGGTCTTTGATGATGGAGATGTACAGATGGGTTTTTGGTGTGGATGTCCTTTCTGTTTGATAGTTTTCCTTCTACCAGACAGGACCCTCAGCTGCAGGTCTGTTGGAGTTTACTAGAGGTCCACTCCAGACCCTGTTTGGCTGGGTGTCAGCAGCGGTGGCTGCAGAACAGCGGATTTTCGTGAGACCACAAATTCAGCTGTCTGATAGTTCGTCTGAAAGTTTTGTCTCAGAGGAGTACCCGGTTGAATGAGGTGTCAGTCTGTCCCTACTGGGGGGGTGCCTCCCAGTTAGGCTGCTCAGGGGTGAGGGACCCACTTTAGGAGGCAGTCTGTCCGTTCTCAGATCTCCAGCTGTGTGCTGGGAGAACCACTACTCTGTTCAAAGCTGTCAGTCAGACAGGGACCTTTAAGTCTGTGGAGGTTCTTGCTGAGTTTTTGTTTGTCTGTGCCCTGCCCCCAGAGGTGGAGCCTATAGAGGCAGGCAGGCCTCCTTGAGCTGTGGTGGGCTCCACCCAGTTCGAGCTTCCTGGCTGCTTTGTTTACCTAAGCAAGCCTGGGCAATGGCGGGCGCCCCTCCCCCAGCCTCGCTGCCGCCTTGCAGCTTGATCTCAGACTGCTGTGCTAGCAATCAGCGAGACTCCGTGGGCACAGGACCCTCCGAGCCAGGTGCGGGACACAATCTCCTAGTGTGCCGTTTTCCAGGCCCGTTGGAAAAGCGCAGTATTGGGGTGGGACTGACCCGATATTCCAGGTGCCGTCTGTTTCCCCTTTCTTTGACTAGGAAAGGGAACTCCCTGACCCCTTGCGCTTCCCGAGTGAGGCAATGCCTCGCCCTGCTTCGGCTCGCGCACAGTGCGCTTCACCGACTGTCCTGCACCCACTGTTAGGCACTCCCTAGTGAGATGAAACCGGTACCTCAAGCAGAAATGCAGAAATCATCCGTCTTCTGTGTCGCTGGGGCTGGGAGCTGGAGACCGGAGCTGTTCCTATTCGGCCATCTTGGCTCCACCCCAACTAGGTGTTTTGTTTATACAATTAACTGATTGACTCTATATTGCATATACTTTCCCCTTTTACAGATGAGGAAACTGAGGCATGGGAGGTGAAAAAACATTTTCTCAAGGACATAGACACTATGTGCAAGAGGTGGGATTTAACTCTGGAGTTTAGCTAACGAGTCTCATGCTCTTAATTCCCGTTGTCTACCATTTCATCTTATAATTCTATTAAATGAGATATCATACAAAAATATAAAACACAAGGTCTGCACATAGAAGGTGCAACCAATTTTAGCTCCCTTTGTGTAAAAATGCTGATTCATATGCTTCCTTCTAGGAATGACAGGGTCCATTATTGCTCAGTGGTTAAGATTGCAGACTACAGCCTGGGCAACATGGCAAAACCCCATCTCTACAAAAAATACCAAAATTAGCTGGGTATGGTGGCATGCACTGGTAGTCCCAATTACTTGGGAGGCAGAGGTGAGAAGATCACTCGAGCCCAGATGATCGGGGCTGCAGTGAGCAGTGATCATGCCACTGCACTCCAGCCTGGGTGACAGAGGGAGACCCTGTCTCAAAAGAAAAAAAAAAAAAAAGAAAAAACAATTGCAAGGCTCAGTGGCTAACTAACCTTGCCATTCCTCACTAGCTGTGTGGCCACGGGCAAGCGTCCTTGTTTGTAATGGGGATAACCAGAGTAGCTATCCCAGAAGGTTTCTGTGAGGTCGAATGAGATATCATGTGAAGTTCTTGTACAATTCTCGGTATATAGTAATCACTCACTAAATTTTGTTGTTGTTATTAGGGAGCTTATATGGAGTGATTTAACACCCAGCATTCCATTGGGAACACAGTAGACAGTAAGTAAATATTTAATGAATGACTGAATGAATGTATGACTTAATTAATTTGCCCAAGTTTAATTTGCCCCAGGGATGACTGGGGGCCAGAGAGGTTGTATAACATTTTCCTGCTCCCAGAAGGATACCAAGATGACTCAGCAAGCCTTCATTCTGGCATTTGACAGTGATGTGCTAAGCTGTTTGGGCACTGTCTGACTGACATGATCCAAACTCTGACACATTTCATGGTTTTAGACACTGACAAACCCAAGCCAGGCCAGCCCCAAGGTGCTGAGGGTTGCTGCAGATGGGGGCGTAGCCGGAAGAAAATAGAGTTATTTAACATTGTTCACTAAATGTAATGCATGTAACTTTCAATGACCTGGCCTTACTCAATTACAATGATTTCTTTTAAAAAATGTCTATATAATAAAGACATTTGTTCTTACTATGTAGAATATGCTTATTATAAAGGAACATGCTGTTCTTTTGAGGTATTATAAGGCCAGGGAATCTATTTAGAATAATAAAAATAAAAGAAAAAAAGTAGGTTTAGTATAGTTGTGGTGTTTTGTGTACCTTATTCTTAGATAAGTTTTGTACTATTAAGTATTCGAATTAGTGTATTCTATCCATTCCATAACTTAGTAATCTAATAAGTATTTATCGACTACCTACTATACCCAGACACTGTTCTAGGTGTTGAGGATGTACCAGTGAATAAAACAGACCTAAATTATGTCAACTAGGCTGTACAATAGAAAATTTAAATTAGAATTATACTCCTTTGATGTCATCATACTTTTCTGAAAATATGCAAATTCAATCATCAAATTTGATGATGGAAAGTTTGACGGTTCTAAGTCCCTTATCTTTACTAAGTTGAAAATATAATTGAAATATGTTATTGCTTCTTTTAAGAAATATATTTATTAAATTGTGGCTCAATTATTGTACCTGGCAAAACATGATGGTAAGACCTGGTAAAGTTAACAGGGCTACTTCCTCTAAACGAACATTTTAAATATTATTTTTCATGGGCTGTTAATAGGTATCCAGCTTAAAAACAAAGAGTGGGCCAGGCATGGTGGCTCACACCTGTAATCTCAGCACTTTGGAAGGCTGAGGCAGGTGGATCACTTGAGGCCAGGAGTTCAAGACCAGCCTGGCCAACATGGGAAACCCTGTCTTTACTAAAAATACAAAAAATTAGCTGGGTGTGGTGGTGTGCACCTGTAATCCTAGCTACTTGGGAGGCGGAGACACGAGAATTGCTTGAACCTGGGAGATGGAGGTTGCAGTGAGCCGACATTGAGCCACTGCACTCCTGCCTGGGAGTTCTTGAGACAGCAAGAACCTGTCTGAAAAACAAAAAACGAAAAACAAAAACCCAAAAAGTGATTTTCCTGCTTAAATAAGTTTGGAAGTGCTCCTGTGCCTAATGAATACGCAAATATGCAAAATGACACTCCGAGTTTCATAAACCTATTTGATCACAGAATTATCTTTCCAGTGGAACTTTTTGTGTAACAATTGTTTCAGTGAACACATTTTGGAAAAAATGTTTGCTAACCTTCTTCCATAATCTATTTGCAGTACATAAAGGAATTATAGACAATGGTAGACTCATAAGAAAAACTGAAAAACCAGTTTTTCTTCTGGTTTTGTAAGACAACAGGACAAGAAAAACACATTGTAGATCAATAGCTTTCCTTCCCAAAGAACGTCTATATCTGGCACACATTCTTCCTCATTTGCAGCGAGGCCACAGGGATGCTTCCCTTTCCGTAGATGGCACCAAGCTTAACTCGTGTATTGGACTTTGTATGGGGGACTGCCCCCATTCAACAGCCCCCATGATCAGTCTTCCATTGCTAGGCTTTGTTCCCTCTGCTAACTGTGGGAAGAGAAAGATTGTTTTGCTTTCGGAATAGGTAATATATTCACATGGTTCAAAATTCAAGAGGTACGAAAGAGTGAAAGATTTGCCTTTCACCTCACTCTCCAACCCCTAGTTCAACCAGTGTTGCTAATTTCTGGTGTATCTTTCCAGAGATATTTCACTCATATATAAATAACATATACATATTTATTTTATCCATTCATTCACATACATTGTACACTCTTTTCACATCTTTTTTTCATCTTAACAAGTTATCAGAAATTGTTTTCGACTAGTTGAAACATTAAAATGACTTTAAACATTAAAAAACATTAAAAAACATTTAATGTTTCGACTAGTCGAAACATTAAAGAATGTCCACTTTTTTTTCTTAACATGTGCAAGGTATTCCATTGAATGCAAAACATTATTTAACTACTACAATATTGAGCAATATTATTTTTCTAATATTTTGCTATTGCAAAGATTACTGCAAAGAGTAACCTTGTCACATCAATTCACATGCTTGAGAGTATAGTTTTAGTGTGCATTACTGAAGTAGACTTACTGAGTCAAAAGTATGTACATTAGTAATTTCACAGATATTATCGAATTACCAAGATGCACCCCCACTGACAATATGTTAAAATGTCTCTTTCAGCTTCCCTGACAACAGCGCACCAAACTTTTTGATCTTTGCAAATCTAATAGGGGGAAAACGATATCTTAGTAGAGTTTAAATTTGGAGTTTATATCTTGAAGAAGCAAGAGGTTTTATGTAATTGAAAAATCTTTATAAAATTTATTGAAGAAAATACTGCATATTTCCCTTGCCTTCTTCTACAGCTGACACTAAGGCTGATCTTCCTTTGATGTTTAACCGTTATCGTTAATTCTGTGCTATAATTTAAGGGGTGGTGATGAACGAAGTCTTTGCCAAGAATGAGACTGGTTTCTGAACACTATGCCGTGATTGTTCTTCTGGCTACTTAATTTCTTTCAGCTATTATTTTCTGTGTAGTGAATATCCTCTTGGTTTCTAATCTGTTTCCTCAATTAATACTTCATCATTTGAAGGAAGGAATGAAAGATGTTCTTACAGTCTTCAAAATAATAATTATAATAGCTACCATTTAAGTGTCTCTTACGTTTCAGGTAGATGTTTATATGCATCATAGATTAAATTTTCATAGAGACTTTATAAAGTAGATATTATTATTTACATTTTCCTGATGGAAGTAACCCAGGCTACTGACAATTTATCACTAAGAGAGCTGGGATTCAATGTTTCAATGGCCATATCAACTCTTTCCTCTCCTTCAGAAGACAGTGTCTGAGCTTTGTGACAACTGTTTTCCACTCTGTTCAAAGACCTTTTTTTCACTTATGTTTGGATTCCCAGATGTGTTCTTGGGACCTGCAGTTACTCTGCCAGTGACCTCTGGAAGCACAGGGCACTGCTACACATTGCTTTACACTCAATATGCTTTTGAAGCCAGAAGCTAGGAGTATCTTAATGTGAACCAAAATAACTAAAAAGCCAGGTCAGCAATCATTTTAGCAATAAATGTCTGCTTCATTATATTGTGAACTCTCTCTCTAATGAATTCCCCTTTCAAAGGATTTTATGTGAAGCATGTGACAAGCAGTATATTCTGTTTCTGAATTAGCAGGAAAATTCAAAGAGCTTGGCATCTGTGGCACACAGGTGGCTGATTTATCATTTCCTATCTGGCTAAGCCACATCTGAGGTTTCTTTATTGTTGCTTTATCACAAGATGGGATTTTCCTTCTTGACCACTCTTAGCATCATAAGAATATAAATGCCCAAAGCCCCGAAAGATCTTTTTATTTTGTTGAGTTATATTTATTTTCTTTCACTTATATTTAACCAACTAGCGTCAATGCATTCTGATGTAATCCTAGAAGGAGCTCATTTTCCCTCTTGCATCTCAGTGTTCAATGTCTGTCTCCTAGGTTAATGAGAGCCGCGTGCTTCTGCACCAGGGTTTCAGGTCTCTTGTGACAACGAAGTAAATGGTCTTGGATTTTTCCTGACATCTCCCTGAAGAAATCATTGTTGTGTGGCTGCACAGCTCTAGCGTACAGGCCTACTTAGAAGACAAGTTAGAAAATACAGAGCCTCAGACTCACACAAATGAGTCATTCCTTAGCACCCTTGAAAACAAAATTTCTTAGAACATCAGAAAGGCCAATTCAGGGGGAGGTATTTGGTATATATAAGCTATGAAATTTACCTTTTATTTCTCTGTCTCTCTCTCTCTCTATATATATAATATAAATATATATATATATATTATATAAATATATATAAAAAAATATTATATAATATATATAATATAATACTAGCTCTATCTTAAAAACAGAATGATTTAAATTCTCTTTTTAAAAATTACATCAGTCCTATTTTTGGGAGAAATTGTGAATGACTGAGATTTTCTCCTTTCACTTCAAATTACCTATGTTGACCAGGTATCAGTGGCTTTTAGGTTTATGGCTCATAGCTCAACAGTCACATTCAAACTTATGGTAACTAGGCCTTGTAAACAAAAGGCAGCAAACTGATGAGCTCTTTGGGAAATTTGTGCTTTCCCAGAGAGCAGAAGAACCAATCAAGAGGAGTGCCTTGACTATTAACTTAAAAAAAGGAAAATAGTAACAACTTACTAATACTAGATCTATAATATAAGCAACCCAAGCAGTCTGTTAGTTTATGTTAAAAAATACTATGTCTAACTGGTTATTCCAGTTCAATTCCTTTTGCAAACTACATTGAGTATAAAAAGCCACAGTTTGTTAAAGTCTTAAAGTAGAACTAATAATTTGAACTAGTCTAGGATACCTGATCTTCCCTTTCAGATATGACTATAGCCTTTGGTTTTACATTTAAAAATTACTTTCCTGAAATTTACAAATACCCATTAGATCTGTTAGAAAGATATCATGAATGTGTAAGGTGTAGAGGATCTGTAATATGATTTATGCATGTTTATTATGCTTTGGTTTCACGTAGTGTGAGATGTGATTACAAGGTAATGAAATGGGTTTTTGCATGTGGCATGAGAAATCAGCTTTGTTACTTTGTATTTCAATAGTCTGACACACATATTTTATAAAATAGGTAAAGGTTGCCAATTCAATGGCAGAGCTATGATCTACACTTGGATGTCTTACATTAAAGAGCAGGCACAAGTAGAGATTATTTTCATGCTATGGACACTTTGGACAGTCTAGTAAAATCTGTGGACTTCTCCAAATAATTTTTTAAATTCTTAGAATGCACACATTTTCCAAGAAAATGAATTATGCTGGCATAGTGTTTATTCACTTTTCCCCACTATCACACTATTTGCTGCTGCCTCTCAAATTATTACCACAGACCCAGAAACAGCATACACAGGTACCTCTTAGAATCAGATTGAGAGCTCTTTCTTTTAAGGAACTGTTTCTTTTTTTTTTTTTTTTTTTTGAGACGGAGTTTCACTCTGTCACCCAGGTTGGAGTGCAGCGGTGTAATCTTGGCTCACTGCAACCTCTGCCTCCCGGGTTCAAGAAATTCTCCTGCCTCAGCCTCCCAAGTAGTTGGGATTACAGGCGCCTGTTACCATGCCTGGCTAATTTTTGTATTTTTAGTAGAGACAGGGTTTTGCCATATTGGCCAGGCTAGTCTTGAACTCCTGACCTCAAGTGATCCGCCCTCCTGGGCCTCCCAAAGTGCTGGGATTACAGGTGTGAGCCATGGCGCCCAGCCAAGGAAATTTTCTTTTTAAAGATGTGGAAGAAAACCACTGGGCTAAGTGGTCTCTATATGTCACCTACTTTAATCAACAGACATACCTATGAGGTAGAAACTATTATTACCCTTTCTTTACAAATGAGAACCAATGAGTTCCAGGCACTAGCTGACAATCATACCATAAATAAATGGTAGAGCCAGGATTCAAACCCAGGTTTATTTGACTCTACAGCCCACACTTTCATTCCTATGATATGCAAACTGTTTACTGCCAAAGTTACTCATAGCCTGAGATTCTGTGTGTTTAAGTCAACAAGGATCATTTCCCACCTTTTGTTCCAATTTCCTCCAAGCCTTCATCTACTTTCCATATGCAGCAAGAACACTATGCACAGTTTAAATAATACAATCAAAGACTTTCTGCTTAGACTAAATAAAATTAAATCTAAAAAGTCAAAAAATATGGAAAAAACCAATATTATAAGCCTAACTCTCAGCAACTTCCTCTCTGCCCCACATATCTTCAGGATGTCTAATCTCTTCCTTTCTTCTGGCCCTTTCTGTTAGGAAGAAAGTTCTGATGATTGCTAATGTGTCCCTATGCTACTTGTATTTGTAACAGAAATGTATATTTATGTTCTTTAGCTTGGTTCCTCTGCCTTTGTTAAAGCCTTCTGAAGACAATAGTTTTCTAAGTGGACGGTGATCTTTTGTTTTCCTGAACATTTTGATGGGTTTGGATATATATTTGTTGTAAGGGAAAGATTACATTTTCTTTTTTCCTAAAGGGAACATAATTGGGAGAACTGCAGGCACCCTCGGAAGGAAGAATGGGAGAAGGGAGAACAAGGAAAGAAAAGACCAGACGTGAGACAAGTGCATGATATATAACACTTCTCTGTGCCTACAAATCTCCAATCAAGTTGTTTTTTGGGGTGGTGGTGGTGAAAATGGTGCAGCAGAGCATGCATGAGTTCTGGAACCAGAATATAGCACACAGAGCAGAAATGTTATTGAAGAATTTCTCAACTGCTTCTCTAGGAATTAATGGACACTGTCTTTGTTTGTGCTGCTATAACAAAATACCTGAGACTGGGTAATTTATAAAAAAGAGATGTTTATTTTCTTACAGTCGTGAAGGCTTGGAAGTCCAAGATCAATGTGCCAGCAGGTTTGGTTATCTGGTAAGGGTTGCATCCTTAGAAGGGGAGGAACACTGAGTCCTCATAGGGCAGGAGGGAGGACAAGCTAGAAGAACTCCCTTCATCAAACCCTTTCATAAAGACACCTAATCCCACTCACAAGGGGGAAGAGCCCTCATGACCTAATTGCCTCTTAAAGTCTCCATCTCCTAATACTATCACTTTAGCAAATACCTAAACCATAGAAGAAACCAAATATATGTTGTGTTTTAAGGGCCAAGAGGGGGCCTAGATGACATATGAATTTCACGTTTAAAGATGCTTAGTGATAGGAAAAAACAAAAGAAATGCATTCTGATGTGTTTGGTTTGAGATAGATGTCACTCCCATATTTCAAAGTTTGAATCATAGCACTTTTTGTGCTTATGCTGAAAAAATCCAGATTTTAAAAATTCCTTTTATGTAGATGCAGTTGTATCTATAAATCTGTTCAACTCATAATTATCTTTTTGCCTCAACTTTCTCTAGAGCAACTCTTTCAGGACTCACTTGCTTTGAAGAGTTTGTTTTGACTTCTTAGGTGAATTAGCTTAGCAGATGGGGTGAAAACGCATTGAGGAAAGCAGACTGAACATGAGCTTTGGCACCAGAAAGCTCTCTGTAGTTGGCCCTTTGGCCAGCTACAAGGTGTGTAATCTTCACTTTTCCAAGCTCCAGTTTTTTTATTGGCAGGAATATCTCATAAGATTAAATTAAAATATCATTTAAAATGTGTATCACCATTCACTAAAAGAAACTTACAAACAGCAGAATTTAATTTAACTACTTTTAGTGGAAAAGAAAGTTATTAAAGATGGTTTATACAATCTTTGAGAGGGCCAAAAAATCAGACATAGAGGCCTCACAGCCAGGAAAATATTGAAATCACATTCTTGCTGGGCGTGCGAACTGCAAGTCCACACTGAAGGGCTGAGCAAGGGACACCTACTGCTACGAATCCTAGAATGACAGGGTCCTGTGCCATGTTTCACAAGCCTGCCAGGGAAAGGGATCCTCATGCAATGAAGTCTCTCTGTTAAGGTTGGGAGGTAGGTTTCATGTCTGAGATTGGGAAGCGGTCTTGGTTCCTACCTTGAGAGGCAAGACTCACAAACAGGGAAATTCCATACATTTAAGTAAGGTTTTTTGTTTGTTTGTTTTGAGACGGAGTCTCACTCTGTTGCCCAGACTGGAGTGCAGTGGTGCGATCTCGGCTCACTGCAACCTCCGCCTCCTGGATTCAAGTGATTCTCCTGCCTCAGCCTCTCGAATAGCTGGGATTACACGCACACACCACTATGCCTAGCTAATTTTTGTGTTTTTTAGTAGAGATAAGAGATGGCCAGGCTGGTCTTGAACTCCTGACCTCAAATAATCAGCTCGCCTTGGCCTCCAAAAGTGCTGGGATTACAGGTGTGAGCTACCGCACCTGGCAGTTGAATTCTTTTATGGCTGTTGGTCACACACATGACATTCATTACAATCCAAGAATGCATGATAATGGCACAAAATAAAAACTCAAAAAATGTATTTACTGTGGTTACAAGGTGTTATGAAAAGAAAATAAGACAAATTATGTTACTCTTGATATGCATGCATATAGCCTTTCATTAGCTCTTTAGTGTTTTTAAAGCACTTACCAAGCGCAAAATGTTTCATATTATTTATTTATTTAGAGAGCACACATACAACAACCATGTGTCCTCTTAGAGCATGGATTGCAAGACAGCATATTTGGTATGTTGGATATCTTGTGTTTTTTCTCTAACTTCACTTACCACTCTCACCACCCTGCTCTGGAAATTAGGACTCTGATCTACCCAAGCAGGCTTCCTCTGACTTCTGGTTGAGTTGGTCATTGGGGAGCACCCGCAGGAGATCAGAAGGAGGAGGGAGAGAGAAGACAGAATATTTATTCCCCAGGCTCTTTTCTTGCAGGGAAGGGAGAACATTTTGGGTTTGCTTCATCCCTTGACCCAAAGTCACAGATAATGTCAAGAAAGAGATGAGAGCAAGTAGTGGGAAAGAAGATGGATTCAACTCTGTGTCATTTAAAATGCTGCGTGCATTTTTAATGGAAATGTACATTTGTGTTCTACCATCTTTTGGTAGAGTCATCTGAGGATGGTAGGTTTCATTAAATATTCTCCATCTAAGCTTTCTGCATCGTGAGTTTCTGCTCCACTGGCTTCGTTAGCCTGAGGATGGTCACAATGCCCCCTTTAACCAGCTCAGTTGTACCTTTTGTAGTTTCCCTACATTCTGATGACACCCTCAAAAGTAATTCCTTTAAAAAATTCTCTTCAAATTATACAATGTGAATGTGCCCTCTCTTCTTTCTGGACTCTGATACCCTGAGAATGGATTTTTAAAAGATACTGTAGGATATATAATAATATTTGTTTAGAATTAAAAAAATTTTTATGTTTCTACATCTTTTTTATTAAGTTAGTTTGATTTAAAATGTGTATGCACGGAGGGACAGTGAACCCAATAGAAGTTTGGGAAAGGTAAGATTTTACTCCCAATAATTAATTTGGGGAGAATTTATTTGATTTCTTCAATATTACAGGCTCTGAACAAAAATTTCAGATACTGAGATGAATTTGACCTGTGTTCAGCTATAAGCCTTAAAGAGATAAGGTCTCAGACAACTCAGAATTTATTTTTTACAGCAACTTTCCAGTACATAATAGTTATTGAAATAAAAAAACTAGAATTATTCATATGGTTATGATAAATAATTGATCAGAAAACATACAAACACTGTCTTGATTTTCTAGTTTCTTTTGATGGTTATTTTGAATTCTGTAAAGTAATTTTGCAGGCAACTTTACAAAATTGCAACTTTTAAAATTCAAGAATATTTATTAAAAACAAACCATTCAATATTATTTGGGCAACTCAATTTTCATGAGAGTAAAGCTGAGGTTAACTGGTATGTAAAGTTAAAATTCCAAGAGTGTATAAGGATCATTCTCCCTCCAATTGTTTACAGGCATACACACTCACTCACACACATACATCCCACACACTCACACAGACACACTCACACACTTACACTCACTCATACTCAGTGAATAACTCTGATAATTCTATCTTTATACTAGTGATACTTTTGGTTCTATATGTATGTAAATATATAAAACGTGGGAACTCTTCCTGTCTCCTGGTAAGATGAGGGTAATAGTAAGGGAAATATATAAATGTTTCCATCCAGAGCATCATGTTATGCATGCATCAAACAAATATAATGTAGTAGTGATAGTTTTAAAACCTTTCATAATCACTGCTATTTTTATCACCCAGATGTGCATGCAATAAGCATTTTATGAAATATTTTCATATTCTGTAAATTTTTCTTGCCTCTGAGGCTCCCCACCCATTTTGTCAATGGCAGTCATCCCTCCGGGAGGAGGGTGGATACCATCTGAAACAAAGAGGGCATTGATCAGGCTTGCATTTCAAAGCCAACTTAAAAAAAATTTTCTAGCAACAGAGTTGAGCCTTTTAGGGAGTGAAAGAGTTGTTTTTCCTAAAATGCTGAAAAGAAACAAAAAGAGAGAAGAGAAAAAAAAGAAGGAAGGAAAGAAAGAAAACAAGGAAAGAGACAAAGAAAAAAAATCTCACTTCTTCAAATATCAAAAGCAAAGATGGGGAATTTTGTCCATAAACCTCAAGTAGAGAGAAAGCAAGAGGAGAGAGTGGAGAGTCTCCTGGTCAGAGAGGCAGACACTGCTAGAGACCCACGCAGGGAAAGAAATGTCTCCGGGCTTCACTCCTGAGGCTAAAACCCTGGGGTATGGTGAAGGCAAGTATAGGTGGGTGTGGCTTTCAAAGGCTGTTAGAAAAAATATAAAAGAGAAACTGCAGAAACCCAGAACAGTAGGATTTTTCTTCCCTTCCTGGGCACTGCCTGGGAAGATCAGATATCACCCCAGGGAAGTGCTCCGTTCAACGTGGCACCTTGTAGACCGGTGCTACTCAAAGCATGGTCCTGAGAAGGTGCTGGCCTGTAATCCTTTGTTAGACCTTCCATCTACGCTGAGATAAGTTCTGAAGGTGAAAATAAGAATCTGGAAACTTTTAAAGCAATTTCATAGACTAGTCTTATGCTTGTTGAATCAAATAGTAATTCATAAAAACTGAGGTCTGTATTGTGTACCTCTTTGTTATTTTGTTCTAGTAAGTTTTATTGTATTTTACAAAAATATTGATCTGTAACGGGTTGAAAAGGAAAAACCCAGTATAGATAGTTTGAGAAGTGTTATCCTGGAAGATGTGTTACAAGTGGCTGAGAGAGGGCTCATCCAGAGGCCTGGAAGTCCTGCTCCCAACTTCTCTTCTAACTCTGCACACACCTGAATCTCATGTGCCATGGAAGGAAGCCAAGACTATATGTATTTGACCGTTAGGGGACATAGGAGGTATCTGGATGGAGACTCCATGAGTCAGCTGTGGAACTACAGCAGAGTGATCCCACTGCTAAAGGGCAGGTGGCCTAAACCAGAGCTGGAGGAAGGATTTAGCTGATACTCAGACAAGCTCACAGTGCCAGTGAGAGCTGAGGTGGGATGGAACCAGCATGAGAACAGCCCATGAGTCCACTAGACCCAGAATTCATTCTCACAGGACACCCAGAGACTGGCAGTTAGGGTATTCCTGCAGAAGTCAGTGAGGATTGAAAGGTCGTTCATTCCTGAGATGCCTGGGCATAGCCCTGAGATGCCTTCTAACCCAATAACTCCATGGTCTTGAAAATTCCTGACACATCCAGAAACCATCTTGGGAATGCAGGTGGAGAAGAATGGAAGGACTAAGGATTTACTTCAAAGTGACTGCCCCAAAGAAATGATATACTTCAATTCAACAGTCATATTGTTCTCATTACCCAGAAGTGTGGTAGCTTGACAGCAAAATTAGATAAAATGTAGGAAATAAAGAAATTACATTTTTTTAAACCTGACTGGTAGAGCATGAATTATTAACCCTGCTGTACACTCAATAAATGGTGACAATAAAAACCATGCCTGGCATATAGTGCACTATTAATAAAGGCTTGCTGAAATATTAAGAGGAGCTCACAAGAATATTACATCTCAAATATTGGCACACAAGCAGAATTAGGATGTATGGGACCTGTAGAGGCTCTCTCTACTTGCAGCATGGCAGAATCACAACTTTATTGCCCAATATTTTAAGTGAAACAAATGAATTGTGTAAGAGTTATAGCCATGTTGATTGTCAATAACATCCTAAATAAGTGATCAGATAGAAAGTTCTCCAAGTCATGGGAATGGGCCTTAGGAGAGAGGATTCGAAATTTATTCACTTTTAGATTTGCTGGGCTTTCCAAAAAAAGGGATACAACAGGTGGGGGTGATCTGTCCCTGAACTCTACACAGAGACTTCATCTTAGCAATCCCAAGCCCTCTCTCAGGTATTACCTGTGACTCTTGATGACATCTAGTAGGTAATGATCACAAGTCATTTTTTTTCAATAAACACTTATAGCATCCTAGTTAACTTCTGGGTGCTGAGGCCTTAAAGATAATTAAAGTTGATTTTTAAATTTAAAGAGCATTCTTCCCACTCAAGGAGATCACATGGCAGTGGGAGAAACAAGGGTAAACTGAGAGACCAAGCTGTGATCATTGGCATAATGGCAGAGAAGGGAGCCAGAGAGGAATGGACGTGGGGACATGGCTAACCTTTTCTAAGCTTGCTCAGGAAGGGTTTCCTAAGAAGGCCTAATTGGATTCTTTTAGCCTGAGTCCTGCATAATTCAGAGTTCACCAAGGGTGGATGGTAGATGCATGCAGACCAGAGGAAGGAAGCAATGAGGAGAGAAAAAGCTATATGTTTATTGGCAGTAGAACTGACTAGCTGGGGGAACTTGAGATGTTTCTGTGATTGGAGCATGAAGCATGAGTGTGTTAAGCAAGGGAACTGAAAAAGTCTGCAGGATCATATTATGAGTCATGACTCATGGAAGGGTTTGAAGATGGAATCATCTGCCTGGATTTCATCTTGGAAATTTTGTTCTAGAAATTAGATGGCCAGTAGAGTGGAGGGAAAAGACTGAAGATTGAAGAATGTAAAACCAGCTTGCAAAAGCCCTGGTGAGTGATGATAGTCACGATCTTCTGATTGCCCAAGTCACACTCACTCAGATCTTTCTCAGAAAAAGGGGATCTCTTCACGTGCAAACTGGACATAAAGATCATCAGGACTGGCTAATCTCAGGTCTGCCACATGAATTCAATGTCATAGAGAGTTTCTGCTTCTCTCTGTGGTTATACACCTCTCCTCTGGAAAAACTAAAAAACTGAGCAAATGGCCCTTTCTCTCAGTTTTTAAATTGCAAATCCTATAAGATATTTTGCATATTAGTATTGTCCTTACCAAGATGAACTTTACTGGAATGCCTATTAATTTGGTTCCTTTTTGGTTCTGGAGCCCAACACACAGATGATTTTAGGTTTTATTCTATGGCACTAGAAATGTCATACTCATTTGGGTGCTGCTATTTTATTAAATGAAGATATACTTGCATAGCCTTTTTGTTTTTTAATATATGATTCTTTTCACTAGCTGCACATCCTAATCAAAGATGCAGTTTTCTTTCTCAAAATGCCTTCTCTTATTAAATTATTTTTAAACAAAAGAAGTGTGTGTGTTCCAGCTCAAATAGAGAGCCTATTAGAAGAGTTGAGTAGGATACAAGCAGAGATGTATTTTCCAACATTTCTATCTCCTGCATCATTTGTAAATCTTTTTTTTCACGTTGGCCATGTCCAGTCTGAACCTTTGGAAGCATAGAATGATGTCTACAACACCAGTCTGTGTTGGTCACATCCTTTTGTTGTAATGTAAGTTACCATAAAGCTCAGAATGTGCCTACGTAGGTAAAATCCTTTTCCTTTTCTTCCCCTTCTTTCCCTTCCTTTCTCATCCTGATCTTAGAATAAGTTTGGCTAGATCTTTTCAAATTATGTTTTGTTCTCCTTGGTTAAGCAAATGTAAAATTCATGTCTACTTATTCCCAAGAAGCTCTTCCCCAGGACTCCTGAGACACCTCCTATAATTTCCTTTTGATATAATCCTTCTTTCCCCATACTCTGATTTTGCATATCACTAGATCTAAAGTTACTTTTGAATCCTCATGACTAGCCTGCCTCTCATTCTACTCTTGGGAGAAGCAGATAAATGCAGAGATGTAATTCAGAGGGACCCAGGAGTTGGGAAATCCAGGTTTCTCTGGCTCCTCTCAGATGGTTCCAATTGCTGGTTTGACAGTCTTTGCCAAGCAGGGCATTAATTTTAACCATAGAAACCTGGCAAGTCAGACAATTCAGCTTGATATTGCAATTCAGCAGTGGGAACTATTAGTTTTGGATCTGATTTTAAGTGGTCTCAGAATACCGGTTATAAACAGAAAGGGTTTCCTGAAGCCAAGTCATATGGTGGCCCTGTGTTTCCTTATCTGCCTTTAGCCAGGCTACCTGGGACCAGAGCATGTGTTTTTCTACTGCAAACCATCTAATCCTATGAGAGGCTGTTGTCCAGCTCTGGTGTTGGTGAGTTTTATTTCCCTTTTTGCTTTCTTAGTTCTTTATCTCCAAACTAATGCATGTACATTTTTGGAGGAAAGAAAAGATAATACAAGTAATTTGAAAGATCTTAAAGGTCTTTTGTATTTCCACCAAGCAAAAGCAACCCCTTTAATAACTTGGTGCCTATACTTCCAGAAGAGGCAGTGTGGGGAGAAAGACACAGAGGGAGGGAGAATTTTATTTGCATTTTCTATTTCCTTGGAATTGCTCCAAAGCAAAAGCACCAAAGCCCTGCTTTGGCCAGGACAGTATCCACTTTATCTTGGCTGCACGTGGATAGCTTATGCTCCACTATGCAGGGGGTTGTTCAACCTTCCATAACCGTGCAAACAAACTCACACCCCCTCTGAGGAAGTAGGACTGCAGGGCTACTCTTTACACTGCCCCCACCCCTACCTGTGTTAGCTACATCTTTCTGGTTGCAAGGCATAGAGACTAATTTTCTTAGTAAAAAATGTGTGTTTATTTATGTATACTTGTGTGCCAGATTAACAATAAGCAATCTGTCTATGCTTCAGCACCTCCAAGGGCCAACTTCTCCCTCTGTTTTTCTCACACCAAATCCTTCGCTTCACTCAGCACGTCTGCTCCACTCTCCTTTTTCTAAGGATAGGTCATCTCCCTAACGCCCATTCCATATCCAAATTATGGAAGGAACTAATCTGCTAGATGCTGCTGCCTCTGTTTTACAGAATTTTATGAGTTAGGCAACGTCACTAATCACGGGACAGACACTTGGGTCAGGCATTTGCTCTGAACCATTTAGGTAGCCCTTGTTCAAAAAATGGATTAATGCTTCTTTCCTAAAGGAGCAGGGTAGGAAATGCTTGGGTGGGTGCAGCAGACAGCAAGACCAGCATGTTCAATAATGAGGCTGCCAATAAAATAACTGGTAAAGAACAGGAGGAAGGTATTTGACCTAAAGTTATTTAAAAGTTGAAAATGACAAGATAAACTAGTGATTTATTATTAGACTCTTAGTTTTCTGGCTTGGATGAATGGGTTAGATGGGGTTCCACTGAGAAAGTCAAGAGATATAAAAGAGGCAATTGGTTTTGGAATTTATATCTGGGCATATTTAGTTTGAAGAATGTGTGGGGCATCTAGGAGATGGTATCTCTTTGCAAATACTGCTACAAATCTGGAGCTGAGGGTAGTGATCTGGCTGGAGATTAGACCTGGGTGTCATTACACATAGATTGCAGATCTCAATCTGTTGCTTGAAAACCTCTGCTCTCTCTATCCTGGAATAAGGCTAGATGCAAGAAGATGCAAATTGAGCTTTGGAGGGAAAACTATTCCTTTGTAGAGATATTTCATCTCATCAGATTTGTAAATTAATTACACTAAGAGTAAAACATCACGCATCAATACCTTCATAAATTTTTTAAATAAGACTATTACGGTCCACTATGATTCTTAATGGAATCTAAGACAATCTGGCTATTAGGATAAGGCAAATAAAGGTAATGCTTATGAATTACAGCTGCCATTGAGATGTATCATGGTGAAAAAGCAGGACACATTATGATGCTATGCAATGTGAAAATCTGTACTGAACTTGGTGGAGATTGACATGAAGTGACTGTTCTTGGCAAAGAGGGTTTAAAATGTCCTTCTCCTAGCCACAGGACACAAGAAATTAATTATGTCAGGGAAACACGGCTGCCAAGGAAAAGGCAGATCCAGTGCTCAGGTTACAGAGACAGAGAGCTACAGTACCATCCAGCCATTCCCATTGACCAATATAGGGGGCAGTTTGCCAATTTGTAAGACGGCTTTGTAAATATGTGGTCCCTCAAGACTCTGTTTTGAACAGTACATAAGTGGAGACTCAGAAGCAAAGCCTGAGTGATTGGATGAAGAAAGGCCTTAAAAAAAGATACAAATACTACACAGACATCTGTGTTTTTTGAAAACTTGAGCTAGAAACTCCACAAAAGCACAAAGACGTTGTCAGAAGTAAGTGGAGATTTTGCAGTGCCTTCCTCTCTTCCATCACCACTACCATCATCACCACTGTAGAATGGGCTTTGAAATGATACAACTCTGGTTTTTAAATTCCAGTTTTTTATTTACTATGCATCTGACTTTGGACAAGTTGTTAAACTTCTTCTGTAGAATGAGGATGTTGCTTAGCATTGTTGCACAATGGAAATAATGTATGCAAAGTACCTGGCACAGGGAAGGTTTTGAAATGTTTGCAATTTTTTCTTTTTTCAAATTTGTATAAATGTAAGGGTTACAAGTGCAGTTTTGTTACAGGGATATATTGTGTAATGGCAAAGTTTGGGCTTTTGATGTAACCATCACTCCAATAATATACATTAGACTCATTGTTTACAATTATTAATCCCAAAAACCTTTGTTAGTAAATGCAAAAATACCTGTAAGAAATCCTCTAGGTTCCCTTATAAAATTATTCTTCTCAATTTATTTTTCCTTAAGTTTGGAAATCTGTCAACTGTAAAATCTTTTCTATGAAAATCATTTAGGTTTTTAGGAGTCTTGCCCAATTATTTGAGGAGGGTTTACTGCAGTTTTGAGAGATACATAGAATGGTTTGCCTTCTTCTCTAAATTGTAAGCAATTTTCAGATCTAAAAACATGTTGAAGATTCTATTTTATGTATGTATCTGGCTATTACTTGAATGATTCAGAGACCTCAGTTTCTGCATGGCATCTGAAGGGACTTCAGGAATTTGAGGTTGGTGGATGATTGTACCGTCATCACTGCATATTTGGGATTTTTGTGCTATTATACCAAGGGCTGTATAGCATCTTCCTAGCAACTTCTTTCTAGTTTATTGCCACTATTGCAAATGTCAAATCTCAAGACTTTTGAATGTTGGGCTTTTTATGAAGCCAGTAGCCAGTCTAAAATAAATTACTAGACATATGCTGATAGCAGAAAATGACCATAGAGTTACTTTCCCATTTACTCTTTATTGCTATATTTAAAAAGTGAACTTCTGTGAACACTGACATGGTTGACTTGTATTTTTTTTTGGTTCTTGCTTGTGGCTTGCTCTGTGAATAGTCTAAAAACTATTTCACTAGTGGTCATCTACGTTAGCTAGAGGGTAAATTCCCTAAGGACATAGACTGACAGCAAATTTGCCCAGCGTGGGGAGAAGAGAAATCACTAAATACATTTTGTTGAATTAACCCGACTTAGTGAATTCATAATAAAACAAATGACAACGTTTTATTGCACCAGGAAATATTGTCGGATGAAGTTCTTTCTGACAAAATCTGGGGTGATATGAAAAGTAATTTATTCTCCCAAGACAACTGGCATCTTTTCTCCTGAGACTCACTAGGCTTTGAGGACATGCTAAGATGGAGTTTAAGGTTTGGGAGAGGCTCCTTTCAGCACATAGAAGCTGAAGTGCATGTGTGACTTTCTTCCTACTCAAGTGTATTGAGTAAAGAAAAATATTATCTAAAAATTGATGTTGGCTCACTCTGACTTAGCAAACACAATCTTGGATTTGTATGGACACGTAAAGCTTTGGTAGCCACATATAGTTGAGGACTGACTTCCTTTGGCCTGCCACCTGACTTTCTTGACCCTGACATAGACACAGAGGAAGGACTAGGCTGTCTTTATATTATTTAGAAGAAAACTGAAGAGTCAACCGAAACAAAGCAGCTGGAGCAGAAACTCATTACTGGGTAGAGAGGTTGAGGACACACTTAGCTGAGTTTGAAACCTACAGCAAAGGTGAAGGCTCAGGGTGGGCTGTAAAAAGATAACTCTTTCCTCCAGGTTGTAGAGATTTTTATAGTAGGGAGTGAAAATTGCTGAATGTGAACTCTGTCACCGGTAATTAACAGCTCCCAAATGTGGTAAACCGGGCTTCCAGTTGCCTTGGAGGTAATGTCTGACACAGAGATGACACGAGATGCAAGTTTATAAATATCAAATCTAAATTAAATAGACATACTGAGGAGATAATTTTCCCTCTGTTTTTGCTTTGTGTTTTTGGTTATGATCCATTTCATTAACCTGAACTTCAAGTTTACACTATGGTACCCAACCATGATAAAATCTAGGGATATAATTGTCAAGAAAGAACGTCTCATCTGTTTTCATTAGCCATTCATTATAGGGCCCTTCTTATTTTAGAATCCATTAAAAAATTACAGTAGCTAGTTTATAGAATGCATTTTATAACACTAACTCTAATCATTGAATTTCTAGTGTTTTTAGAAGGAGTGATGGCTGTGTACTACTCTGGTTGAATTTGTTATAAAAACATTGACTTTACTTAGAGGTTATGGACTTTTCAAATATTTTAAAATAGTATTCAACAACAGACTCATTCAGTTCCAAACAATCACCTCAGGCTTCCATTCTCTGCATTCCAGGCAACCACTTTTGAGTAGCCCATTTGTCTCCTGGAGACTCTGGTATTTTCCTTCTTCTCTTTTCTTCCATTCTCTTTGTGTTCCCATCCACCCCCAGGAGATTGGGTAATTATACAAATTATCCCTTTCCTTCATCTACTGATCCGGGGATTTGCGCTGCATTGCAGATTTTATAACAGGGAAAATAAAAAGTGTTGGTTCTAGAATAAGAATGAATGATTCTATAATGAGAAGAGGTGGTTTAGGCTACACTTTGTCTTTCTCGCCGCGGCAGCATGCTCACTATGCACAGGATCATGGAAAACAAAATAAAATACAACATGACACTTTGGCAATTTATTTAATTTTGTGTATTAGAAGAAAACCAAGAACAATGTGAATTTAAAGCCAGTCTTCAAGAGTTTCTAAACATTTGACATCTGCCTCTTTGTCAATAATATCCTAATGAGCACTTTTGTTCTGCTTTACAAACCTTATCTAAGTGATTGTCTAAGTCTGTTTTGTGCTGCTATAAATTACTAAGATGGGGCAACTTACAATGAACAGAAATTTACTGGCTCACAGTTCTGGAGGGGGTGAAGTCCAAGACTGAGGGGCTGGCATTTGTTAAGGGTCTACTATTATGTCATCTCATAGTGGAAAGGCAAAGAGAGGTTGAGAGAGTACAAGAAGGGGCTGAACTTGTCCTTTCATTAGGAACCCCCTCCTGCAATAACGAGCCCACTCATATGATCAAAGCATTAGTCCATTCATGAGGACAGAGCCCTCATGGCCTAATGTCCTCTTAACAGTTCCACCTCTTAATAATGTTACAGTGGTAAGTTTTCAACACATGCTTTATGCGGGACACATTCAAACCATAACAGTCATACACAATACATAGTATGGGATGGGAAAGTACAATTGTCCTCATTGCTTAGGACAGGAATAAAAAGTTTCAAGTCAGGCGGGCTAGGTGGCTCATGCCTGTAATCCCAGCACTTTGGGAGGCCAAGGCGGGTGGATCACAAGGTTAGGAGTTCAAGATCAGCCTGGTCAAGATGGTGAAACCCCGTCTCAACTAAAAATACAAAAAAAGTAGCTGGGTGTGATGGCAGATGCCTGTAATCCCAGCTACTTGGGAGGCTAAGGCAGAGAATTGCTTGAACTTGGGAGGTAGAGTTTGCAGTGAGCTGAGATCTCCACTGCACCCCAGCCTGGGCGACAGAGTGAGACTCCATCTCAAAAAAAAAAAAAAAAAAAGAGTTTCAGGTCATGCAACAAATGGTAGAAAGAGGATTCCATCCATCCCCAAATCAAGTGACAGGCTGTTCAGCTTTCAAACCACTAGGGCATATGCTTATTTGACTGTTGCGTTTTTATCTTATCATGATTTCTTAATTCAGGACAAATTACTTTACCACCTGAGCCTGTGGTGAAAAATCGAAAGTATAATTCCTGCTATGCTACTCTGCTGCTCTACAAGTAATTAAGTGAATTGTAAGTATTTTCTAAGATGTATTTTACAGATTTTGACTCATCATTGAATTAGACATTTTTAAAGCTTAAATCCAGTGCACCAAAAACACAGGATGAAGAATTTACAGAATGAAGGAAAAAAAATGCAGTAGTAAGTTTAAGTTCGAAGAAGTTAATTCTATTTTTGACATTAGGAATGCTCACATTCAAGATCCTTTTTGGTTGGGTCAAAAGGTATGAAACATTGAGATCATATCTTTACATTAATAACGTGAACCTGCAAAGTTCAGCTATTAGAATCAAACACATTGAAGAGGTGATCTCTTCTCTGTGAAATCTGTCTAGCCTATATCTTTGCAATCTCAATAAGGAACTGACTTTCAAACCTTGTAACATGATCTTATAAACACAGGCATTCAGAATGCTGCAATATGGTACTGCAAAGATTTGAGCTTTTTGTGGCCAGTCTATCACTAATTATGTGTAATTAAGGAAAGAAAAATATAGTACTACAAAATTGAATGCATATTTTAAAAAACAGATGCATATTTTGTCTGAGAATTTTGCTGGCATTAATATTTTTGGAAATGATATTGTAATAGTAAGTAAATTATAGATCATTTTATTGAAAGGCAGAGTGAGTGTCCTTAGATTCCGAAGACTCTTTCAAACTTCAATTTTCCTATCGAAATCAGTCATCAGAAAATTTTTTGGATAAATACTTTCAATGTAATGAGAGTATTAGAATCCAGGAAAAGAATGGTGTTTAAAAACATATGAGCCAGGCATGGTGGCTTTTGTCTGTAGTCCCAGATGCTTGGGAGGCTAAGATGGGAGGACTGTTTGAGGCCAGGAGTTTCAGACAGTTTAGACACAGTGAGACACTGTGTCTAAAAAAGTTTTCTTTAAAAAAGAAACACTTCTTTAAGAAAGAGTGAAGGGGCAGAGCTTTATTTTGCATTGGGAATGGGAATTGTGGACAAACTGTTGTTTGGTTATCTTTGCAGCAGCTTAAGTGCTGTGGAAGAAAGATGAGAAATTTCCCAAGTATTTCATACGAGAGCACTAAATACAGATAAAAGATCCTATCTCAATTCAGTTAAATCCGATCTTGAGTGACATAATAGTATACTAGATTTTGTGGCATTACAGAAATATTAAAAAAAAAGTCTCGACACTTAAAGAACTTACAATCTTATCACATAGACAAGCATATTAAAAACGTGTTCCATAGCCAAGGATAATGACACAAACTCCATTTGTATTCAATAGATATTGGATTCCATTCTTCACAATGTTCAAGTTACTCTTGGTAAAGTGCAGTGAGAGCCACTTAATTTCCTTCCTGCAACATCTAAGTGTCCTAGGCTAACTTTGAGGGCCAAACGCCCATTTCTTTTCATTTTTTCCCATTTAAAAAGTTGTCATTTTTATTGGAAAATATTTACCATCTATGATAAGCTTCTGAGCACTGGGATTGATTTTTAGCCATTTCTGATTCCTACTAAATACTCTGTACACTGAGCAATGCACTAAATGTTCAATAAATTTCCTAAGAAGAAAATAAAATTTTTGTATAAAAGAATGAAGGAGATAACATCTTAGTCACACACACACACACACACACACATACACACACACACACACACACACACTTAAATGTATAGTTAAAAAATTTGAGAACTTGGCTAAAAACCCCAGGTCCACCTCTTACTAGCTGTGTGATCTTAGCCAATCTTAGGACTATGATTTTAAAAGGATTGTAGGTTGTTCATTCACAAAATGACAAATGTAAGGATAGATCCTTGAGATAATCTTTTGTGGGTTAGATTACATCATATATGTGAAGTGCCTACAATAAGTTCTTGCACATAGTGCCCAATAATTATTAACTATATTGTTAGTTGTACCTCTCTATATCTTGAAAGATTTTACACAACTAATACTAAAAACAGATAAAATAAAACCAGAAGAAAAGAGATAAGAATCAGGCTATAAAGTTGACACCTAATTTATTCCAATTCTTTGACCAAATACGTGAAACTGGTTTGTAGCTCTTAAAAGACGCCCAAAGCCAGGTAGTATTTCATGGAAGAAGATACTGCATATGTATGAATTTTGTTAATATTTATTTTTTATATCATTACTTTGGGGATGTGACAATATTATAAAACAGATACCTGACAAAA
Organism: Hylobates moloch; assembly: GCF_009828535.3. NCBI lineage: Eukaryota > Metazoa > Chordata > Mammalia > Primates > Hylobatidae > Hylobates > Hylobates moloch. Next base: position 135,357,617 of record NW_026652279.1, read on the forward strand.
CTCAAAACACCATTGCAAAGAGATTAGAAAGAGTTGATCCAGGTGCTTCGTTAATAGCAAATGAATCTGAATAGCAGTTGACTTAGATTTTTATCAAGTCATAGTAAATGGCATTCTCTAGGAATCCAGAAATATGGTCCTAAAACATGGTGACTTGGTAACTAACAGATTTTTAAAAATCATTATGGTAAATGAAGAAGCTTCTCTTCTTTTAAATTTTAAAATTTTTTCATCACCTCAAGTCTGAAGAAGCTTCACTTGAGTTGTTTAGCTCAATAAAATTATGCTTTCCGCCCTCCAACTGCTTACCATCAAAATTGTCTAAAGATTCTAGAGCCTGCTGTATTTAAAAACCTAAATTAAGTCACTGGTTTATTAATCTCTTAGTTAGCTATGCTATGAAATATTATCAGCCCAATTTCTCAGTCAAACTGTTTTTAATCTGTGAGACAATGTCATTTCCCCCATCTATGCCTCTTCCAAGGTCATAAAATTTGGTTGAATTCCTACCCTTTGCTAAAGTTATGATCCAGCTAGTTACTGAGCATTTTCTAAATTAGGAAGTATCTATAGCTTTAGTGCTTCCCTTTCATGAAAATCCTCCATTTTTGATGGTTTAAAATTAAGTCAGTACTTCAGACATGGTACCTGGTGACCCAGCTGGTTTCTTGGGCTCCTGTAATAAATTGTTTCTATTGTTCTCCAGACCTCAGATCCAGTGTTCCCTTGGGATCTTGCTAAGTGCCCATGTTATCTCCAAATCCTGGCTGGTTGCCAACTCACAGGCATTCGTAGCCTATTTCAATCTGGCTTTCACATTTGCTCTTTACACATCCAAGTTGGCCTCATAACACTGCCCAATCGAGGTAAGGAGGAGAGAATCACATCAGTTGCACAGTCCTGTAGCCCACAGAGTCTCTGAGATCTTGTTGGAGTCTGTAAGTTCACAGCACAACTCAAGGATGATGGCAGTCTTCCACCCAGATTATTATTGCCTTTCCTGTGCTCTGGGCTTGGAAGTCTTGGGCTGACTCTTGTCTGAATCATTATTCAACTTATAATCATGCCCAGTGCTGTGTCTCAGCTGCTCAATGGCATCTCTGAATTTCTACATTTAGCTCCGAGTAAGCCCAGTTCCCTTGGGTCCTTGCTGGTTTGTTGTTTGGGTCTTCAGCCAGTCCCAGGATTTTCCAGAGTGAGCTGGCTTATCATGACTTGTGCTTCGATACCAGAAAGGAAAATAGCCAACCATCAGGTCGGGGTAAGGAGTTAGGGAAAGCATTTAAGACCTCCCTGAATGGCTGTGTGAATTAGGGTTATGGTTGGATAGGATATTGAAATGAGTGAGAGAGCATTCTAAGTGGACGAACCACATGAGGAAAGGCAGATAAATAGTTCTGATCTTTTGCTAAAGGAAATCAAGCAGAACAATTTGCCCTCGGGCTTCAATTTGGATTTATGAAGTTTAATAAAAATTCACAGGAAATTTTAAACGTAAAAATCAAGAATTTGACATATGTTATTCTTCCATGAGGAGCCATTGAATGTTTTTAGGAGGCAAATATTTATTAAGGGTATTTAGTTGGTTCTAGAGAACAAAGAGTAAGACCTGTATGTAGTGATTGTACTCCTTTTCCAGTAGGAGAGGCAGATATGTAAATGAATAATTTTTATGTTCAGTTGAAGATTTTTTAACTAATGCAGTTTGGTCCAGAAGTTGGTTTATTAACCCAATTATAAAATTTGGTTATAGGAGGGAATTTGAAAATACCTTTTAATATTTACATTTAAAACATAAAATTGTGCACTCATTCACTGATCTTTTGATATAAGTCAAGGCCTTTTCTTTGGGTAAAGATCTTCTGCTTATAATTATGCATTGCTTTTTTTTTACATATACCACATAATGCATGACATATGGTTTAATGTTTTTATTTTTCAAAGTGGAGTGAAAAATCAAAGAAACTTGCAAAGTAATGAGAGAAGACTGTACTGGGTTGGTATTAGTTTTATAAACTAGTGTCTTAGTTATCTTGCCAACATTTAATTTAACAATGTTATTTTTAGCAACTCACCTTTATTCAGTTTTTAAAAATATTCACATGCATTTTCATAGAAACAACCCTTGTCACACTTTTCAAAATCACATTTAGTATATAATTTAATTATATAATTAAAATAGTAAGGACAACTGGTTTGGGAAGAAATGTTACCAACTTTTTGGTACACATACAAGTCAACTGGCAGAAACAGAAGCTCATGATTATGCTGGACAGCTAAAAGGTGAGAGAGTCTAGCGCGCTTTGGGCATCAGCCATCGCATTTTACAAAAGGAATGGATGATATAATTGTAGTTTAGATAATTAATTGGAGTTTCATTAAGAAGAATTCTATGTTACCAAAACCGAGGCACACACAGATGTCATGGGAACACAGTCTAACAACAATTAAGTATTTATGAAATCAAGTAGGGCCCAGATCAGAACCTTGGGAAGCACCAACTATGGGATGAAAAATTTAAAATTTGACTATCTTGATGAGTGTAAACAACCACAAACTTACACTCAAAAATCAATTCATAATTGATTTCAGGAAAACTGAAATGGAAGTAGAAGAGACAAAAAAGGGAGTCAGGGAGCTATTAAAGAAATGTCTCTTCAATTTCACCATTTTACTCAGGATCAATTCTTCTCTGAAGCACAGAACAATACATGGAGGTAATTTAAACATATATGTTTAAATTATATGTTTTAAATTATATGTTTAAATTCATTTTTTTTCAGTTACAGTTTCAAGTTTATTAACAAAGATAGAAGGAATGGAGAAGATGGCTGATAAGGACATGCTTTTCAGAAAGGTAAAAAAATAAGAAAGTTTCTTAGAATGAATGTGGCACTAATAAAAAGTATAATATATAATAATCATGTGTAGAACATTGTAGAAAATTTCAAAAATTCTGCAACAGTTGAAAACTGCACACATATATCAGCAAATAAAAGCTAAAAGTCATCCATAATTCTACCCAGAGATGATCTGTGTTAAATTTTACCTTATATTACTTTTTTAGTAGTATGTATACACACACACATAAATGGGAACGTACTAAGACGTCTTTTTTTTTCACTTAACAATAATATACTGTGGTCATTGTTCATGACGTTGACTTCTTTTATTTTTCTAGTTGGTGGTATTGGCTGTGATTGTAAGTAATTACTAAATTTTAGTGTTGAGAGTAACTATTCTTGTTCTCATCTCGTTTTGTCATTTTAATAGCACAGTGGTTGCTGTAGATTTCAGGAAGCTCTTTTTTAACAGATAAAGAAAAATTCTTGTTTGTTTTTGCTTTGGGCTTTTTTCCTTTATTTCATTTATATCAGCAATGGGTATAGAATTGTATCAATTTTTTTTTGGCATCTATAGAATTGACCACACAGATTATTTCCTTTAACTGGTAGTTGGAATGAAATACACGGATGAAAAGTTCCTCTTTCCCTCGTTTCCTCCCTCCCTCCTTCCCTCCCCCCTCCCTCTCTTCCTCCTTCCCTCCCTCTCTTCCTCCTTCCCTCCCTCCCTTCTTTCTTGCCTTCCTTCCTTCCTTCTTTCTTTCCTTCCTTCCTTCCAGTTTAATTAATTTTCATTCTATTTGAAATATTATTTTTCACTTTCCCAAGTAATATATTAACATAGTTTGAACTCTAAAAAAAATCTTTACAAGGTTGATATTGAAAAATATCTCCTTGAAGCCCAAATAACCTAGTCCTGTGTTCCCTTTCACAAGCTCTCTTGGCTATTTCTTTGGGCATTTACTTTCTTGTATTTTCTAATGCTGTTTTTTAACTTGTCAATTTTAATTACTATGTATTTCTCTCTTATCAAATGAAGATTTAGCATTCTTACCTCATCTCATGCTTCCGCTTTACCTATTGTTTTAATAAAATGTTTTTACATTAGTTTTGTTGAGTTCATGGTCATTATTTATATTGCTATGACTATGTTAGTGTTGCTCAGAGCTGAGTCAAGTAGCATAGTTAAATTTTCTACTTTGTGCAATTTTTGTTTTTCAAAAGTTACTTATGATTTTTATTTTTTATTTGCCTAGGTTTACATGTCACAAGTATTATATCAAGCTTTCCAACTGATCAATAAGACACTTTTGAATCTTGGTTTCCCCATGATCAAACAAAACTGATGTTTTATCAATTCTGCCCCTCCCCAGCCCACCCCTAGCCCTTGGAAACATGCATTCTGGAGCCTTCTATCCTCCTGGCTCCAATGTGGACTAGTTTCACTCTAGAGCTCTTGCACAGTGATCCTGAACTTCTCCTCTCCTCTGTGCTGGCTTCCTTATTTTGAAGATTCAGTGTCTTCCTCTATTTTAGTTAACATCCTCATTGTCCAGTAACTTCTTGAGATGATGTTCATGGGAGATCTGAGAATGCTTTTAATACGTTGCTGTACTTGATTGATAGTTTGACATTGATTGATTGATCGCTTGGTTGGGAACAGAATTTTAGGGTGAATAAAAATGTCCTTCACAAATGTGAAGGTGTTGCATTATCATTGTCTATCTTCAAATGTGGTATAGAATGTCTGGTGATACTCTGATTTCAGATGATTTTTTTTTCTAAAAATCTATTTCTCTCTGAAAGCATTTACAATATTCTGTTTATCCCTAGTGCTCTGAAATTTCAGAGATGAGATGTGCATTAAAATAGGCAATTTTTTCTTTTTGCAAATTCATATTCTTCAATTTGAGGAAAATTCCTTTTATCTTTTTTTTTTTTGAGATGGAGTCTCACCCAGGTTGGAGTGCAGTGGCACGATCTCGGCTCACTGCAACCTCCGCCCCCTGGGTTCAAGCGATTCTCCTGCTTCAACCTCTTGAGTAGCTGGGATTACAGGCGCACACCACCACACCTGGCTAATTTTGTATTTTTAGTAGAGACGGGGTTTCACCATGTTGGCCAGGCTGGTCTCGAACTCCTGACTTCAGGAGATCTGCCTGCCTCATCCCCCAAAGTGCTGGGATTACAGGGTGAGCCATTGCTCCTGGCCTTGCACTAATTTTTGATAATGTCTTCCTATCTTTTTTCTCCACTGTATTCTCCTTGAACTTGGATTTGTTGCATATTTTATCATTGGAACTCATCTTTTAATTATTTTATTTTTATTTTTATGCTACAAATTTTGTATATTTTTATCTTTTTATGTTTTCTGATAGAATTTCTCCACTTTATCTTCCTACACTTCTATTAACTTTTTAATTTTAGCAATGTTATTTTTATTTCCCGTTAAAAGTTATTATCTGATTATTCTTCTTCTGTATTCCATATTTAGGATTTTTTTAACCTTTAAAACAACCCTATCATATTCTCATTTCCTCTGGGTTCTTTTTTTTTTTTTTTTTTTGGGAACTGAAAGCTGAGCCAAGTAGTTTGTTTGCTTGGGTCTCTGCCTTTTATAAAATTGGATGCTTTCCTCAAATTTCTGATGATGTTTAAAACTGTATGCTTAAGAGAAAGGTCCTGAACATCCTGATTGGAACCTCTGTGTGTGTGGTTAGAGCTTGCCACCTGATGGCCTTTCTTTGGGAATCTGGTCATTTTGTTGCAGAACTCTTACCCTCTTCATGTCAGGACCTATTTGTCATTTCGCTGCACCAGAGATTTTCCAGAAAACAAACAAAAGTATTCCTCCTCCAGTCCTCCTCCCAGAAGGTTATATGCCTGGTGGCTAGTGCTCTTGGAATTGAGGAACACAGAAAGGTTGGGGGGAGGTGTCCCACTGTCCTGAGTGTAGACTTTTAATTATTCCTCTATTTTCATTTCAGCATCTCTTTTCTTCTTTCCACCTTCCTGATGTCCATGAATCTGGAGCATTTTCTGCTTCTGCTAGAACAGGCTAGGGAAGGCACCACGGTGTTCCAGAATGTAGAGAAAATGTGGAGTCCAACATACATGCTTTCAGGAATCAACACAAGAGCTCCTTCCACTCTCCTTTGTAGTAAGGGGCACATCCAGGTAATGAGCCCATCTGGGATTGCCAGGCAGGCTCTCTGTTGGCACTTGGCATTCAACTTTCTAAACTCCACTAACTCTTTCAAATTCTTTTTATCTCTCCGGTATTTGAAATCACCTTTCCACTCTTAAGTCCTTGCCACTCTCTTTTTGTTAAAAAGACCTTTAAAAAGTCTTTTTAAAGTTTAAATACACACACAAACAAAAGAGAACCTAATTTCAGTGGGGTTAGGTCTAAAATTTTAAACTAATTTTAGTGGGGTTAGGTTTAAATATTCAAGTGTTTCACTGGCTACAGGGTAATGTACAAAAAAATTGGCCATGGGTTAATGTACAACAGCGTAAGTACAATAAAAGGAATGGAGAGCACCACCCATAGAGATTCTGATGGGGACGGCATCCCTGAAAATTGGGCAGCATCGTAGCCCTGAGTGAGCCTTAGCAGGTGCCCTGGGTGAAGGACCAGGGTAGATAAGGATAGTGCTTCTGCGTTCTTCAATTCTTCATTTATTCTCAATTTCTAAGAGAAGTGTACATCAGGAGACATAATGAAGAGAAATATGTGAAAAGGAGTGTTCGAACTGTTAAAATTAGAAGTTTCAAACTGCTAAAAGTAAAAAGGACTGCAATTAATAGATGCACAGGGCCAAGAGGCTTAAATCAACTAGGACTGTTTCAGAAACTGGAATCTATGTTCACCCTAATTAGCATCCTCTATAGCAAGAAGTCTTAACCAACCTGGACAGGAAGGAGAATTTCAAAAATAAATGTGATTGAGTGACAATGAATTTCTTTTCAGCATTTTTACCTCTGAAGTAGTTTTCTATGGAAATTTATGACTTTATATTAATTATCAAGTTAAGAGTCAGCCTATATATAAAAAATCTTGAGAATTATTTTATTTAACACATATTTCTTCCATATTCCCCAGGAGAAAACATCTAGCAATTTCTTTTTTGTGTTTTTATTTTTAAAAATAAACTCCCTTTTATATACACACATATCTAGGGATTTCTAAAAGAAAAACTCAAATCATAAATTTCTGGGACCTTATCTATTCTTTCCTTGGTTATCAGAATATTAAATGTTAGATGATTTTTTTTTGAAGTAAAGAAAAGAGTGTACTTTAATGTTTATTTACAAGACACTGTGTGATATGAAATTTCACATAGAAATAAGAAACCCATTCAGAGGACAATTGAAGAGATTGTGTACCTCATTCGTTGTGGCATAATAGATGATTTTTTTAAAATAAAGAAATACTTCTCTACAGACACTACTGGTAGTACAACTATTTTAAAAGTGTAAAATGTCCTCCACGAAATAAAGAGAACTGAAACATTATTAATTGCTAACACAAAGGCCCACCACAGGCTGGGCGTGGTGGCTCATGCCTGTAATCCCAGCACTTTGGGAGGTGAAGGCAGGTGGATCATGAGGTCAGAAGTTCAAGACCAGCCTGGCCAACATGGTGAAAGCCTGTCTCTACTAAAAATACAAAAATTAGCAGGGCGTGGTGGTGTTCAGCTGTAATCCCAGCTACTCGGGAGGCTGAGGCAGGAGAATTGCTTGAACCCAGGAGGCGGTGTTTACAGTAAGCCGAGATTGCGCCACGGCACTCCAGCCTGGGTGACAGAGTGAGACTCCGTTTCAAAAAAACAAAACAAACAAACAAAAACAAAGCCCGTGAACATGTTGCAAAAGAAACACGGAGAATGCTGCAAGATCTGTTTCTCCTTACAATGTATTCATATGCTAGATATTCTTTCAAGAATTGTGAGATGACATGTTTAGAATTTTACATAGTACATCACTTACAATGATGTGCTGGAATGTATAACCCCAACTCTTCCATATATTCAATATAAACAATCCAACAAGCTGCTCAAATTCCTTCCATGACTCTGGTTATAAATGGACAGTGATATATTCAGATTGGAATGAAGCTGTGGGCTTATATGGCAGGCTGTATATGAGACAAGCGTCCAAAAAATGTTACCAGGTTTTATTATACTTGCTGCAAAGTTGAGAAGCAAAACCGCAAGCCTGAAAAAAATTGTGAGATTCAAATTTCAAAATTGCTGATGCTCCTCACCAGAACTGAAAAAATTAGAATGCCTTCTTGAGGCAATAGGTAGTGGTTTGGTCAGTCCCCATTTCTTGAGGTTTTATTATTAGAATGAAAACGGGAAAAAGGGGGACACACTCTGAATCAGAGAAGGTGGAGAACAATAAGGCAAATGAAAAGGGAGTGCTGAGAAATGTGAGTTTCTTGATTAGTGCAGTTTTGCTTTGATTTGACTAATGAAATCTGGGAAACGCGGTGGTCTGGGAAAAACAAAGGTAGATTCTTCAAAGAGAATAAGATATGAGTCATTCTCTGCAGGTGAAAGACATACTAACTGCCCCCCCTCCCTACCCTCCAGCACCTCCCAGGTTCACATGGTTTGAGTTTATTTTTCCATTTTCTGTGCTGTGCAACATACACGCAATGTCTCTTGCTATAGAACTCAGGTAAACTTGAAAGCCTGCCTCCTTGGGGGAATAGATAATGCACAAACGAGTCATTTTGTTCTCTGTGCAGAGCTAATTGACCTACACAGGAAGCAAAACTTTAGGGTAGGCTTCATTAACACCATGGCCTAACCAAATGAGATAAGTCTAATATAATGATGTTAGCTGGATAAATATAATTTTACAGTAAAGTCTCAATAAATATGAGATTCTTTTTAAAAGCTTTTGTTTCTCCAATCAAAAATTATGATAGTAAAAAATACAAATAAAACAGAGAGTATGAAAATATCCCGGAGGTGGAGCCAAGATGGCCGAATAGGAACAGCTCCGGTGGTCTACAGCTCCAAGCGTGAGCGACGCAGGAGACCAGAAGACGGGTGATTTCTGCATTTTCCATCTGAGGTACCGGGTTCATCTCACTAGGGAGTGCCAAACAGTGGGTGCAGGACAGTCGGTTTAGCGCACTGTGCACGAGTGGAGCCTAAGCAGGGCGAGGCATTGTCTCACTCGGGAAGCGCAAGGGGTCAGGGAGTTCCCTTTCCTAGTCAAAGAAAGGGGTGACAGACGGCACCTGGAAAATCGGGTCACTCCCACCCTAACACTGCGCTTTTCCAATGGGCTTGGATAATGGCACACCAGGAGATTGTGTCCCACACCTGGCTCCGAGGGTCCTATGCCCATGGAGTCTCGCTGATTGCTAGCACAGCAGCCTGAGATGAAACTGCAAGGTGGCAGCGAGGCTGGGGGAGGGGCACCCGCCATTGCCCAGGCTTGCTTAGGTAAACAAAGCAGCCAGGAAGCTCGAACTGGGTGGAGCCCACCACCGCTCAAGGAGGCCTGCCTGCCTCTGTAGGCTCCACCTCTGGGGGCAGGGCACAGACAAACAAAAATTCAGCAGGAACCTGTGCAGACTTAAATGTCCCTGTCTGACTGACAGCTTTGAAGAGAGTAGTGGTTCTCCCAGCACGCAGCTGGAGATCTGAGAACGGACAGACTGCCTCCTAAAGTGGGTCCCTGACCCCCGAGCAGCCTAACTGGGAGGCACCCCCCAGTAGGGACAGACTGACACTTCACTCGGCCGGGTACTCCTCTGAGACAAAACTTCCAGAGGAACTATCAGACAGCTGAATTTGTGGTCTCACGAAAATCCGCTGTTCTGCAGCCACCATTGCTGACACTCAGCCAAACAGGGTCTGGAGTGGACCTCTAGCAAACTCCAACAGACCTGCAGCTGAAGGTCCTGTCTGGTAGAAGGAAAACTAATAAACAGAAAGGACACTCACACCAAAAACCCATCTGTACATCACCATCATCAAAGACCAAAAGTAGAAAAAACTACAAAGATGGGGAGAAAACAGAGCAGAAAAACTGGAAACTCTAAAAAGTAGAGCGCCTCTCCTCCTCTAAAGGAATGCAGTTCGTCACCAGCAACGGAACAAAGCTGGACGGAGAATGACTTTGACGAGTTGAGAGAAGAAGGCTTCAGACGATCAAACTACTCCAAGCTACAGGAGGAAATTCAAACCAATGGCAAAGAAGTTAAAAACTTTGAAAAAAAGTTAGACAAATGTATAACTAAAATGACCAATGCAGAGAAGTGCTTAAAGGAGCTGATGGAGCTGAAAGCCAAGTTTTGAGAACTATGTGAAGAATACAGAAGCCTCAGTAGCCGATGCAATCAACTGGAAGAAAGGGTATCAGTGATGGAAGACGAAACGAATAAAATGAAGTGAGAAGGGAAGTTTAGAGAAAAAAGAACAAAAAGAAATGAACAAAGCCTCAAAGAAATATGGGACTATGTGAAAAGACCAAACCTACGTCTGATTGATGTACCTGAAAGTGACGGGGAGAATGGAACCAAGTTGGAAAACACTCTGCAAGATATTATCCAGGAGAACTTCCCCAATCTAGCAAGGCAGGCCAACATTCAGATTCAGGAAATACAGAGAACGCCACAAAGATACTCCTCTAGAAGAGCAACCCCAAGACACATAATTGTCAGATTCACCAAAGTTGAAATGAAGGAAAAAATGTTAAGGGAGGCCAGAGAGAAAGATCGGGTTACCCACAAAGGGAAGCCCATCAGACTAACAGCTGATCTCTTGGCAGAAACTCTACAAGCCAGAAGAGAGTGGGGGCCAATATTCAACATTCTTAAAGAAAAGAATTTTCAAACCAGAATTTCATATCCAGTCAGCCTAAGCTTCACAAGTGAAGAAGAAATAAAATCCTTTACAGACAAGCAAATGCTGAGAGATTTTGTCACCACCAGACCTGCCCTAAAAGAGCTCCTGAGGAAGCACTAAACATGGAAAGGATCGACCGGTACCAGCCACTGCAAAAACATGCCAAATTATAAAGACCCATCAGTGTGCTGTATTCAGGAAACCCATCTCACATGCAGAGACACACATAGACTCAAAATAAAGGGATGGAGGAAGATCTACCAAGCAAATAGAAAACAAAAAAAGGCAGGGGTTGCAATCCTAGTCTCTGATAAAATAGACTTTAAACCAACAAAGACCAAAAGAGACAAAGAAGGCCATTACATAGTGGTAAAGGGATCAATTCAACAAGAAGAGCTAATATCCTAAAAATATATGCACCCAATACAGGAGCACCCAGATTCATAAAGCAAGTCCTGAGTGACCTACAAAGAGACTTAGACTCCCACACAATAACAATGGGAGATTTTAACACCCCACTGTCAATATTAGACAGATCAACGAGACAGAAAGTTAACAAGGATACCCAGGAATTGAACTCAGCTCTGCACCAAGTGGACCTAATAGACATCTACAGAACTCTCCACCCCAAATCAACAGAATATACATTTTTTTCAGCACCACACCACACCTATTCCAAAATTGACCACATAGTTGGAAGTAAAGCTCTCCTCAGCAAATATAAAAGAACAGAAATTATAACAAACTGTCTCTCAGACCACAGTGCAATCAAACTAGAACTCAGGATTAAGAAACTCACTCAAAACCGCTCAACTACATGGAAACTGAACAACCTGCTCCTGAATGACTACTGGGTACATAACGAAATGAAGGCAGAAATAAAGATGTTCTTTGAAACCAATGAGAACAAAGACACAACATACCAGAATCTCTGGGACACATTCAAAGCAGTGTGTAGAGGGAAATTTATAGCACTAAATGCCCACAAGAGAAAGCAGGAAAGATCCAAAATTGACACTCTAACATCACAATTAAAATTACTAGAAAAGCAAGAGAGAGCACATTCAAAAGCTAGCAGAAGGCAAGAAATAACTAAAATCAGAGCAGAACTGAAGGAAATAGAGACACAAAAAACTCTTCAAAAAATTAATGAATCCAGGAGCTGGTTTTTTTGAGAAGATCAACAAAATTGATAGACCACTAGCAAGACTAATGAAGAAAAGAGAGAAGAATCAAATAGACACAAGAAGAAATGATAAAGGGGATATCACCACTGATCCCACAGAAATACAGTCTACCATCAGAGAATACTACAAACATCTCTATGCAAACAAACTAGAAAATCTAGAAGAAATGGATAAATTTCTCGACAAATACACTCTCCCAAGACTAAACCAGGAAGAAGTTGAATCTCTGAATAGACCAATAACAGGTTCTGAAATTGTGGCAATAATCAATAGCTTATCAACCAAAAAGAGTCCAGGACCAGATGGATTCACAGCCGAATTCTACCAGAGGTACAAGGAGGAACTGGTACCATTCCTTCCGAAACTATTCCAATCAATAGAAAAAGAGGGAATCCTCCGTAACTCATTTTATGAGGCCAGCATCATCCTGATACCAAAGCCTGGCAGAGACATAACCAAAAAAGAGAATTTTAGACCAATATCCCTGATGAAGATCAATGCAAAAATCCTCAATAAAATACTGGCAAACCGAATCCAGCAGCACATCAAAAAGCTTATCCACCATGATCAAGTGGGCTTCATCCTTGGGATGCAAGGCTGGTTCAACATACGCAAATCAATAAATGTAATCTGGCATATAAACAGAACCAAAGACAAAAACCACATGATTATCTCAATAGATGAAGAAAAGGCCTTTGACAAAATTCAACAACCCTTCATGCTAAAAACTCTCCATAAATTAGGTATTGATGGGACGTATCTCAAAATAATAAGAGCTATCTATGACAAACCCACAGCCAATATCATACTGAATGGGCAAAAACTGGAAGCATTCCCTTTGAAAACTGGCACAAGACAGGGATGCCCTCTCTCACCACTCCTATTCAACATAGTGTTGGAAGTTCTGGCCAGGGCGATTAGGCAGGAGAAGGAAATAAAGGGTATTCAATTAGGAAAAGAGGAAGTCAAATTGTCCCTGTTTGCAGATGACATGATTGTATATCTAGAAAACCCCATTGTCTCAGCCCCAAATTTCCTTAAGCTGATAAGCAACTTCAGCAAAGTCTCAGGATACAAAATCACTCTAGAAAAATCACAAGCATTCTTGTACACCAATCACAGACAAACAGAGAGCCAAATCATGAGTGAACTCCCATTCACAATTGCTTCAAAGAGAATAAAATACCTAGGAATCCAACTTACAAGGGACGTGAAGGACCTCTTCAAGGAGAACTACAAACCACTACTCAATGAAATAAAAGAGGATACAAACAAATGGAAGAACATTCCATGCTCATGGGTTGGAAGAGTCAATATCATGAAAATGGCCATACTGCCCAAGGGAATTTATAGATTCAATGCCATCCCCATCAAGCTACCAATGACTTTCTTCACAGAATTGGAAAAAACTACTTTAAAGTTCATATGGAACCAAAAAAGAGCCTGCATCGCCAAGTCAATCCTAAGCCAAAAGAACAAAGGTGGAGGCATCACACTACCTGACTTCAAACTATACTACAAGGCTACAGTGACCAAAACAGCATGGTACTGGTACCAAAACAGAGACATAGATCAATGGAACAGAACAGAGCCCTCAGAAATAATGCCACATATCTACAACTATCTGATCTTTGACAAACCTGACAAAAACAAGAAATGGGGAAAGGATTCCCTATTTAATAAATTATACTGGGAAAACTGGCTAGCCATATGTAGAAAGCTGAAACTGGATCCTTTCCTTACACCTTATACAAAAAAAATTAATTCAAGATGGATTCAAGACTTACATGTTAGACCTAAAACCATAAAAACCCTAGAAGAAAACTTAGTCAATACCATTCAGGACATAGGCATGGGCAAGGACTTCATGTCTAAAACACCAAAAGCAATGGCAACAAAAGTCAAAATTGACAAATGGGATCTAATTAAACTAAAGAGCTTCTGCACAGAAAAAGAAACTACCATCAGAGTGAACAGGCAACTTACAAAATGGGAGAAAATTTTCACAACCTACTCATCTGACAAAGGGCTAATATCCAGAATCTACAATGAACTCAAACAAATTTACAAGAAAAAAACAAACAACCCCATCAAAAAGTGGGCGAAGGACATGAACAGACACTTCTCAAAAGAAGACATTTATGCAGCCAAAAAACACATGAAAAAATGCTCATCATCACTGGCCATCAGAGTAGTGCAAATCAGAACCACAATGAGATACCATCTCACACCAGTTAGAATGGCCATCATTAAAAGGTCAGGAAACAACAGGTGCTGGAGAGGATGTGGAGAAATAGGAATACTTTTACACTGGTGATGGGACTGTAAACTAGTTCAACCATTGTGGAAGTCAGTGTGGCGTTTCCTCAGGGATCTAGAACTAGAAATACCATTTGACCCAGCCATCCCATTACTGAGTATATACACAAAAGACTATAAATCATGCTGCTATAAGGACACATGCACACGTATGTTTATTGTGGCACTATTCACAATAGCAAAGACTTGGAACCAACCCAAATGTCCAACAACGATAGACTGGATTAAGAAAATGTGGCACATATACACCATGGAATACTATGCAGCCATAAAAAATGATGAGTTCATGTCCTTTGTAGGGACATGGATGAAACTGGAAACCATCATTCTCAGTAAACTATTGCAAGGACAAAAAACCAAACACCGAGTGTTCTCACTCATAGGTGGGAATTGAACAATGAGAACACATGGACATAGGAAGGGGAACATCACACTTCAGGGACTGTTGCGGGGTGGGGCGAGTGGAGAGGGACAGCATTAGGAGATATACCTAATGCTAAATGACGAGTTAATGGGTGCAGCACACCAATATGGCACATGGATACATATGTAACAAACCTGCACATTGTGCACATGTACCCTAAAACTTAAAGTATAATAATAATAATAATAATAATAATAATAATAATAATAAAGAAAATATCCCCTTATACCACACCCCAGGAATCATGACTACATGCATACGCTTCTTGACTTTTCTGGATGTAAACTTATAACAAATAAGAATTTTTTTTTTTTTTTTGAGATGGAGTCTTGCTTTGTCACTCAGGCTGGAGGGCAGTGGGGTGACCTCAGCTCACTGCTCCGTCTCTGGGTTCAAGTGATTCTCCTGCCTCGGCCTCCCAGGTAGCTGGGACTACAGGTGCACACCACCATGCCTAGCTAATTTTTGTAGTTTTGTAGAGACAAGGTTTCACCACATTGGTCAGGCTGGTCCTGAACTCCTGACCTCAAGTGAGCCACCTGCCTTGACCTCCCAAAGTGCTGGGATTATAGGCATGAGCCACCATGCCCAGCTGAGATTTGTAACTTTTAACCCATATTGGATCATATGAAACATACTGACCCATGAGATACTTTTTACTTTTTCGTTTTTCTACTTATTGTAATTCTGAGACTATATTTCCATGTGAGTATAAAACACCTTTATAATCCTCTTAATACAAACTATGAATGCATCGTATTTCATTTCAATAATCTCCTATTGATGTACATTTTGCTTGCTTTCAAATTTTTGAAAAAATAAGCAATTCATATACCTTGTATGTACATCTTTTTATGCTTGTCCTATTTGAGATAAATTCCTAAGATTGGAGTTACAGGAAGTGTGGGTGAGTTTATTCTATTAAAAAACTATGAAATTTTTTTAGAAAAAAGTTTTTTTAGAAAAAAAGTTTAAAAAATTGTTTAAGAAGTAATTTCTTTATTGTGGGTCTTATTACTTTTTTTCTGAAAATGTCTTTATCTCAATCTTATTCTTGAATGGTATTTCTGCTGTGCATAGAATTCACATTAGCCCATTGAAAGAAACATTCCATGGTCTTCTAAGACGGCTGGTGTTGAGGAGTCAGCTGTCAGTGTAATTGTTGTTGTTTGAAGGTAATCTATTTTTCTTAGCTGCCTTGGAAACTTCTTTGCCTTTGGTTTTCTGCAGTTGCGCTCAAATATGTCCAGGTGTAAGTTTCTTTTCTTTTAAAACTTCTTTTCTTTTAAAACAATAATTTTAGGATTTTTTTAACCTTTAAAAGTCTAATGTGTTTAATCAGTTTTGGTAATGTCTTAGTCATTATCTCTTAAAATATTGCATCTGCTTCAACTTTTTCCTCTTCTGGAAACTTCTTACATAACTTCCATGATTTTTTCTTCTGCATTTTTCTACTTTTTGGCTTTTTGTGCATTGTTCTGGTAATTTCTTTTAGTGAAACTTATGTGCTAGCAATGGTTTAATTATGTCCCAGTTGCTGTTAAATTCATGTTTTAAGTTACTAATTTTGATTATAGTATAGAATAATGGCTTTAAATGCTTTCCTTACTTCATTGGATTTTCACATTGTGGATTTTTGTCTTGAAAATAAGGCACTATCCTATTATCTTCCCAAAGCTCTTAATAAGATGCTTTAAAATTTTTGAGTCTTTGTCTTAATTAATTAATTTTTAAAGCAGTGGTTTTATTTATTGTTTTAATTGACAAGTAAAAATTGTATATATTTATGTACATGATGTTTTGATATATGTATACATTGTGGAATGGTGAAATCAAGTTACTTGACATAGGCATTTGCTCACATACCTATCATTTTTTGTGGCAAACACTTGAAATCTACTCTTTTTAGCTATTTTCAAATGTACAGTATAATGTTGTAAACCATCGTCAGCATGAGGTACAACAGATCTCTTGAACTCATTCCTCCTAAATGAAATTTTGTGTCCTTCGATCAACATCTCCCTGGTCTACCCAACCCTAGCCCTTGGCAACCACCATTCTCCTCTCTGCTTCTGTGAAATCGACTTTTTGCACTCCACATATAAGATCGTGAGGTATTTGTGTTTCTGTGCCTGGCTTATTTCACTTGACAGATTGTCCTACAGATTTATTCACATTGACACAAATGACAGGATTTTCTGAATGCTGAATAGCATTCCATTGTGTATATATAATGTCTTTATCAGATGATTTAAAATATATCATCTCAATTTTTCAGTTGTTCTGATTTGTCTAATTTGCCATTTATGGAAACTTATATATATCACTTAGTCTTTTGTTTGTTTGTTTGAGATGGAGTCTCGCTCTGTCGCCCAGGCTGGAGTGCAGTGGTGCGATCTCGGCTCACTGCAAGCTCCGCCTCCCGGGTTCACGCCATTCTCCTGCCTCAGCCTCCCTAGTAGCTGGGACTACAGGCACCCATTGCCACCACGCCCAGCTAATTTTTTGTATTTTTAGTAGAGACGGGGTTTCACCGTGTTAGCCAGGATGGTCTCGATCTCCTGACCTCGTGATCCGCCCGTCTCAGCCTCCCAAAGTGCTGGGATTACAGGCGTGAGCCACCGCGCCCAGCCATCACTTAGTCTTTTTTAAAAATAAGGTTATACTTTATGTTTTTAATGCTTCCTATGTTTTCTATTTTTTGTTATCTGGTCTATGTATTTTTTTTCTCTTGAGTCCCTTTCTCACCTCTTTTTGGGTCACTTGGAATTTCTGTAGCCCATATTCTTTCCTTTAGTTTTACTTCTATGACACCAAATAATTAACATAGATCTAATTTCATTGATATTAACTTTAGAGGGCATCATTAATTCCCTAACATAAAAAATGAAGAAATTAGCACAATTATGCCTCCTTACGTATTTCTATTACTCTATTTTTTCTTTGTTATTTTTACATTCTCTTGCTCTGTAACACTGACATGCTATTTTATAATTGGTTATTAGACCCAATTTATATGACTTCCTTTTATATTTAAGTGGAGTTAATATGCAGTTTGAAGAGAGTCAGTTTTATCTGCTACCATCACCTGACGGGTGCATGATCTTGGGAAACTGAAGCCTTAGTTTGGGTTTGTTGTTTCAGGACAATTTCCTACCAAAGTCTACTCTGTGTGAGGACCTTAGAAGCTCACATCTTGGGATGGGCAGATCACACAGGCAAGAAGACAGCACAGTCCATGGTGTAGCCCTCTAGTTCACAGGTCATTTATGTGGCAATTTATCTCTGCTCAACGAACTCTGCTGGCTGGTTTCCTTCCCTTTACCCTACCACACCTGAAAGCCATTTCTCCAGTATTGAATAGTTGAGTGAGAGGAGCCAGATGGTAAAGATGAATGTCTACGTAGGTATTTCAGTTACCCTCCCACCACTTGTCAGTGTTGAATTTGACCCTCACATTCTCCCTTCCACAGCCATGATCCCAATTCTTGTAGTTTGAGTAAATAAAATAGAAATGTGGTTAGCCTCTTGGGGCACTCTAATTTTCTTTCAGAGGAATCTATACTTCAACCAAGTTCTGGATGGCAGTGAATTAACATTTGGCATTCTCCTCAGGGTGAGAGCAAATGTCTGTATTTTCAGTTTGAAAAATAGTTTATGGTTTTGATTTTCAGATGTTTTGGTAAGTTTCATGGGAAGGAGCAGAGTAAACATGTGAATTCCACAGTCCTTTACAAAAAGCACATGAGTCTGTTTCTGGGATATTTATTTCTATTTATTGATCTAGTCATCAGGGCCTATATCACTACTATTCTCCTTTAATTACTAAAAGTTTGTGTTGTCTTTTGTTATGTACAGACCAACTTTATTCCCCTTATTTTACCTTTTTAAAATAGCTTAATTAGGTGCCAGCTCTTATTCTTCCAAAAAAGCTTTAGAATCAGTGGACAATGCTAAAACAGTCATAATAGAATTTTAATTATAAGTGCATTATGTTTTCAGATAACCTGGGAGATATTTGATGTTCACTCAAATAGTTAATGTAATAGCCTAAATAAAATAATAATGTATAAATTTTGAACTTTTTCCAAAGTGGTCAAATTTATTTATAACTAACTAAAAGGGAACAATAATATTATTTCATGAGAAGTGATCATGTTGGTATTGTCCCTTAAAATAGTTTCAGAACCTAGTACAGTGCCTGGCACCAAATACAAACTCAAACAATAGTGGAATGAATCAACAACTGAATTTAATAAAAACAAATCCACTTTTTAGAAATAACATTCTTAGTAAGACTTAGAAAAGAAATTGCTAACCCTTGTTGATTTAACAGACAAAGTACTTTGAATCAAATGAGCCAAAAAAAGAAGAAAATAAGCACATAATACCCTCACCCTTTTCCCTTCTGTAAACATCTGGATCCTTTTTGTGGCGCTTTCAAATTTTAAAATGGCTTAATTTAGTTGGCTAGGATGTTCTGGCCGGAAAACGGGGAGGAAGGGTAACTTATTTTATGAGTAAACAATAGTATTGTAAATAGCTCAATTTTCTTCCATTGTGGTTTTAACAATACACAATTGGACTCTTCCATTGTAGAGCATGACTTTGTATGAAGATGGTGAAACCATACATGCTGCAAATAATATCTGGGAGTTTATGAGTAGAACTTTCGTGAAAATCTACTGAGAACCCCCATCTATTTTTTTTAGACTTCTAGTACAGTTTATGTGTCCCAGCATAGTTCAAACGCATTTGTCTTCATTTACTCTGGATTTCCCAGATCTTCTCCATTACCACAAGACAGCTCCCAGATGATGGGACAAGCATGATAAAGGATACTATGCTACATTCAGTGCTAAAGAGCTTGCCATTGAACTGTCTCTGGGACCCAGGAGAGTCTTCCCAGGGATATGACCCAAATGGAATAGAGATGGAAAGTGGACTTTCCTGTGGTCCAAAAAGCTCAGGGCAGTCAGTTCCCACCACTTATGTGTTGGGAAATCAAGGCTGAACTGCATCAATATTAACATATTTCTATTGGATCAATATCAGTATTTTTCCCCCTTTTCTTTCAACTTTGGAGTTTTGCCTTTATGCTGCTGGCTCTGCTGTAATGGTCCTAGCTGTGTGTAACTATCTGGGTGGCTTCCATAGTCACACGGGTTTGATCATCAGTCATCATGTCTGTATTATTCACAACCACATATTTCACTTGTTTTAACTTTCCTATATTTTGCCATTTGTGAAGTGGAGAAAGTCAGTATCTTGTTTCTTAGGCCAATCCATTCATTTGCTAGAAGGGAGAACATATGTAATGGAGAACTGAAACATTAGCTGGCCCTCCTATCTGCTTCTCCTATTGTGTGTTTCCCCTAAAAAACAAAATCTTCCCTAGTGACTTTGCCCGTTTGTTCAAGTTAGAGAATCCTTCATAAGGATGATATCATGTTTCCACAGATGCTCTCATCCTACCTCATGTGATTTCCAATATATGCACTAATGTGTTGATGGCTCAATGGGATCA
This sequence comes from Hylobates moloch, assembly GCF_009828535.3. Taxonomy (NCBI): domain Eukaryota; kingdom Metazoa; phylum Chordata; class Mammalia; order Primates; family Hylobatidae; genus Hylobates; species Hylobates moloch. The sequence continues at coordinate 135,377,791 of NW_026652279.1, forward strand.
ACATTTCTATTGATCGTCTGCAGAAATATAAAGAGGTTTGACCATTTATTCGTTATTTTATTTGTTCAAAGAGGAAATGACTGCAGGCCCTGGGCTACCTTCTGGGATTAATACAAACATGTTTCCTACATCCTCAGATCCTTGATTCTAGGATTTCTTACACCCAGGCTAGTGAGATCTATGACATCCAGGATCTTCTAACTTTCTATATGGAAAAAATTTTACCATTAATCCAGCCAATCAACCAACCAACCCACCAACCAATCTATTATACTCTACAATGTGATTAACCGATGCTAAATAATGGAGATTTTATAAAAGGGGAAATGTTCTTTCTTCCATTTCCCTAGCATTCGAGCTCTTCCTCAGTTTTATTACATACGTTGTAGCATATAATTGCTTGGAATTGAGTGTTTTAAATCTCCATTAGGTAATTTGGAACATAACGTATGAAAAAGCTAACAGTGGAAATGCTTTGTTATTTTGAGTTTCTAGCATTTTTTTCTCTCAAACTGTCTTATAACCAGTACTTAATAAGTAGTATAATGAATAAAAATTACAAAGAATATATTGAATATAAGATGGATATTGTTGTAATTTTACCAAGTATGCCAAAATGTCAATTTAACTTCATCAGGAAAACCATTTCAAGAATTGGCAGGTAATTTAAATCTGCATTATTACTTGCTGAAGTGAAAGGGAAAAGAAGGGACGTGCATAAAACAGAAAAGGTAGTGCATTTTGATGTTGTTTTCAAATTTGCCCTTTATTTGAACAGGATGCCCAGAAAAATTGGAACTTTTAATCAGTTGAAAGCATTCTTACTACTAAATGGCTTTCTCCTTGATTGCATACAAATTACAGATTATCAATGACATAACATAACAGAATTAAGCAAAAGCTAAAACATAACACTACCCATACTCAGACACAGGAATGTTTTAACTGCAGCATCTTCAGGAAGAATTTGAGAGTCAACATGGATTATGTATGTAGCCTTCTCTCCCTACACCTGATCCCTTGATATCCTCATCCTATTCCAGAGCTTCAATTACCACCTCTATGAAGAAGATACTTAAGACTAGAATGCCAATTTCCCTAATTTCTCTTTTACAAGCAGAGTTTTGATTTCACACTACCTTAAGGATATTAGTTGTTTGCTATCAAAGCTATGCTGTTAATGAGGACAGAGTTATGTTTTCTTTCAAAATATTCCTTGCAGATAAATCTCTAAATCTCAATGAGATTTATTTCCTACCTCTTCTCCAAGAAGTGTTGTGTGTAGTCTTGGACAACATTGCGATTATTCCTAAAGGGTAATTACTTATTTGTATAGTATCCAATAGTGATAATCAGTCATTCATTTATTGAATGCATGCCATTTACCAGGCTAATTAGAGACATGGGAGATAAAAAGGTCAATGAGATCCAGCCTTTACCCTTGGTAATTTTATTGCCAATTGAAGGAGCTCTGACATATAAACAGATAAAGTTACAATAAAATGGGAGTAAATGCAAAAATAAAGGTAGAAACAATGTGCTCTATGGATACAGGGAGAAAGTAATTTTGTCAGGTCCACTTAGGGAAAGAAAAAGTGATTTTTTCATATGTGTCTTGAAGGATGAAAAGATGTCCAGTCTAAGAAGTGGAAAGAGGGCATTTGAGACACAGTGAATAGCATATGCAATGGTCAGGGAAGGATACTTTTCTATAGTGACAAACCATAGCAGTGATAAAGTCAATGTGACTGAAGATGGGGAAATGTGGAATTGCTGCTGGAAAGGTGTATTGTGGGCACATTTAAAATGCCCTTTCATGCTCTACTCAGGAGTTTGAGTTTTGTTTTCCAGGTAAGATGTAGATATCTAAAATTTTAAGCAGAAAAATGGTGGAAATAGATTTTTTAAAGGAAGTTAATTTAGGAGCTGTGTAGAGGATGGCCTCGAGGAGACAAATACAATAAGATTAGATAGAAAACAAATGTAATAATCCAGGTGAGAGTTGATGGAAATCTGAAATAAGAAAAGGCAGTGACTTGGGAAGGAGGGGAGGGGACAATTCCAGGAGAAGTTTCTGAGCAAGAATGGGCAGAACTTGCTAATGGTTTGGCTAGACAGTTCTAGGATGAAAAAGAAATAGAAGGTGTCGTTTGAATTTTTGGCTTGAGAGACTGAATGAATCTTGAAAGACAGTAAAGGAATAGGTTAGCAGAGAGGGGAAGATGTGCTTGATCTTGGATGTGTTCATTTAACAGGTTTGTGGGACATCCATGTGGGCATGCCCATTAGGCAGTACAAAATATGAATCTCTGCTGGGCAGAAAGACAAGGGATGGAGTTTTGGTAATCATTAACAAATAGATCATTATAAAAGCTATGGGCTTCAGTTAAAAAAATCAACCCAACCCATATCCTAGTTTATCTTCTATCTGCCTTCAATATGCTTTAAAGAAAATTGTGAATTTTTTTCTCATACGCTCTTTCCATAGTGTATCAAAATGACTCCGCACATACTTTTGCAATTAAGCCAGAAGATTGCTCTATGATAATTATTAACGCTATGTTTCTCCAGCTAAACTGGGAAAGGTACCCTAACTTTGATTCCTCAACATTCTGCCCTGATACCGTACGTTGCATATAGCAGACTCCCTATCCTCCTAGACTAGTAGGGTTTGGGAAACCATAGTAGTCATTTGTTTGTTTCCCAGTGTACCCACGGTCCCACTGAAAGAGTCTCCTAACGGATTTCTTTGCCTCCAGTCTTCCCCACTCCAAGGCTTTCTGCATACTGCTCAGACTCTTTGTCTTAATTAAGTACTGGTTTTGTCATGTTTCTTCACTGTTTTGTTAAAAAATCCTTTAAGCCACTTCCCATTAATATTATTTTTTCTTTTGACTCTTTTATTTCCAATACACTCTGCATGGGTAACATCACTTGCCTCTCCTCAAACATGGCTCTCTTCATTGCCTGTGACCGTGCTTTTTTTCCTTCTACCCAGAATATTCTTCCTATCTGTCTATTTTTGTCACAATCCTCTTAATCTCAAGAATGGCTCAAATATCAGCAATCTGGACTCCTGCAGAGTGTTGTACCCCTGTCACAGGATTAAATCACATTTTGCCTTCGATTAGTGTGTTTGTGGTTAATATCACATAAACTCTTGGAGAAAAGGCCTGTCTTGTTCATTTTTGTATCACCCCAAATTGAATCATGCAGCCTCTTACAGAGTGGTTGTGCAATAATAGTAGATACATTTTCTACATCTCTTCATATTTTTTTTGCTTCTTTAACATTGTAAAGTCACATATAATAACTTATTTTCAGTGGTGTATTCATTTTGATTCCTTGGCCAAAGTTTTTTCTATTTTTAGTCAAAATGGCTCCTTGCTTAAAGGTTTAACTCTTTTACCTCCGTACATAGGCTTAGCAAACAATACGTAAGAATCCCCATGGTTACAGAATCAGCTCCGTACAAACCTAGCCTTCTCATTCTAGAGTGGAAAATATTAGGAGAAAGTGGGCCATTCATGGAAACATAGAGTTTATTGTGATAACAAAAACCTAGTTTTATATTTAAGAAAATAATTCCTTTAGAAGTTCCCAATTTCTCTGGCAAAAACAACAAATGAAAACATAGTCCAACCAAATGAGGTTTTGGGTTGATATATCAGGATAACAGATAAGATAATTTTTTAAAAAAATGCGTTCAATTTTCTAGTTTTTCTATTTGGTAGAAGAATGTTTAATCAACTTTCATGGACCTTAGACGAGCCAAAGATCAGTATGTTTAAGTTAATCAGTAACTTGAAATGCCTTTTTCTTGTGTTTGGGAGAAAGAAAAGGAGACAGATTGCTGTGGAAGTATAAGATGTTATTTCTGCAAAAATACTTGTATCTTTACCAATTTTAAATGTCGGTTTTCTTCTCCCAAAGTTTATTTTACCTGTCTACTTGGATGAGCTTCAGAACTATCTATATAAGAGGAATATTAACTTTCTCTTCTACATTTTGCTGTAGAGCAAACTTTCTGCACCGTATGTTAAAAAATCTGAAACTATATTATATAGTAGAAACAATTCAAGACTTAACCTGGAAAAAAGTCATGAATTAAACTGGAATGAAAATAATATACTTTGAAAAAGCAAACCAGTGAGAGCTGGACATGTTATGTTTTAAAATAATAGGTTATACGTCTTTAATCATTGAAATAATATTTATAGACTATTTTCCTATAAAATATTACATATTCATAAGATTTTAGAATAGAATGGAATTTTGAGGTCACCTAGACCAGTTGTATCACTTTGTGAGTAAGGAAATATTAAGCTTGGAAATATTAAGTCCCCTTTTCAAGGTCACACAGAAATCAGTAGCAGAGCTTAAATGAGAATTTAACTTGTCTGATTCCAAATCAGTGGCTCTTTTTACCCATACTGTGATATCTATATTGTCTGAATTCAAAACTAGGATGTATATTATGATAATCTGATGTGACTTAAATGGAAACAATGGGACAGAATACTTGAAATTGAAACTGTACCCCCAAGTCAGGACACTTGATAAAAAGAGGTTTATTTGTGTCATAGTTTATTTATGTTCCCTAATGTATTTTTCTTAAAAAAATGTAAAGATTAAATGCTAGTGTTTTATCAATTTTCATGGTCTTCATTACATTGAAAAAAAAAAAACAAAAACACACCAGAAAAATGAAGGAAATCAAACACTGCTGCTCCAAGCTTAGGGAATAATGTTAATACCATTTGAATCTACATCATCAAATACTAAGAACCCTCAGTACATGAAGCCAATCAAAGTTAAATACAGTGGATCTTTACGTTCTATTAATTTACATGCTGAAACTTGTAATAGTGCTGACTACCTTAAACAGTAAAACAAATAAGGAAACATGCCCTTTTAGAGCTGAGTGTTGGGATAGTACTGGATATTGAGAAAATATAATTATGTTGCCATTTCTCTGGCTTTTTGATTCTTGGAGCACATCATCTAAGTTATGTATATGTCACCTTTGTGTGAAATTATAAGGTGGGTAGTCGTTAGGAATGAAAGCTTTGAACCAAGATAAAAATATATAATAAGCAACATGTCCCTAAATATTTTGAAGAATACATTCCTAAAGAGTTAAATCCTGGCCAAAAACAAGTCCTTTGACTCCTGTATTTATTATTCGTGGTTTTGAACATGCCAGGTTCACAAGTTCTACCTGCACTTGGCAACAATTCTGTACTTTCTTCAGCTCCATGGTGTGCTCAGCTGCTTGTAAAAAGTAAGGAAGCCCTGGTGACGGTGATGTATGGTAACAACAGTTTTTATTCCTGCCAGACTTGAAAGGGTGAGAATTTGGAAAAGGTAAGAGTTTACGAGATAGTCTTAATTAAAGAAAACCATTCACTTATACCAACACTTGGAAAGTTATCTAAAATACTAACTACTTCTTTTAGGTTGGAAAAATTGGAAGGTAACCGTTCCTTTCCATTTTTTCATAGGTACCATGGGGCAGCCCAGGAGCCACTAACAACCAAGGTCTGCACCTGAATAAGCTACAAGGATTGGTTTGGAAGGCCAAAAACCTCAGCTGACCCTACGTCAGTTCTGTTTCTTATACAGACTATTTCAGTCCCATCTCCCCAGTGTTACCAATGTTGTGTTTCCAGCTAATCCCAGCTCCTTATCTTCTAAAATGTGACATGTTTCCTTGGCTCTTCAAAGCATAATGGAAAGAGGGAGAGATTCAAATCCTAATGCTGTCACTTAACTGTGTGAAGATGGGTAGATGAGGTACATTACTTAATTTCTCTGAGCTGTACTTTTCTCATTTTTAGAATGAGATGATAACATATGATATTATTTGGCTGTGTGCCCACCCAAATCTCATCTTAAATTGTAGTTCCCATAATCCCCACGTGTGTTGGGAGGGACCTGGTCGGATGTAATTGAATCATGGGGGCAATTCCCCCCATGCTATTCTTGTGATAGTAAGTTCTCACGAGATCATATGGTTTTATAAGGAGCTTCCCCCTTCACTTGAGATTCATTCTTCTCCTTTCTGCTGCCACGTGAAGAAGGACATGATTGTAAGTTTCCTGAGGCCTCCCCAGCCCTGCAGAACTGTGAGTCAGTTAAACCTCTTTCCTTTATAAATTACCTAGTCTTGGGCAGTTCTTTATAGCAGCATAAGAATGGACTAATATACGTATCTTTAAGTTTTCTATGGTGAAGATTAAGTATGGCAGGCACAGAGTATGTACCGGATAAATAGTAGGTATAATTGTGCTCATTCACACTCTCATCAATTACCTGGCAAAAATTCTATTCAAGGGCTAGGACTCTGCTACTCCACTCCAATCCTCTTCAGTTCCACTATGTTTATCTCAGTTCCCTAACCAGATGGGTAACAGCTGGTTTCGCATGAAAGTGAGCAACTATGGAGGCAGAAGATTGTCTCCTCACATACTTGGGATGAATTCTACCCTGAGGCACCACACCCTTGTTGGGCCAACTGCACATAATTCTGTGCATGTACGACTGTCAAGTGTTTATCTATTGCCCCAGAAGCAAGCTTCTCTAAACCTGGTGCTTGTTTCTCTCCTATTCTTCCATCTCCTGTTGACCTCCCTTCCAATTCTTTCCAATATGCCTCATGGAATTTTCATTCTCTTATGAGTAACCCTCTGTTGATCTCCTAGTTTTCATTAAACTTTGTCTGTGCTTCAAGAACACCGAATATCTTTTTGCTATGTTAAATCCAAAACTTAGTCATCAGTCCTCATCTTAGTTGAATTCTCAGTAATTTCGCTACTACCACCCTTGTACAAGCCACTATCATTTTTTTGCTGAAATGATACACTAGTGTATAAACCAAGTATCTCTGCTTGCATCTTCATCTGCCTGTCATGTATGCTCAACATAGTAACCACAGTGATCCTTATAAAACTAAACTCAGGTAATGCCACTCCTTGGCTACTTCAGGTCAGGGACCATGTCATTTTTTTCTCCCTCTGTATCTCCAGGGCTTATCGCTGAAACTTAGCAGGCACTCAGTAAATATTTTGCTGAGCAGTTAAAACTAAGAGAAGAAAGAGGAGGCAGAAATATGGCAATCACTTACCACATCCTCTTTTAACCTCTTGAATATCTTACCAATGTCTTCTTTTGTTCTTACCTTCACATCATTTGATTTGATAAAACAAAACTATTATCTAGAGAGGTAAGGCAGACGTGTGAACTGGACTCGTAGAAGTTAAGTGATGTCCCTGTTTGCAATGTCAATGAGATTGAAGGCTGGGGCTTGAACTCAACCTTCTCCCTCCAAGTAGCCTGCTCTTTCTGTTATGTCATGTTTCATATACAAGTTTGGGAGCCTCCAGCCCTGACTATCCCAAGGTGTGGCTTTAATGTATATGTTGTCTTTGGAAATATCTTCTGTGAAGGCCAAGCATTTAATATTACAGGAAACCTTGAAGTGGATATGGAAGCTTGGCAGCCAGCTTGGATCTTCCTAAGAGCCTCTTTCCTTCATACCGCCTTCAGAGTACTTATCATTCAATAGAGACTCTCTTGCACAGGAATCATTATTATATGCTTGCAAATAGTCTCAACCAAAATCTTTAACCTGGAAATGAAGATGGGCTACTGTCTAGGAAGCCTCTGATTTTGTTATTGGTTTTTATTATCACATTAGGTTTGTATATTAAGGAGAAAAATTGGCAGAGAGCATCTAACCTATTAAAATTAGATATTAAAAGAAATTTAGTTTTGGGGGGTCTGAATTGATAATATAACATACGGAAGTTAAAATTCTAGAAGCTATGTTTACTATATGAATTCATAGTGTAACAAGATCTGGGAGTAACATAAACTAATCTACCTTCCCTTGTAAATAATCATCTTCCTTCCAAGTCTTGCTGGTGGAAGAAGAGGTTGTGGGACAGTGTGGGAAGAAGAAGGGAGTCAGAGTTAATTTCATTATGTGCTTCCTAAAGAATGGGTTATTCAACAAAAACACTAGTAACAACAGCAACAATGAAACTCCACCTCCCCGAAGAGTATAGAAGATTAATATGATATTTAAGTACATTTTAAATAGATTTTCTATTTCCAAATTGATAACTGTGGTCATGTAGACTTTCGTGATCCTTTGTGGCTGACTCTCTTATATGTCCATTTGGCAGTCTCAGTTTCTGCTACATTAAATTGACCTTGATAATTTATTCATTCATATATATTGGTACTATTTCTTGAACTAGATTATTATAAGAAACTGTCTTGTTCTTGTCATATGTTTTTTCATGCTCTCACACCTCTAAATAATTGTCTAAACCTAAAAGAGGATAAGTACTTTTTAGAAATTTACTTTACATCCAAAGTAGAGTGTCTTGTCTAGGTTTGACAGTTTTTACACTGTGAAAATTGAACCTATATCAACAAAAGTAATTTTACACACTGTCCCAAGCTTTTAAAAAAGTGATAAATATACACTGTATATGATATTGAAGTACATTTTGAATAGCTTTTCTATTTCTCTCTTGATAATTGTGTGGTCCCATGTAGGTCAACAACAACAAAAAAGTGTTGGGCCATCCCATGTAGGTCAACAACAACAACAAAATGATAGGTATACAGTGATCTTTATACCAATCATATTTTGTTGATCTTATTTATTTATTATTATTATTATTTTTTGAGACAGAGTCTTGCTCTGTCACCCAGGCTGGAGTGCAGTGGCGTGATCTCAGCTCACTGCAACCTCCACCTCCTGGGTTCAAGCGATTCTCCTGCCTCAGCCTCCCAAGTAGCTGGGACTACAGGCACGTTCCACCATGCCTGGCTAATTTTTTGTATTTTTAGTAGAGACAGGATTTCACCATGTTAGCCAGGATGGTCTTGATCTCCTGATCTTGTGATCTGCCTGCCTTGGCCTCCCAAAGTGTTGGGATTACAGGCGTGAGCCACTGCGCCCGGCCAGATCTTATTTTATAAAGATAAACTGTATACCTATAACTTTTTTGTCGTTGTCGACCTACATGGGATGACACAAGAACTTTTTACTTTCAACGACTTGTTCAGGGCCCTTCTGATCATACTGATTCCATGGTCCAGCAGCCCTGACCTGCTACATCCACTATGTGCCCTGAAATGCATTCCTGTGGTGGGAAACTGTCCCAATAGGAGCTTATGTCACATATACGTGGCCAGAAAAACACGAGAGTGCCTTGGGACAAGTATTTCATGAGCAATGGAAAAAAATATTTTTGTTACCAGTTCTTCCAGAAGCATATTCACCCATGCAGATTCATAATCTGTAACACTTAAATACAATTTCTTTGTTTCTAGTTACACATTGTAGTTTGGAAAAGCATGATAATATTCAATTAAAAGTAACTTATGAATTGTTTGTAGAAATCCCCGAGATGACTAAATACTCTATATGAAGACAGATGAATGAAATAATTTTAATCTCAAATCTAGAATATACTTTTTAGAATTAAAGAGCAGAGGGTCTTTTATAATAAGGCAACTTGTCACCTTATGGACATTTTCAGATCATCATATGATAAGAATGTTTAATAATATTAAAAAGTGGCATTCCAATAAATAACACGGTAATGTTGCAGGATACAAGCTTAATATACAAAAATTATTTGCTTTCTATATACCAGAAATGAACAATTGGAATTTGAAATAAAAAACACAATGCCATTTACATTAGCAACAACAACAAAATGACATACTGTGATATAAATCTACCAAAATATCTACAAGTTCTATATGAAGAAAACCACAAAACTCTGATGAAAGTATCAGTATTGGCTCATTAATTGTAACCAATATACCACAGTAATGCAAGATGTTGATAACAGGAGGATAACAGGTAGGGAGGGGATAGATGGGAACTCTCAGTACTTCCTGTTCAATTTTTTGGTAAACATAAAACAGCTTAAAAAATAGAGTCTATTACATGGAATACATATAGAAAAATTCTGCTACATTAAATATTACCTGTAGATAAAAATGCATCCCAAGACACAGTATAGCATATTCAGATGATTCTCTGTGAAGCAGCGTAACACAGTGGGTAGAATTCAAATTTTAGAATCAGAAAGACCTGGATTCAAATCTGAACTCTAACTTGTGTGAACCTAAGCAAGTGGCTTAATTTTTTTCAGAACCATATTTTCATCATCTGTAAAGCTTGGATAAGAAGGACTACCTTACTTACATGAGATTATATTTGCAAATCACATAAAACACTGTATGGTACACTGTACCTGTCCAATAACTGATAATATCCAATCTTTAATGTATAAAGCTACACTTAAAAGCTGTCCACATTTTTAAAGCCAACAGAATGAAGTCGGAAATAAGAAAGGTATTGGAGCAAAGGAAAAGTCATTATGCAAGGAAGGACAAGTTCTTCATTCGTTTGGCTATACATACATTTGGAGACCATTCAGTAGATTTACTTACCTACATTTTGTACGTTTTGCCACTCTTACCTCTAATTCTGAAAAAAAAAAAAAAAAAAAAGCTTCAGAGATCTCTTTCCAAATCTCTTTTGCCTACTGAAGACCGTTATATGTATCAATAACTCATATTTTGGAATTTATGGAGAGATCTTTTTCTTTTATTTAAAATTTATAAAAAGGTATACATTTACTGTATGTAATGATAGAATCTTAGAGATAGTTCTGAAGTCCTCTTCTGAGTACTATCTATCTATCTATCTATCTATCTATCTATCTATCTATCTATCATCTATCTATCTATCTATCATCTATCTATCTATCTATCCTCTATCTATGTATATATATTTTTATCTTAAAATGTGACATAACACAGTCTGGATGCAAGAAACCAAAGTGGACTCAATGGTCACTTGCTTTCTGGTTTTTGATAAGACAGTTTCTGGGAGTGTTTGTCAACTCATGAAGACAGATGTATCTCAGAGGTTTAAGGGTCATAGATGATGTTTGCAACCTTGTTGATGTAAGCAAAAATTGGGCTTTGACTGCCCTTGTTTTGATACTTGATATAAATTACCAAGCATTAAATTCACTTTAACGAGCACATGCAAGTGCTATTTGTAGTAGATGCCAGTAAGAAAACAAGAAAATATGGTTTATATTAAATGAGATAACATGTGTCAAGAGTTTATCTCAGTTATTCTGTATAGCAAGTATTCAATAAGTGCTGTAATTTATTTTCTGCACTTCCGTATGTTTATTTTAAAAGTTTAGTTTTTATCACTCAGGTTTATGCCATGAAGCGATTGAATATCTCAATTTCCTCATTATAATAGACGAGGGAGAAATCAAAGAAGAAGATAGTTACAAAATATCTTTGACTAAAATATGTACATCTGCTATTGTGGATGGCCTCCCCCTCACTCAAATATAAAAATAAAGTACTACAGAAAAACGAGATAAGATCTTTATATGTTAATAGGAATTTATTTCTATTTACACTTGCTTTTTATAATTATCAAAAGCTATACTTTTATGAGAAGTATTTATCTCCTTTGAAGTATGTAAGGCATATCCAGAAAGTAGATTTAAAAAGCCATGCAAACTTACCTTCATTTCCTTAAATATTATTACCCTGGCATTTTGTTTTAAATTAAAATTCATAATAACATATATGACAGCATCTTAATAGAGGATCAGCAGTGGAATTTGGATATCCACACATTTACTTTCATTCTCAGCTACCAAATTTTTAAAGTAGGAATATTAAAAGCTCTTCTGCCCACCCTATGGAGTGTTATTGGAGAGTTAAATTTTAAAAGTTGTGTATTTGCATGATCATTACTTAATTCCCCCTCAAACATAAAATGTTTGTTAATGAGGTTACTACTTACAGGAAGTATAGATCAGTTGAATAGTCAAATTTCATAGAAGGTAGATTTAATCTTGTAAGATGGACTTTTATTTTTGAAATGAGTTTACATGTCCCTGAATTTTCTTTGACATGTGTATTAGTCTGTCTTCATGCTGCTGATAAAGACATATCTGTGACCAGTTAATTCATAAAGAAAAAGAGGTTTAATGGACTCACAGTTCCATGGGCTGGGGAGGCCTCACAATCATGGTGGAAGGCAAAAGGCATGTCTTACATGGCGGCAGGAGAGAGAGAATGAGAACCAAGTGAAAGAGGAAACCCCTTATAAAACCATCAGATCTCATTAGACTTATTCACTACCACAAGAACAGTATGTGGGAAACTGCTCCCATGATTCAATTATCTCCCACTGGGTCCCTCCCACAACACATGGGAATTATGGGAACTACAATTCAAGATGAGATTTGGGTGGGGACATAGCCAAATAGTATCAACACACGTGTGTATATGAGACGTAACAAAGTCATGAGGCTAGTTTCTTTGTGAGTTTTAATTCTTTAATATGCTCATCCAATAAACTCTCAATTGTTTAGTAGGTGTAGGGCTTGAGCATCCTGCCCAAGGATACTGGGAATACAAGGAGAAAGAAGGCATGGCCCTATTTTTAAGAAGCTCACAGTCTAAAGTGAGCTGAACATGCAGAGACATAATTATATTACAGCAAGTTGAGGCTATCAGAGCCACGTGTACATAGAACTTCTGGGCACTCGGGGAAGTTGCCTCTCACTGCCACCCACTGCAGAGCCCTGATGAATCTTCATTTGGTGGCATGAGAGGACTTTTCTTTTCTTTTCTTTTACTTTACTTTAAGTTCTGGGATACATATGTAGAACGTGCAGGATTGTTACATAGGTATACATGTGCCATGGTGGGTTGCTGCACTATCAACCTATCATCTAGGTTTTAAACCCTGCAGGCATTAGATATTTGTACTAATGCTCGCCCTCCCCTTGTCCCCCACTCCTGACAGGCCCCGGTGTGTGATATTCCCCTCCCTGTGTCCATGTGTTCTCATTGTTCAACTCCCACTTATGAGTGAGAACATGCGGTGTTTGGTTTTCTATTCCTGTGTTAGTTTGCTGAGAATGATGGCTTCCAGCTTTATCCATGTCCCTGCAAAGGACATGAATTCATTCTTTTTTATGGCTGCATAGTATTCCATGGTGTATATGTGCCACATTTTCTTTATCCAGTCTATCATTGATGGGCATTTGTGTTGGTTCCAAGTCTTTGCTATTGTGAATAGTGCTACAATAAACATATGTGTGCATGTGTCTTTAGAGTAGAATTACTTATAATCCTTTGGGTATATGCCCAGTAGTGGAATTGCTGGGTCAAATGGTATTTCTGGTTCTAGATCCTTGAGGAATTGCCACACTGTTTTCCACAATGGTTGAACTAATTTACACTCCCCCCAACAGTGTAAAAGCATTCCTACTTCTCCACATCCTCTCTAGCATCTGTTGTTTCCTGACTTTTTAATGATCGCCATTCTAACTGGCATGAGATGGTATCTCATTGTGGTTTTGATTTGAATTTCTCTAATGACCAATGATGATGAACATTTTTTTTTATATGTTTGTTGGCCACGAGAGGACATTCTTTAAGGAGGTATCATTTGTCTTGGGTTTTGAAATGCAGTTAAGTGTTCCACAATTGGAATAGGGTCCGTACTAAGAAGGGCATTCTAAGTAACGGGAACAGAGTGTGTAGGCAATGTGGAGAGGCCCAACACTAGCACACAATTTTGAAATTGTGGACTCAATATGTACAAAAGACAATTGTGGTCTGTCTCACTCGTTTTAATGAACATATGTTGGGGTTAGAAAAACTGAATTTGCTTGCTTTTACTAATATGAGTATCGGAAACATCTACTACAGGATGTTTACAAAATGAATCATTATCACAGTTCCTGCTGTGGTTGAATTTTTTGTTTTTAACCTCAAACCTTTAGAGTGAAAAGTGTCACTTATATTCCCACAGTCGACTCTTCAGTAATTGTTAAGAATATCATCTTTGGTAATTATTAAAAATTTCATCTTTCACCTGGACTTCACTCCAGTCTTTGATCCATATGTGACTTTATTACTAGAGGTATCGTGATGTAACTTAGTCTTTTATTTATAAAATACAGATGATCCTGATGTTCCACTACCTAAAACATTCAGGGGCTCTCCATAGTCTACTGAAGTAAGTCTTATTGTGGCATGAAGAACATGAGCTGGCTCCAGTAATTCTTTTGAACTTCCCTGCAAACTTACCACTTTCTACTTTCAAGCAGGTCCACCAAGCTTACACCATCACAAGTTGCTCACCATGCCCCGCAGTCCTTCCCCACCTCATATTCTATACTGACTTCAAACTCATGCCTTTGTGCATGAAACAACATAGCATGTTGAGATATAGGCACCTCATGATGGTTGGAGCCCTGGGTGGGACAGGGGCAGAGGGAGGAGGATGAGACCGTTGAGGTAATTAGGTATGAATCAGATGATGGAGAATTGCAAGTGTCGTACTAAGAAGTCTTGGTTTTATTCTGCATTCATCATACTTCTCAAACATTTCATCTAAAATGTTCCAAAGGGGTAAGAAGAATATCTGCCCTCCACTGTGGGTTTTGGGGGCATAGCCTGAGGTGGGCCATCACAAATGAAAAATGTATTTATAGGATCCCTTCACATTTTTTGGATTCTAATGTGTATTCTCCTACTCGTTTTAATGCTAGGACAATTTTTCAACTTATTGCTACCAAGTAAAATTGAATTTCCAAAACAAGATGTTATCCTGGGTTTTAAATTCCCCCAGCACATTACCAGGCTTCCTGAGCAATGTGTATTCCAAATTGAGAAGCACGTTTTGGTGATAGGGAACCACTGGTGGATTTTAAGATGGTGACAGCAGCAACAAACTTATGACTAAATGATTCAAACTTACAAAAAGATAGATTAACATATTTAGGATTTGGAAAAGTCACTCTGATGACTCTGATGGTAGCCCTGGAAGAGGGATTAGAGGCATGAGAATAGAAGAGGAAGAATCAGTAGGTCAGAGTACCAGTTGGATGGCTAGAGAAGCTATCAAGGAAAATTTCCAGTTCTTTGTTTTGGTATTTGGGTAGCCAGTATTATTATTTATTGAGACAGATACAAGAAAAGAAGAAGATTTTCAATTTTGAACATGAACGTTTGTGGTGAATTTGGGACATACAGGTGAGACATTTGGTAGGAAGCTCTATATCAGGTTTGAAGAGTGGAAGATAGGTTCATCTATCTATCTATCTATCTATCTATCTATCTATCTATCTATCATCTATCTATCTATCTATATCTATCATCTATCTATCTATCATCTATCTATCTATCTATCTATCATCTATCATCTATCTATCATCTACAACATTTTGGTATTAAAAATCTGAAAGTGGAAATTAAAGCTATGGAAGTAGATGAAATTGCTAGGAAAGTAATATAGGATCAGAGAGAGAAATTGTTGCATAGAAAAGAGTGGTTTTAAAACAAAGCAGATCTAGTAGGAGGAAAATAAAGACCTATGAAGGAATGTTAACATTGTAAATGAATTTAGAAACCTCCTAACAGATTTTTCTCATTTGATAGATTAAAAAGTTAAGGCTTACAAACAGGAAATGATTGCTCTGAGAACCTTGTTTTATTTTCTCATTTCTGGCTGAGAGTTCTTACCGTATTTTATTGATCTTATTTTATACATAAAATTTGTTGTTTTATGAACCTTATATCCACTGTGGCACATAGCAAAGTGTTTCACTAAGAATAGTCACCTAATACAGTTTTTCAAAGAAAGACCCGAATTACTTAACCACTTACCTCTTGTAAATAAGAGGGGACAACAACTTAATTTTGAATAGACAAAGTTAACATGGAAGACTAATACTAGAATTTTAAAAAATCATAGTAACTGTATGTTAAAGTATCAATGAAAAACTAAATTGATCGCATGGCAAAGCTGAGTTTCAGTAACTTTTCCCCAGACACTAGTAGAAGGGTTACTGTTGGTAATCAAAACTTCTTTCCTTGCACCTAAAGGTCTTTTTCTCAAGCCCTCTTCAATGTCAGTGTGCCAATTCTCTGGCTTTGACACGACACCCAATTGTGCCTTCCCCAAAAGCCTATGCTTCAACATCATTCCTAGAACTCTAGTTATATATATATCAGAATAGACAGTCAACAATTTCAGATTGGCTTCTGTTATAAGTGGATACATGCTGTTTTAAATGGATGATGCACTCATGACAGGGCCACCTGGTACTAGGGTTTGATCAAATTCTGTTTGGGAGTTCCAGGATGAACTAGGAATAGCACATTCTTGTACTCAGAGCGTCAGAAAGTGGGCGGCTCCCACTGAAGACAGCCCATTTTCTACCCTACTTTTCTGTCTTTTAGGAAGGAAAAGCCAAAGTATTTAGGATGTTGCCTCGGCTTATTTCTCAGGCATAAAATGCAGTGGGCTCAGTTCTTTGCTCTTGTTTTTTGAGGAATTATTAGGTTGAATAAGGCAGCATTTGCCTTTTTAAAATACAGGGGAACCACTCTGTGCTTCTGAGAAAATAGAAAGTGGCCCCCTGCCAGCTTACTGGCTTGGTGGGTGGAAAAAATAACACAGACCAATGTGAGGAACACATCAACTCTCTCTCCTCCGACATGCACCCACGATGCCTCTCCAGAAACACTGGACAGATGGCAAAGATCACCTCAGTGGCGTTTCCATCAGAAATCCAAGTCTTTGTGCAGGAAGCCTCCAAGGAGAGAGGATCTCAGCACACTTATGCACATGTGCATTTAGAAGTCAGAGGGCTGTGGCTGTGACTTGCCTCTGTGTGCGGCACGGATGAGAAAGCACATCTGACTCAATGCTAATGACAGTGGCTCATGGTGTTAAAAAAGATGAGGGAGGGTCAGAGGAGTTAATTACTTATGTTAAAAAATCTGAATGCTCAGAGGAATTAACTGGTATGCTGTAATTAATTTAAAAAGAGATTTTAGTTGAAAAATATGATCATAATATAGACATCAGTAGTTTGAATTCCATCCACAGTTACTACATTCTGTGAAAACTATCTTATTGTACTAATAATGAGTTTTGAAGCAGTAAGCTTCTTTTCTTTTGAACAGATTTCAAAGAAAATAAATTGAGGGTGCGGAAAAGACAAAGCAGAGAAAACAATATCTTTGATATCTTGTTTCTTACATTGCAGTCAAATGAATACCTGTATCACAAACGCTCTTGATGATGAAGATGGGTTTAGATTGTTTTGAACCAAAAAGACAATACAAGATGAAATAATTTCCTTGTTTTTACAGATTTGATGGTGTGCAAGGGTGACATGGACTAAATAGCAGCATTTTGCTGTAATAATAACTCTTTGAAAAAAATACCAGCCACACATGGGCAATTTGAGGGGCTCTTTGCTACTGCTAATTGAATTTTCCTCTTGAATCAATTTTCTGGCACATATCCAGATGTACCAGCCCTGTGCATAGGTGAAGAAGGAAGATGACGGGCCCTAAGTATCCTACCTGATTTTCTTATCTCCGACAGGGTACCTCATAGCACTTTCTCTTGTAATTCAACTCTGATAATTTACCTATGAAACCAAGGTATAAGAAATTAGAGTTATGTCAAGTTATCTTTTTTTAGTTATTTATTATTATTATTTTTTTTTTGTAGAGGCTGGGGTGTCACTATTTTGCACGGGCTGGTCTTGAACTCCTAGCTTCAAGCGATCCTCCCACCTTGACCTCTCAAAGTGCTGGAATTACAGGCATGAGCCACTGCCTCCAGCCAGTCAAATTAGCATTAACAGATAGAGTGGTTTTCATGTCTGTGAGATGTAACAGTGACCAAATTGAATGAATTAATGTTAAAGGAAGATATTTTGAATATTACGGTGGGAAGGGGAGAGGATCACAGAAGCTAATAAGTGATCTCCCAAGCACTGCGCAAAGGAATGGGGGCCAAGGGACTACCAGAATTCCAGTCCCATTGTCGTGCTGGATGCCTTAAGCTATCTTAGACTAATGCTGTTATGAACTTAATTGAGGTAACTTCCTCTCACGCCAAGCTCCTCAATCAACCTGCTTCTGATGTGGCTTTTTATATTGGGGAGGAGAGCTGGTTACGCTGCTTCAAATATTGGGGACTTTGCGACAGGCCTACATGTAGTTGTATTCTGGTTTTGTACATCCGTTTGTCAGTTTGATTCTTGTGAGTTTACACTGACAGTTTGTGTTCACTCTCAGTACTCTGGAAGCATTCAGATTTTGAGCCTGAAATGGTGAGGGAGAAGATGCTATTGCTATGAGGAAACATGCAGGTGGCCAGCCAGTCTTTCTCTGCTGATGCTTGGATGCATTGCTGTTGGCCAAGATAAAGACTATTTGCACTTTTATTATGGCCACTTAGGTTTCTCTGTTGTTAGGCAAAGGTGGAGACATTGGTTCTAAAAGTAAGCTTCATATGTTCCCAGGAAGAACAAGGAGAGCTTAAAGAAACTAGGAGAAATAGCCTTCATCAACTAATACAATTTTAACCAATGCTTAATTGTATGTGTATATACTAGATTTCACCTTGGGACATATTTGGGGAGTTGCAGAACTTATCCCATCCAGTTTTGTTATAGTCAGCTGTTTAAACATGTGGTACAACATCATAAAAGTGCCCACCATCAAGGGCTAACGTGATGTTTGTGGCTCACCCGAGACCAGTCCTGTTGGCTATGTGTTTCTCTCCAGCTCTGAGCCATGGGGAGGAAGCAGACACAAAGGAAGTGGAGCATTGGGTTTAACTGGGATTGGAGTTTTACCAAATGAGCATGCAAAGAGAGTAAACCACCGCAGAAACAAAGGTGTGAGCCAAGGAGCGCTTCTGATGATCGACCATGGATTTGAAGTGGGGAACGAGGGAAGGAGGGACGTGAGAAGGGTGGGGTACAGTGAAAACGTGTGAGAGCTATGGACAGTCAGTCTTGGGAGGCTGAAGGATTGATAGAGATGTGGTTCTAGAGGAGTGAATTGGAAAGATGGGAAGTAAGGGTGGGAAAGTAGGTTGGTTGAAATTGAGAAAATTTGTGGACCCTGGAGCCAGACAAACGTGAGTCCAAAACCAGTCTCTGACACTTGCTGTGTGATGATGCTAGTTGCTTCTTCTTTCTCTGCCTCAAGATTTTTTTTTTAATGTCTAAAATGGCAATAGTAATATCCACTTTATAAAAAAAAGCTATAAAGATCAAGTGTTGTAATGGATGTAAAGAACCTAGCACAGTGAATGGCAAATATTTGACACTTTTAGTAAATGTCAACTCTTGCATTTCTACTGCACAGTAAAGCCTTGAAAGCAGGAGCATCACACACACACACACACACACACACACACACCCTCACTCAGTGCCATAAATGTCTGCTGAAAAAGAATACAGAGCTGGGCCCTCGTGTCTTGGGGGTATGAGAGTCCAGATCATGAGTTTGGATCACATGCTTCTCAGGGATTCTCACAAACATCTTGGGTTCAGGATGGATTGAGATAGGGGTAGGTGGGTAGGAGGAGCATCAACACAGTATGTGAGAGTTGGGGAAAAATGACAAGTTTTCTTACTTTTAAAATTTGGTTTTCATTAATCATAATTGTGTTTGAGGGAAACTTATGGAACCTGAAAGTTCTGATAGTGGTGTTTTTAAAAAATATGTAAGAAACGCTTTTGAAACAATGTGTTCTCTGCTGTTGTTTTGAAGAGTCCTTAACTGAGAAATGCTCTGTGGGGTCCTTGGAGAATTTTTTAATATATGAATATCATGAGGAGGCATTTCTTCAGTTAGTCCCTGATGAGGTAAACAGAGTCAGTGGACACTTTCTGGAAGTTCCTGAGGCTGGGGGATAGGGCAGCGGGTGGGAACTCTGCCCTTGTGCTTTGATTTCAAGTTCTCTCTTTAGTAATCAGGTCACTCAACAGTCTCCAAACTTTGTAACCAAAATAGTCTTGCTGGAGATGCTCAATTTTAGGCTCAGTAATGAGACCCATTGAGACATATTTATGACATACATCTGAGGTCCTCATTTTGGGAAGAGGAGTGAGGGGTCATTATGAAAAGACACAACAAAAGGGCCAAATGAATAGAAAACCAATCAGTAAATGGATGGATACATGGAAGGAGTCATACTTACAGAGGGAATATTGAGGAATTCAGGGTGGGAGTAGTTGTCAGGGAATGAAGACGATGAGCACAAGAGTTCTACACACACAGAGCTATGTACTTGAAGAAAAGGAGTAGATCCATTTCCTTCATGCTTTAGTTGGTAAAAAATGTTGATGGCAGGACTGTCAAATTATTCCACAGAGATCTTGAAATCATGCAAAGCATGGTCTTTGAGGTCATCAGCAGGTAGGATGAGGACAAGAATTAACACTGGGTGAAAGGACAAAGGTGTGGAGAAAGGAACCCTGGAGAACTTAGGAGGAAAAGGATGCTGAAGAAGAAGTGTATCAAAAAGAAAAAGGTTAGAATGATGAGACTATTGGAGGGACTGCTGGAGGCAGCCTTAGGGAAGAGGTAGGGGCAGAGAAGGCCAGAGCTAGGCTTCTTGGTGAGGAAGCTTAACCCAGTTCCTGGTAAGAGATTCCAGCAATTCTGTGCTACATCTGTCAGGCAATCATTATGTCTAACACACCAATGACTGATGGTCTTATTACATCAAACTTCAAAAAAAGATCAAGACTGTTTAGGAAGATACCTAAGGAAAAAAAAAGGATCAATAAAAAAAAGGATGCTGCAATAAAAATGAACTCAGCATTGCATAGTTTTATATTTTTTTCTAGCCATTACATGCATTAGTCATTACCTTGAAAAAGCAGCAAAAGGATAGATGTGCCAAAAGTGGTAGAGAAAACGTGCCAACATTCAAAGAACAATTAATGAAAAGTGTTGCAGTTTCAACACCACAAATTAAAGTCAGTCCCAGTCTTCCCTAGTTCTCAAGGGAGCCCCGGATCTCCATCCCCTGGATACGGCCATGCCTGCTGCCTGTCCTGACATTGCCCCAGGCTACAAGTTTAATGAAAGCTTCATTACCATAGTTCTGAGTCTGGTGTCTGTCATATCTGAGTAAATCACCCAGCTATGAATCTCATGAACTCATTGTACTGAGTAATCTTATTGGTAATCTTATTTTTTTTTTTAATTGAGATGGAGTCTAATTCTATCACCCAGGCTGGAGTGCAGTGGTGCTATCTGAGCTCACTGCAACCTCCGCCTCCTGGATTCAAGTGATTCTCCTGCCTCAGTCTCCCAAGTAGCTGGGATTACAGGCATGCATCACTGCTAATTTTTTTTTTTTTTCATAGATACAAGGTTTTACCATGTTAGGCAGGCTGGTCTTGAACTCCTGACCTCAAGTGATCCGCCCGCCTTGGCCTCCCAAACTGCTGGGATTACAGGCATGAGCCACCACACCCAGCCAATCTTCTGTGATTTTCTAATTTTCACTTTTATGTAGAATGGGTTTTTACTTTTCAAAACTTCATAGTGGCTGGACCCCTGCATTCCACTGAGGTCTGATGTGCTAAGTTCCTGATGCACTTCCTGCTCCTTGCCACCTTCCTCTCCTCCAGTATTAACATTCTCCCATCCTCCCTCATCTTCCTACCCTCCCCCACCAGGTGAGAAAGATTCAGCTCCCCACTTAGCTGACTGGCGTTCAGAGATAGGTTCCTGATTCCGTACCATAGAGAAGTTGCTTGCAAGGGAAACCCAGCATTATAAACTTGAACTTTCAAAAGGGTCAGTTAGACAAGTTGGCTGTGACATGAAGGTTAGTTAGGGAACTTGAAATGTAATATTCTTTCTGGCACAGAGGATTCTGTTGACCTCTAGGCTGTATGACTTAAGACAGCAATGGACAGTTTCCAGACCCCATTTGCAAGTGGGCAGGGTCAAAGCTTCTAATTCTGCTAGGCTGAGTCAGTTATTGGTGCCTAGATGGGTGTGGCCGAGAACACAGATGGCAGGTAATCATTAGGGGATGTTGGGATGGGCCTGGGACAGGCTGAACTTGACAGCTGTGGTTCTGATTCACACGGACAGGCACCACTTTCCCCAAGGACCGTGCAAGCCTCACCATCTTATACCATGTTGTTTTGTCGTGTGTGTTTATTTTTCTTTAGTTATCCCTTAGTTGTTAAGAAACTAGACATATAGATTATTGACCTAAAGCTTGTTTACCCTAGAAGGGCGCTTCACCTTGCCAAGGACCCTTAGGTGGGGCTGCCAGCCAAGTCAGCTGACTTTACCTGCTCCTCACACATTATGACTTAGGCTGTTGTCATTGCTGCAGGGCCTGCCACAGAAATGCGGTTAACTCTTGACCCCAGGCTTTGTTACAGGTATACCTCTTTCCTGCTGTTCTTAGATGCAGCCTCATGCACAGCTTTTGGCTAGGACCCAACAGTCACCATAAAAGACTGACCCTATCACTGTCACTAACTGCCTCTACAACCTTCAGCATATCACAGCACCCAGATTCCATGTTCCTCATTTGGAAGAGCAGGTGAAGAGGGGTTGGCCACTAAAGATAATGAAACTAAAGCTGCCATAATTCTAAGAGATTTAACCATTACTTTCTGTAGGCATTGAACTCAGTGGCTCTAAATCAAATTATTTATTATCCTTAATCATGATTATATAAGGCAAATTCTGCCCTTTAAACTTTCTTAATGAAATAGAAATATTTAAAGACAACTACCAGCTCTGTTCTCTTCCTCCTTCCCATCCTCCCTTCTCTTCCCCATTCTTCCTTTTCTTCCTTCCCTTCTTCCTTTATTTCTCAATTTGAAACAAATAAGTTAGAAGTTCGAGTCACCTCTTTGCAGAGACAAATTATTCCAGCAAAAAACTAGAAATATCTGATCTAGATTATCCCTATTTGTAACTTATGTATTTAAAACCTTTGGAATCCATCTATTATCTATCTGTCATCTATCTATCTATCTATCATCTATCTATCTAACTATCTATCTATCATCTATCTATCTATCATCTATCATCTATCTATCATCTTTAAACCCTCGGAATCCATCTATTATCTATCTGTCATCTGTCCACCCATTAATCATCTGTATTTCTAGAGAAATATCGCTGCTTTTAGAGATTAATAAGATAAAGTTTTGATTAGCTATTATTTTAAAATAACATTAATCTAAAGCAACATTTTTGAAAAGTATAGTCTTAACATTACCTACATAGAGGAACCTGAGATGTTTGCTAAAAGCACAGGAATCTGACTGCAGGCTGAGAATCACTATTACCGACAAGACTGCACACCCCTCCCCCCAACATTCTTAAGCACATCATATTCTGAGAACCCTGCATGTGAAGACTTTGAAACCACAATATATCATGCAATGTAAAGGACTATTTTGAAGGGGGTATCTAAGTGGTTGTGAGGGGTAAATATACCTCTGGGAGCCACCTCAAATCCCTTGTGGATATTAAAAGTATGAGTGAAATAAAAAGGGAATGCTATAAATAAATGAATATGTAAAAATATCTTTAAGTAGCTATGTATCAATTTATTAATTCTGATGTTGAATGCTCTGTCCTACCCATTCTTCAAAGAGATTAAAACCACTTTCCCATTAAAACTTGCCAGCCTGTTAGAGCATATAGAGCTGTCTATCTGCTATAATAATACTACTTTTTCGAATTTACCAGTATTTTTCAAAATGTATTCCAAAGAACTCTAGTTCATGAACTATCTCTACTACCACCAAACAAACAAGCAAAGAGTGAGACACATTTGCAAAAGTCCAGCCTACATAAATTATGAAAACACTACAAATTATATACCCACTATGTGAGCTCCATAGTGCACATTAGCTTATTACAGATTATGAGAAGCCTTACAATAGGAAACTTTTAATGTTTTTAAACCAGAATTTCTAAAACTTATTTGACCAGGGAGTCTTTTAAAAAATCATGTTTATCAATTTCTCTCTTTTCCTCTCTTTCTCTCCCTCAAAGCTGGTTGTGTATTTGTTTTCTATTTAATTATGTGAAGCCTTGAATTATCTTTTAATTATTGTTTAACCCTTCATGCATAATTATATGCACTCCATATATGTATATGTCATGCAGGATTGAGTGTTTTTATTTATTGAGTGGATTATTCTGTTTTTGCCTTTTAGTAGGGCTGTTGCTAAATGTCCACATTGTCTTTACTGATTGGAGTGGACTTTCTTGGTACCAATTAACTAGGATAAAACAGGCCCTGAGACAGAAAATGAAAGTATGGATGGCAGGCTCTAGGCAAGCAAGAGATAACTCCATTCACCTTGGGTTTTGATATCTCTTATGCTTTTACATGATCATTGCTATAATGATGGTAACATTAATACTACTTATTGTGCAGTTATGGTCTGTGATGTGACAAGTACTTGTTATTTCTTTTAATTCTGAAAACAACCCAATAAGGCAGGCATTATTAATGCAATTTTCAGAGGATTATAGATACTTACAGCTGAAATCTACACAGAAATATAGCAAAGCTGGGTTTTGAACTCATTTCTAACTGACCTCAAAGCCCATGATCACAACCATTCTGTCCATTGCCTGCTGAATCTAGAAATTCTCAACTGTGCTTCTAAGGTGGTAAAGTTTATAGGTAGCCTCTTCCATGCGATGTGAGGCTTGGAGCTAGGCAGGGAGGTGACTCCCCAAACTGAGAATAAATACATATATGCTCTAAATCACACCATCGCATGCCATGGTTTGTGCGTGTGTGTGTGTGTTTGTGTGTGTGTGTTTGTGTGCATGTGTGTGTGTGTGCTTATTTCTCTTTTGTTGTCCCTTAGTTATTAATAAACCTCGCTGAAATATGCAGGCTTTACCTCAGTTGTGTTATGAATAAATAAAGAAAAGGTGAGGTGGCCATAAATGGACCATGGAGCTCAAGAGGGAACAGTTCTTCTCACTTTGAATGGCTGCCGCTGTGATCATCAGCCAAGGTTGACAGGAATTAGAAGAATGTTGGAGAAAAGATTGGTGCCTGCAAAGGTTGGCTGCCTGAGCTTTGATCAATACTCCTGTCTAATGTCTAGGATTTAGTTTTAGAAATTTAGCATTAAAAAATATATCTTCTATAACAGATATTTAGTAAACTAATACTTTAAGGAAGGGACCATTTTTATTATTCATTTTAAGACCCCGTAATGGTTAGCATGGTAACTTGTCCCAAGTAAGTGCTCCATAAATACTGGTTAATAAGAGAGACTGAGCCTCTCTTCAAGTTAAAGAAGGAGGGTGTTGGGTACAAAGACAAACTTCACTCAGCACATTGCATGTTCCAGAGTGCATTTTTAGGATTAATGAAGAAATACAACATCATTGTTTTTGATATATACTCATTTGCTTAGGGTATATAGCCTTGTTAAGTTTTTAGTTGCTTATCAATTAAATGACATTTTGGCTTTTATGTGGTATCATTTAACAGCAGGCTACTAATCAGAATTTCATTGAGCTTTCAATTGCATGATGTAGTGAGACCTAAAATGGATATAATTTCAGGAAGTTGTTTTATCAAATTATTTTTGACCTGAGAAGGATATCCACAAAACAGTTATTTGTAGCTTCTATTATATTGAATGGTTTCTACTTAATTAAAATTGTGTCTGTAGCCTAGAAATTATTTTCTAAGAAATGCTTTCTTGCTAAATTAGATTGTTATATATAGGAGAACTAACTCTATCTACTGACTGCTGCTGCTTACTGAGGAGACAAATATATTTCCACAGAATTCAAATGAAATGTTTTTAGATTCCAATCAAATGCCATCATCTACTGAGATGACTGAGATGACATCTACTACCTTAAAGAAGTCAGAATGAGGCTGGGCACGGTGGCTCACGCCTGCAATCCCAGCACTTTGGGAGGCCGAAGTGGGCAGATCATGAGGTCAAGAGATTGAGACCATCCTGGCTAACATGGTGAAACCCCATCTCTACTAAAAATACAAAAAATTAGCTGGGTGTCTGTAGTCCCAGCTACTCGGGAGGCTGAGGCAGGAGAATGGCGTGAACCCAGGAGGTGGAGCTTGCAGTGAGCAGAGATTGAGCCACTGCACTCCAGCCTGGGCAACAGAGCAAGACTCCGTCTCAAAAAAAAGAAGTCAGGAATGAACTGCTTTTCATTTTCACACAACTGAAAATAAAGACAACTGAATTCCAGTCCCAGCTCAGCCACTGTTGTGCTTTGTGGGTCTTGTTCTTGTACATTTCAAATCAAGAAGATGGAACTTGTTCATCTCATTGTTGTGAAGATGAAAAGTTGAGTAACTTGTGAATCTGGGTGGGACTGTATAAGGGATTGGTACAGTAAAACAATTGAAATGAAATGATCAACAGCAGACACTTCCATCAATAGGTAAGTTACAGTGGGTGGGATAATGAGCCCTTCAACCCACCAGTGAATCAGTAGGGTAAAGCTAGCACTTCAACACATTGGTGGTGGTGATAGGGAGACGGTGAGTTTATTCAGCATTAAGCTTTTCTTTTATTAGTGGAAAACTCTCAGTAGAGCTTGTGTGTGTGTGTGTGTGTGTGCGTGTGTGTGTGTGTGTCTAAGATTTTCCTATCTGTTGCCATGCTGTTTTGGAAATGGCCTACTATTTGCAGAGACTCACTGTCATTCACTAGTCCCAATTTTAATCACTGTTTGATCTTATATTACACATGAAATGGTAGAAGAATAATTAAATTTTGTGTCACTGTCCCTGAAGACATATTTTCATATATTAATTGCTGATTACTCTTCTACTTTTTTTGTTGTTGCAGTTGTTATTCCGTGACATCTTCTCTACTTAAGCAGCTAACCCACGAGGCATCCAAAACAGAGAGAAAAAACAGAGTGAACATTTTGCCTTATGGAATCGTCAAAAGTTGCGGTCAAAACACAGGTAAGATTTGGAAGAATCTGTAATGAGCCAGGGCCAGTTTTCCTAGTTATAGAGCCTAGGCTGGAGGAGGTACATGGGCTGGGGAAGGAGAGGGAATTGGAGATTGGCTATTCCTGGAAACTCTCTGCCTGTACTCCATGGCCTGAGTCCCAGGACCTGGAAGCGGCTGGAAATCTGAGATACAGGAGAGACTGGTGCTGCCTTTCTGAGGAGGGCTTGGGAAAACAGCAAGTTCCCTGAATTTTTCCATGGCACAGGAGCAGATGAAATGTCATGATTGGTGTCCAGGCTAGTGGACTGAGTTAGCTCCCGAGAGTCCCTGTACTCCACAGCATGGTGCAAGGAGAAGCACACCATTTTCCTATGCAGCCATAGGAAAACGATACGAACACGACACTGAAATTCAGCTGACCACAAGAGCTTGATGGTCAGTGTGAGCCAGATGGAGCAGGAACATGTATGGATGGAAAACCCAGATCCAAAGTTCATCCCCCTCTCCTGCAGATGCTCCAGCACATTGCAAGTTTCCCCAGAAACTTAGAGGCAACCTTGTCACAAGGACATGATTTGTTGGAAATTCAGTTTTGTCACCTGGGGGACTGTGAGCTTGATATGGAAATTAATTCAGTTATATAATTATAAAAATGATGCACTTCCTACACATCTGATTTTGTGAACCCAAATTAGTTTCCACAACACAACTGTATTAACATTTGCCAACCTCTGGGGAACACCGGTTGTCTTTGTTGCTTTGTTCTAGAAGTTTTCAGCTCTAACCCATCTTTCCCTTTTTTATTTTCATTTCTAAATTCTGGTGAGTGGTGTTTTGATAAGTAGCTATCAGCTATTTTCTGTCTTACTTGAAAAGTCTTCTCTGTATTAAATAACAAAGGTCACTTAGATAAATATCTTATCATTACCAGAGGGTAGGGAACTGCTTCTCCTATACATAACTTCTATTATCTTTCAATCCAGGAGAAAAAAAAAAAAAACATGGTAACAGGACAAGTTTTTGAATGTTATGAATCGTGATTTCTGTGTCTAAAATCTGCTCTTTTGTTAACACTAAGGGCAACTTCCTTCAAAGTGGTTCATCTTGGTCTATTACCGTGTTTGTGTGAGTGTGTGTGTGTGTGTGTGTGTGTGTAGTAAAACCAAAGTTTCCTATAATTTTTGAAGGTGTTTGGCCCTGCTGGAAGACAGCTATGTATAAGTTGAACTTGGCAGAGAGAAAGGGAAACCGGATCTTATTCCCAGGCCTCCTGTCACCAGCTGTGTGACTTTGCTGAAGTCATTTCTTTCCCCTATGTCTCAGTTCCCATACCTATAAAGTGAGTGTTCTGCCGGGGTGTGTTTTAGGTCTTTATTAATGTTGAAATGTCCTGACTTTACGGGTTCTCATTCACTGTCATGTGGTAACCAAAACAAGCAGAGATTAATAACCAGGACTCAATAACGTAAAACACTAAAAATTATATTTTTGCAAATTTTTGTAAATGCGGGATCATATCTCTCTCAGTGACAGTATTGGTGTGATCCAAAACTGTACATTTAGTGGATAAACAGAATGTAACTTAGAAGCGTTATCTTTGTTATCAGGGGAACGTGGAGTTGGATGTGTATGATCGGGACGGGCAGTTAATTCATAGGTTGAACACTCAACGAGGGAATATCTCTTTATCACTAGCTCCAAACACTCCCCACTCTTCCTCAATTTTCTTAGTAACTCACTGCTCAGACTGGGTTTCCCCAGAAGCAGACTGTGAGACCAGGATTTGATGCAAGCAGTTTTTTTGAAGTTGATCCCAGAAAGACTGATAAGAGAGTAGAGAAGTAACACAGAGAAGTGAAGAAAGCTAATAGAAGGTCCTGGTGCTGTCTCCTGAAAGAGACCGCTGGAGGACTGAGTAGAACATGGCCCAGAGTTGTCCCCCTCTGCTGGGGCAAGAGAAGCAGGGTACTGATCAGCTAATTTCCGTGCTTCGCTGGTTAAGGGCATTAACCTCCCCAAACTTCTGGCCTGTGCCCCAGATAGACCAGACATGCTTCTGTGGCCAGAGAAAGCCCGAGGGTGGAGAGTCACAGATGCTTGTGGTAGGTAGCAGGTGGTGTGTATGGAAATGGGAATGGGATGCCAAGGAGATTTGGGCAGGGCACCAAGCATCTGCCGCATTACCCTAATCCAGGCAATAACATTCACAGTATCCCAGGGATTCCCCTTCTAGCCTCGAATTCCTCTTATTCTCATTTATTTTGTATTTACCTTCTAGAACATAGTTTCTTAGATAGTAAAGGTTCTACTGACTTTCCTCATCTCTGTGCAACCTCCTTTCCTGCTTAGCTTCTTTTCCATGGTCAAGCCAATACACACAGAATTTTGGATTCTATTCTTCGCTCAGGTGTTTCTTCCACTTGGAATCTGTTCCTCAGTCGTTTTCACTAATCCATGTCCCTCCCAGTACACAGAATTTTTCACAGAAAACATAGTTAATCCTTTAAAAATATATTTAGATTGAATTGCATGCCCCTCTTAAGGTTTCTTTCTTTCCAAATGCCTTTTTAAAAACCTCAATGTAAGAATTTCTTTAGCCAATACTACAACAATGCAGTCTTTGTTCTCCACTTCTTTCCTTTTATCTTCTCAATGTTATTGATCTTTTTAGTGTAAACATCAGTAACTCAAGCAAGCCTTTTCTGATCCCCATGATTAGGATGAGTTTTTGTGTTGCCTGCTCCAAAAGGGTTGTCCCTTGTAATGCTTACCACACTTCAGGTTTCTGTTCACTATTAGCTATCCAGACATACTTCAAAGGCCGTGAGGCCCGATACCATGATCTTGCTGCATTCCTAGACCTGGCCTACTGGTACATAGTAGGCATTGATAAAAATTTGCTGGAGCATTGCATAAATAAACTATGCAATTTGGGGCTGATTAACATTTTAACGAATAATTGATTTTACTTCTTCTAAGCATTTTTCTAGTGAATTTATAAATATATTAAAGGTGGAGGCTGTTTCTTTTGTGTCCCCTCTGGAGTGCTATATGCAATGTACCTCATACAGCAGGAGCTTCAAAATGTTGGTAAACTAAATACACACACACACACTCACACATACACACACATGCACACACACGGAGGTAACTGCAAAGTCTCAGAGTAGGCGCTTTGATAAGAGGTTACTTGGACCATTGGAGCATGCTGTTCTCTCTCATGTGACACATAGCAACAATTCAAATAGAGTAAATTGGGCAGGATACAATGGCTTATACGTTTAATCCCAGTACTTTGGGAGGCTGAGGCAGGAGAATCGTTTGAGGCCAGGAGTTAGAGACCAGCCTGGACAACCTAGCAAGACACCATTTCTCCAAAAAGCAGAAACATTAGCTGGGTGTGGTGGTGCACCTGTAGTCCTAGCTACTTGGGAGACTGAGGTGGGAGGATCGCCTGAGTCCAGGAGTCTGAGATTATAGTGAGCTATGATTGCCCCACTGCAATGCAGCCTGGGTGACAGAGTGAAACACTGTTTCTAAAATAAAATAAAATGAGTGAATTAATTGCTGGAGAGGTACTAAGTAATAAAATTGGGCTTCAAATGGAAAAGCAATAAAAAAAGTAGGTCCTGTGCTTTGGAAGAGTAATGAAGGTGCTGAAAATAGACACTAATTGTA
Organism: Hylobates moloch; assembly: GCF_009828535.3. NCBI lineage: Eukaryota > Metazoa > Chordata > Mammalia > Primates > Hylobatidae > Hylobates > Hylobates moloch. Next base: position 135,408,351 of record NW_026652279.1, read on the forward strand.
AATGTGTAGGAATGCTAAGAAAAATAAAAATTTTGGGATATGTGTGCTAATTGGTGTTAATTACAAACATGCCAAGAAAAACAAATTGGTTTAAAGAATAAAAAGAAGCACAAGATTTGCAGTCATTAATTTTGAAGAAAAATGCAGGTGAGAAAAAAAGGAAAAAGGCAAACTAAATTTTTTGAAAACAATGAAGTTCATCAGCTTCTTTGTATCCTTTACACTGGACTTTGGGAATTTGGGGGCAAGAGTGTGAGGGCGGTGAGGGAAAAAAGACTACACATTGGGTACAGTGCTCAGGTGATGGGTGCACCAAAATCTCAGAAATCACCGCTAAAGAACTTATCCATGTAACCAAACACCAGCTGTTCTCCAAAAACTATTGAAATTTTAAAAAAATTTAAAAAGAGATCAGTATGTATTAAAATAGCAGTGACGCTTTTGAGAAGACCTAGTGGTTAACAGAATAATATCAATAATCACCCGAAGAAAACTATTCTGAAATGTGTTGTGTTTCCCTGGTATAAATATAATTAGAGAATAAGCGGAATAGAAGAAAATTATCTTCACATCTATATATTTTATCTGTTTATGGACGCAATTTCCATAATATATATGCAGAATTTTTTCTAAACAGAAGCATGAAAATAAAAAAGTATTTCAAAATAAAAGTGCTTCGGCAGAAGCATTAGATAGAATATGATAGGAAATTTCTTTTGCCCATTCTATCCATTCTATTCAAACCAAATTGGGTAAAAGCCTGCTAGCTTTCCTTGAATGTTATCTCAAAAAAAGAAAAGATAAAAAAAGTTTGTGATAAAGTTACAGGCTACATAGGCCATCTTTTAACAAATATAAAGACTGTATATAAACAAACACACAACAGACATACATGATTTAGACTTTAGTGTCTTTTAACATTTTCTACAGACATTTCAAATATTATATATATATACACAAATATTAATAAGAATACAGAAATCTAGGTGTGCCTGATTTTATGTTTCTTTGGGCAGTATTGATTTGCTATGAAGCCATTTGTCTCTAAACCATCTTTCTGAAAAAATGTGCACATGCAGACACAAACGTGTGTGTGGTAGTACACCGGTAAACTCTGTACTTGCTGAATGTTCTTGTATGCTGTTAGCCAGCCAGAGCTTCATGACCAAATGAACATGCTCATCCATTGAGCAAGAACCCACCATGCTGCAAATTCTCACCTTCAGAGAGCGCTGCGCTGTGCTGTCCCGAGCTGAGTGTGCTCCTCAGTGTGTGTGGCTCACTGCACTGGGGCCTCTCTTTTTGCCATATGTTTTGTGGTCTGCTCTACAATTTTGAAAGATTGTGGCTTCCAGAAGTGGTGTAAGTAATCAACTTGCAAGAAAACACAGGTAGAGTATCATGGCTGATGGTAAAATGCATGTTTAATATTGACTTGAAGTATTTTCAGAGAAATGATCAAGTAGAATTGAACAAATGAGAGGCAATTAGAAGTATTGTTGATCTTCAACATTGTGAAAAGCACCACTCATAATTGTAGCTGTAGGAGGTTGGATCAATATTTTGTGAATAATGGCTGGAAGAACCTGTGGCCTGAGACATTATAGCTTCATGAGATTTGAAGAAAGCACAAGAGCGATTGTAAATTTTAAATGCTAAGAAAGAATAGCTGTCCCTCAGTATCCATGAGCAATTGGTTCAAGGACCTTCTCTGGATACCAAAATCTGAGGATGCTCAGGTCCCTAATATAAAATGGAGTGGTACTTGCATATAGTCTAGACCCATCCTCTTGTATACTTTAAATCATCTATAGATTACCTGTAATACCTAATGAAATGTAAATGCTATGTAAACAATACAGCTGTTATGCTGTATGTGTATGTATTGTTTAGGGAGTAACGACAAGAAAAAAGACTGTACATGTCCAGTACAAACTCAATTTTTTTTGATCCACAGTTGGTTCAATCCCTGAATGTAGAACCCCCAGATGTAGAGGGTCAACTGTATTTCCAGAGAAGACTTGCATGATCCTAACTCAGTTAGGACCTCAGGAAGGCAATGTCTCAGAATAATAGTATATTATATATATATAGAGAGAGAGAGAGAGAGACAGAGAGAGAGAGAGAGAGATAGATAGCTATCTCACAGAGTCCCAAATGTTATTGACAAATATGCATTCATAATTTTTTACCTGGTTCTTAGTCAGTGTGCATAATTCACAATATTTTTAAAAGGTTGAAAATACAGCGAAAGTAAAATCAAATTCAGTAAAAATACCAAATGTCAGCCTCAGAGCTAAATACTTTCTAACAGCTCCAAGACATAAAAAGAAAGGAATATTCAAGTTGATGAACATTATTAAAGACAAGGACATTTTCATTTATAAAAGAGAGAAAGTATTTAATGTAAAAGTTCTTTATACTTCTAACTAAAATGCTTTTCATTTCTAACTCTTATAGCTATGTAAAAAATAATGTAATGCTCCTTGTATACATCTTTTTACTTATAGTAGCCTTGAGAAAAATTACACATAGGTAGTTTAACTTGCTCAAACCCATCAAAAATTAAGGGAAATTGAAGAAAACATTATTAAGGATTTTATTCACATTTAAGTTGCTATTGTATGCAGCAAGAGATTAAAGGAACCATAAGATAAAGACTCTGACTTCTATGAGTATATGCCCCAGCAGAAGAGCATATAGAATTGGGTTTGAGATCATTGCTTTTTAAAGTATTTGTCAGCTTACATGTGACACTCAACCTGTTACTCTCATCCAGTAATATGGTACTAATATTTATCTGTTTATAGCCTCCTCCACACTTCTAGTGGGATACTGAGTTTAATTTTCTCTTCTCATTCAGAGCAAGCTAATGGGAGTAAAGGATGAATAGAAGTTCCCTCTGTCACTGAGGCAGGAGAATCGCTTGAACCCGGGAGGTGGAGGTTGCAGTGAGCTGAAATCACGCCACTGCACTCCAGCCTGGCGACAGAGCAAGACTCCATCTCAAAAAGGAAAAAAATAAATTCCCTCTGTCTATCCCATCACCTCAGGTCTGGTCATATGACCCTATACTCAGCTAACACCATACTCCATGGATTCTTGACCATTTAAAAATCTTGTCCTTCAGGGCTTTTACTGATTTTGGAGCATACAATAAATATCCTCCAATTATTTTGGGTGCTTTATAGCCAGGTTTGTTTTTTTTCTAGGCAGCCACAATCTTGACTAATATGAAAGTTGGTTCCAGGAGCAGATTATGTACCAGATCTCAGGGAAAAGGAGGAAGTCTGGGATTGTACCTGGCATAATTGTGGTTAAAAGCAGTGAAAATGCAGTTGTGTCAGTAATCGAAGGATGACAGACTGTGGTAAGCAATGACAAAACGGTTAACTTTCCGTTACTTGGAATCCAGTGCAAATTGTAGATCAGCCTTTGGGTATCAATTTGCTGATGTTGAGTAACAGCTGAAAAAAATTAACTGGGTGTGTGAGGGGCTGCTTTTAGAGACACTAAATGGCTTGGATAAGAAAAGAATTACAAGCTCAAATATTAAATTCTTGGGTCACAAACTTAAGCTTAGGGAACTTTACCTGATGATGCTAACAGAATATTTGGACTCTTACAGCTGTAGAGATGAGGTATCCAAAAAATAAATAAAAAGGTTAGTCTTGAGTTGCCAAGTTAACACATTATTTATCCCCTCTTCAGCTTCTTTGGTGAGAGTTAAAATATTAAATGGGACAGAGTGACATTCTGACTATTAAAATGGGGATATATGGGAGGATTTGAAGGACTTGAAATAGCCACAAAATCCAAATTCTTTAAGCTTTCTTTGCCAGTTGATGCATTCAAAATAGCTTAGGTAAAAACCCTTTTCTTTGTTGGAAGAGGCAGTCCTTCCCACTCTTAAGTCAGTTCTCTTCAGATCCTAACCCTCTTTCCCACATTTTAATTTCAAACTGGTAACTAAAGTTGGATTTCAGCATATTAATTTATGTTGTCGAACTTTGTGTAATAGTTTTATACAACAAAATAAATATACAAAATAAATATACTTAACAATTTGTATAATAAAATACCTAGGGGATAATATGTCTTATTAAATTCCAAACATGCTCAACCAAAAAGTGAATAAATGTAGTTTTAGGTTAGTCTATTTTTTTTCATATAGTGCAATTATCTGAATTCATTTGAGAGGGCAAGGTACTTTTAATACAGGAAGCTGTATATATTATTGATCTTGCTAAAGAAAATTAAGATGCCATAAATTATTTACAATAGTACCTAGAAAGAAATAAAATGACCGAATTTATAACATGAATCTCATCTACTTCGTAACTATGTTGCCTAAGTAGACATAGATGACCATCTTTTTACTAAGGCCTTGAGAAATACTTATGAGGGAACTACTAGTATCTACAAAAATGTGATTGTGGCTTCTCTTGTAAGTTGGGGATATTGATGGGAGGGACTAATATTGAAATAGTCTGCCTGATTACAATGGAGATTGGAAAGATCCTATGACTGAGAAGGGCAGGTGCAGAAGTCAGACACTTAATCTCCAGAGGCTAGTTATTTCTTCTTTCCCTAATAGAGACACATAGATATTTAACACTGATTTATTGATCATGGAGTCTATAGATCTGAGATATATGGGCAAATCACAAAGTTCCTAATAAATTTGCATAAAATCTCCATGTCTCAGGATAAAGCTTACCAAAAGAAAGACAGAGTCATTACCCTATTTCTAGACCTGCAGTCCTTTTCTGGTGTAAATATATTCTGAAGAAAGAATATAAGTAGATCTTTCAGTTATTTTAAGATAATGGCTCCCAAATCACACATGTCTGGTATAGAAGAATGGCACTGTGGTTCAATGATCAGAGTAGAAATGTATGATGTTCAGGTGATAGAGTCTTGACCCAAGCCCATCTCACTGTAGGCTTAGTGGGACCTACAGACACATCCTCTTCTTTTTCCCTTCATTTCCTGTGTGTTCTTGGAAAAGATATTCTAGGCAACTGGCTAAATACTCACATTTACTTCCTAACTCAGGAATAAGAGTTGTTATGAAAGGAAAGAACAAGGATGGAAGTCCTGGATCTCACCTTCCTTACTAAAAGAAAAAACCAAGAGCAGTAGGATATTCCCATAGAATCTGAGAGATTAGTGCTACCATCAATGACTGAAATGGTAGGTTGTGGTCATTTCTATCACAGCTCCATTTAACTCTCCAATTAGGTTGATGGGGAACACAGATGGATCTTGGAGAATGAGTGTGGATTATCGTAAGCTTAATTAGGCAGTGCCTCCAAGTGCAGCTGCTGTTCCAGATGTTGTCTCCTCACTAACTCATATCAACAGAGCTCCTGGCAATCAGTCCAGGCTGCAGTGCAATCAACTCTACCTGGCAGCCCATATGATCCAGCGGATCCAATGACGCTTGAAGAGTTTGTAGCAGATTGGGATGCTTTATGGAGCTCCAGTAGTAAATTCACAGTCAAGACCTCTAATATCATTTAAAAAATAAAAGTTATGTGACCTTTCCAGCAAGTAACTAGTCCTATTTTGAGAAACAACTCTTGAAATGCTACTGGACCTTGGTAGAGACTAAATGCCTGGCATTATGATCTGAATTTCCCATTATGAACCAGTCACAAGCTCATTCACCAAAAAATAAAGTGAAGAATCCACAGCAGTACTCCATCAAGTGAAATGCACACATACCCATGCACCCACGTGCACACACACACACACACATATACGCACAGGAATGGTTCCAAGCCAATCTTAAATGCACATGTTAAATTGCACAAGGAGGATTCTCATCTTCCTGGGTATCATCCTGCTACCCTGCTGTTCTCTCTCAACCCCAGTGGCCTCATGGAGGGATCCCTGTGACTAGTTAGTAGCCTGAGATGCCAAATAAATCAATAAATGGACAGACACATAGATAGATAAATAGCTCTTGGTTTACAGATGCTTCTCCCTGATTTCCTGGGGCCAGCATTGGTGGACTTATGGTAAGTGATTGTACTTCTTAATTCAATGCTGGTCTTAAAGGGAAGTAATCCTGTTGTCTAATTTGCCTGGAAGAAGTCATAGATTGAGTTAAGTAATAACAAAAACCAGTGGACCAGTTGGTAATGATTAATAATTTGAGCAGGTAGTCAGAAACTTAGAAGTAACAAGACTATTTTGGTAGAGGGTAGTGGATGTCTTTTTCCATCTGAATGCTCTCAGAGTGGAAAAATACTAGTGTACCATTTGAATGCTTATCAAGGGTCTCTTAAGGTTCAGAATAGAAGATAACTCACTTTCTAGATGTCAGTCAGCCTCCTCACCCATTCTCCTCATACTTACATAATGATCTCATGAATTATGTAGCAATGGTGATAGTGAAACCCACTGTGTTGGATTGAACGATGGTCCCCAAAAGATATGCCCACATCCTAATCCCCAGAATCTGTGAATACGACCTTATTTGAGAAAGAGTCTTTACAGGTCTAATAAAGTTAAGGAATTTGAGACAAGATCACCTGGATTTCCTGAGTAGCTACTGAATCCATCGAAAAGTATCCTTATAAGAGACAGAACAATAGCCAAGAGGTGGAAGCAAACTAAGTGTCCATCAACTGATGAATAGTGGTATATATACAGGATGGAATATTATTCAGCCACAAAAAGAAAACCCTGTCATTCATGGCAACATGGATGAGCCTGGAGCTCATTATGTGAAGTGCAAAAAGCTAGGTACAGAAAGACAAATATTGTATGTTCTTACTCATATGTGGGAGCTTTAAAAGTTGATCTCATGGAGGTAGAAAGTAGAATGATGGTTACCACAGGCTGGAAAGTGTAGGGGGAAGGAGGGATGAAGAGAGGTTGGTTAATGGGTACAAAATTATGGTTATAGAGAAGAAATATGGTCTAGTGTTAGCATAGTCAGGTGACTATGGTTAGCAATAATTTATTGTATAGTTAAAAATATCTAGAAGAGAAGATTCGGGATGTGCTCAATATGAAGAAATGGTAAATGTTTTAGGTGATGGATACCCCAATTACCCTGATTTGATTACTACATAGTATATGCATATATCAAAATATCACATGTACATCCAAATGTGTACAATTATTATGCATTAATTTTTTAAAAAAGAGGCAGTGGAGGAGAAGAGAGACACAGAGGAGGCCATGCGAAGATGGAGGCAGAGATTGGAGTTATGTAGTCAAAAGCCAAAGGATACCTGGGGTCACTAGAAGCTGAAAGAAGCAAGGAAGGAGATTCCCCTAGAGTCTTCAGGAGGAACAAGGTCCTACTGATGTCTTAATTCTGACTTCTGGACCCTGGAACTGTGAGAGAATGAATTTTTGTTGTTTTAAGCTACTGAGTTTGTGGCAATTTGTTACAACAGCCAAAGGGACAAATATACTAAGGAGAGACTTTTCTATATTATTTTGCTATCACTATTGCTGAGGGCTCAATTTTTCCAGTAGAATTATTAGTCCATTTTTAGCTAAGGAGCTAGAACCTGGGTGGGACTTTTGGCAGGGTGATTACTTTTTTTAGTGGGACGTCAAGTATTTGTGCCAACTGAAAAACACCTTAAGGATATAGACTGGCTTTGTTTTTTCTGCCTATTATATTTCTAGAAGCACCATTAATTATGGATTTAACAGATGCCTTTTAGCTCATCAGAATATGCCATCCAATATTTCTCTGGCCATGAAATTGTTATTTTGTGAGTGAAATCAGGTAATATGCTGCTGATCATGGGATAATTGGTTTTATCATGTACCCTATCATCCCAAAGCAGCTCACTTACAGCATAATTCGGAGGCTCATTGGAGGATCTCTTACAGTTTCATTCAGGAGATCTCCTTATGAGATTGGAACGCCTGTTAAAGAGAGCAGTATATGGAATGATTTCTCTCAGAGATAGATAATATGTGAGTCTGGAGAAGAAGGATGATAGAAAATTTGATGCTTTTCAGGTTACAGCTCATAATGGGCCCTAGAAATTGTGCTAACTCCAAACACTTCTGGCTTAGAGGATTTAGTAAACAAGAGATGAATGCATCTACCAGGCATTGTAACAAGTGTTCTTTTGAGTTGGAAGCTGAGACAGCTATTTGGTCTTTTTAGGTTCTTCACCATGAGTTGAATATACTAAAAAGAGGGATTATAGTGCTGTCTGGGGTGATTAATCCTGACACTGAAGAAAAATAGAGTTGCTAGTTCACAGTGGAGGCAGAAAGGAGAACGGACAGAATCAACTGAGACAAAAGTGGGGCTGGGTAAGATCTTTGCATTGCCAAGTATGGCAATAAGTTAAAAATGCCTTAAAGATGACTTTAGTCATATACAGTAGGATCATCTAAGACTTACAATTCTCAGAAATAAAGGTTTGGATTATCCCAGAGATAATGTTATTCAACCAGCTTTTGTGCTGGCTGATGGCAAAGGGGACATGAAATGAAGGAATGGGGAAGGCATATTTGTCTTCGTGATTTTTCATAAACAAGAAGTGTAGTCACTTGTATATTATTTTACTTGCTCTATCTCTCTCTCTCTTTGTATATAGTTACATATTTAACTAATCTACCTTTTATTTCCTGCTTATTTACACCACTATTTCATATAGAGCATATTGAGTTCACAGGCTGAACAATATTTATGTGTGATGGAGGCAAAATTAGAGAAGAATAGATTGTAACTAAAGAGCCAAGACATGTATTTAGATTTGTATATAATGGAACTCTGGATGGTCTCCTTGTGGCAGGAGTAAAAAAAAATGTGTTTTGATTATACAAGAGATGATATCATTATGTTTGGCAGAAACATATTTTTGAGAGAAGGACATATACAGATTTTAATTAGTGAAAGAGTTATAGTTTAGGGGTATTTGTTATATTTTTGCTGCCCAAGAACTCAAGTTCCTATGTGATAGGAATTCTATTATTTAAAGCAAGATCCTTACTTCCACCTTAGAAGTCCACGTGGTATAAACGTTCGTCTTTCTCTTGAGCTAGTGTGTGTGTGCATGGTCTAAATTTGGATAATGAGCCGCTCATGCCAGGGATTTTGAATATGGGAGAAGTGACACAAAGAATCTAGACAATATCTAGTCATTTTGAGGTGACATTAGTGTTGTTGGTATTCAGTGTAAACAGTGCTATCTGTTGTTTGTGGTAATCTCAGTGGAGAGTTTCAGGGAAGTCTTTGGAGGTGGCAGTTATGTCCTAAGACAACCATTCCAGTGGAGAGGTCCTAACTGTAATCCTGGTTCCTACTAATTCCCTGAGCCTGGTTCTTCAGTGTTGTATAACATAAAACTTGGTTGGCCTTTGTCCTGTTTACTAGGGGGAGCCTCCAAACCCTTGGAATTATCTGAGTAATAGGAGCGTCTTTTTTTTCATGATGAGCCATTCAGATCACACCTGACAGTGTATGCTAACAAGGTGATTCATGGCAGACTGCTAGGTCATTTATACTAATGAGATGACTCAGGATTGGGCTGGCCATGTCAAAAAGACCAGTCAGATGAATAGAGGGTTAGGGTTTTGCACAATATGGTATCAGCCCAACCTCCTAACCTCCAATGAGGTAAAAGGAGCTGGAGATTTAATTGTGTCATATGGCTGATGATTTAACCAATGATGCTACATAGAGAAACCTCAATAAAAGCTGTGGACACTGAAAGCCTGAGTGAACTTCCCTGATTGGTAATCACACATCGGTGTGCTACAGGCATGAAGCATCCTGAGGATATGGAAGCTTTGTGTTTGGAAAACTTTGTGTTTGGGACCTCGTAAACCTTGCCCATCAATACACATCTCTTCATTTAGCTGTACAGCTTTGTAACCTTTATAATAAAAAATTGATCATAACACTTTGCTGAGTTCTGTGACTTGTTCTGTGAGCAAATTATTGAGTGTGTAGTGGGAATCTCCAAAATTGTAGCTGGTTGGGTAGATGTGCAGGTAGCCTGGGAACCCTGGAGCTTGGGGCTGGTATCTGAAGTCAGGGGAGTGTCATGGACTATGCACTTAATCTGTGAGATTTGACCTCACCCTGGGTAGTTAGGGTTAGACTTGCATTGGGTTTGGCTTTCCTGTCAATTCTGTGAGCCACTTGATATTCCAGTAAATTCCCTTTTTGCCTAGGTTAGTTAGGACAGCAGTCCTCAACCCCCAGGCTGGTACTGGTTCATGGCCTTTTAGGAACTGGGGAGAACAGAAGGAGGTGAGCGGTGGGTGAGTGTGCATTACTGCCTGAGCTCCGCCTCCTGTCAGATCAGCAGTGGCATTAGATTCTCATAAGAGCACAAACCCTATTGTGAGCTGCACATGTGAAAAATCTAGGCTGAGCATTCCTTATGAGAATCTTAACTAATGCCTGATGGTCTGAGGTGGAACAGTTTCATCCCGAAACCATCCCTCCCACCACATCTGTGGAAAAATTGTCTTCCACAAAACCAGTCCCTGGTGTCAAAAAGGTTCGGGACTGCTAAATTAGAGTAATTTTCTGTTGTCTGCAGTCAACATAAAGCTTAAGGAGAAAAAGGGCAACTATGCTTAAGCATTAGTAGAAACTAAGAATAAGCCTTGGACATTAATATGAGGTCTCTAATCTCCTAATTTTCTCTCCTTCTTTAAGCAAACTTATGACCAATAGACAGTAAAAAAGTGAAAAATGGTAGGACAATTTTTATTTCATAGCGGAAGACATTTGTAAGGCAGAAGAGCCTCTTAAAAAAAGAATGACTGTGTTGCATCTGTAATACTTTAATTTTTACTTCAAAAGAAAGTCACTTTCTCAATGATAAACACATCTTCCTAAAATATATTTGTTTGTTTATTAAACATTTTCTATCCAGCTTTTTGCCAACTATATCTATCAGTTAAAGATATATTGGACTACTAGCCACAGGAAACACTAAATACAGTGGCATAAAAAGGGATCAATTTTTCTCTCACATAACAAAAGTGTGAAGGTAGGCAAGTCAGGTATGGTATACACAAGGTCATCAGAGATCCAGGCTTCTCTTTCCCTTCAAATGTTTGTTGTCTTCCTCATGATTTCAAGATCGCTCTTTGCCCCGTGGGTATGGTGACCAGACACTAGCTAGCAAGAAGGGTGAAGGGCAAGGGGCAAAGAACTCATGCCAGTGGAGTCAGCTTTTTATAAAAAACTTTCTGAAAACTCCTTCAGTGACTTGTATTTGCAATCTTATTGGCAAAAATTGCATTTCTTGACCAGCCCTAGCTGCAAGGGAGTCTGACAACATAGTTTATTACTTATTTATTTTTTGCTGTACATATTGCCATTATAAATAAAAATCAGGGTTGTAAAGAAAACTGGCACATTGTTTTCTTTAACTTCTAATGTGCTACTTATAATTACTTTTGTCAAATAAATTGCTCTCTAGTCTTGGACTTATACTTCTACCAATTTAACAGCTGATTTCAAGATTAATGGTCAATTTAGTAAGTATTTATATGTATAAAGGCTAAACATACATGTGGAATAAAGTTAAGACTCCCCTGATGTTCCTTTCTTGGAAATTCCTGTGATAGTCACTTTCTTGGATTGTCATTGAAGATCAAAGTTAAAATATCTGAGAAGTTGGTATAGCAAAACTTAAAAATAATTGTATAGATTGAGAATCCTCAGTGCTACTGAGTCAAACTTAAATGTTACAAGCTGTATGATAGTTGTCATATTAAAGTCTTTGAGAAGAGAATATGGCTACCCAAGAGGGCCTTAGATAAGACTTCAGACATTAGGTTTGAAGTTATGGAAGGGAGGATCAGTGTCAGGTGGTAACCCTTACCTAGGAGGGGACTAGGCCGAACGCCATGGAACATTTATAGAATACGATAATAAAGAGCTGAAAAAAACAAGAATAAATTCTTCATCCACTAGGGAGGCAGGAATAAAGGAAATTTTGAAAAGTAAAATCTTAAATACTTAGAAGAAGCCTATACGTCTAGAAGGGAAAGTGAGTGATCTAAAGAATATTTTCAGGTTGGAGTTTAGGAAACTCAAGAAGTATCATTTTCCTGAAGCCAAGGAGGGGTCTGATTTGTAGACAGAAAAGACCTTGGTATGCTAGATACCTGGTATTCTGAGTGAGATAAACCAGGTTGTGTCCAAGGAATAAAGTAAAAGCTTAAAAAGAATAGACTAGCTGTAAAGGCAAGGACTTAAGGAGAAACTACATTGCTTTAAAATAAATTAAGCAAACTGGGTCCAACGGGCTGTGGAAACCACAAATGCCGTCTTCTTTTCCTTTTGGTAGGGGTGCGCTCTACCAGTATCCTTTCAAATAGTGCTCATTTTAGTTTTTCCTTTCCTGTTCGGAAAAATCTAAACATAGAAATAATCGCGAAGAAGTCATTACAGAATTCCTTATTTTGTGGCATATAGTTATGATGCAACTACAGAAACAATGCCAGATTTTGTTTGTTTGAAAAATGAGGATATTTGAAGTTTATTGAATATGAAAATGTGATTCTTTAAGCTGTAAATAATACAGTAATATCCCTTCTAATTTCCATATAAGCAATTTATATTCTTTTCTCCTTGGGCTCATTTTTTTCCTTTGGTAAGTGTATCTGTGCTGCCTTGAAAAATGATTAGAATTGACTTAATGTTAATCTATTCCTGTAATAGTTTTTATATCCAGCTTTTTTTTTTCTTGAGCATGTACAAATCTTTTTTCCATATTTGTGAAGTTTTCCCTTTTTATTAGAACTTTGCAATGGTTGTGTGCAATTCTGTTATACTCTAATAGAATTGTGCTTAATATTTGCTGTAATCTTAGTCTGCAATACTCAGTAAAAATAGCATAATAAAATTAATAATCATAATAAACCTGAATGAGTTATGCAAACTAGAAAGCTTGTTTCTACGGTAACTGAGAAGTGGACTTGGAATATTTCTGGCTTTTTAGAGAGTTGATAAATTGGTTTCAGACTTACAGCTTTCTGGGAAAAGCCAAGATCACCCAAAGGAGTTCAAATAGTACAAGGATTATGTAATGCATGGCAGCTGGTGGGTTGAAGACAGTCTTCCACCCTAATTCTTACTGAGAAACCTATTTCATCTGGGTAATAAAGAATAATTCTAAGTATTATTTTAATGAGATGAGGTGACAGTTACTCTAATATGAACCCATGCCACACAATGCACAAATGCAGTGATCAAACATCATAGTGTAATTAAAAATAGAAGACTGGCACATGAACTTAAGACACCAAACTCTGCTTCTTGAGGCATGCACCGAAAATCATCTTAATTTGATAAAAATCTATTCTGCAGGAAAGTCTTCCAGGGAATGTGATTACACCTCCCTCTTCACTCAATACCAATGTTTACAAATCTTCTGGTAAGGAAATACTTTTCTTATATTTAACCTAAATCCCTATGTGGAAGCTTAAGCCCAGTACTTCCTCTCCTAGCCTTAGTGAAGATGCAATACAGCTGCCACTTCCAGATGGCACTTAAAAAAAAGACCTAAGGCTTATTTACATATAATCAGCTCATACGTCTCCTTTCTCTATCCTTATCCACAAGAGAAAAATATTGCAGTGCTTCTTCTTACATTACTTATTACCTCTAAGATCGCACATTACCATTTTATTATATTTTGTAGTTAAATCTTTCCACCTGTTCCTAATTATTTCCTTACGACCAATTTTCAGAAGTGAAATTCCTGGGTCAAAAGGTAAGCATATTTTAAATATTTTTACTTAAATTGCCAACTTACTCTTGACCAAGACTGTACTTATTTATGTATCTGGTGGCTGTGTGGGGAAAAAGAAAGAGGTCTCTTTATTCTCACTCATGCCAATGTTGCATATTACGATTCTTTTTGTCTTTGCTAGTTTGGTGGCTCATTATTTTCACTTCTTTTTTTTTTAATAATTGAAGTTGAACAGTTTTCATGTATGTTGGTGATCTGTCTTTATGTATGTGTAAGCATTTTCTTTTCCATTCCTTTACCCATTGTTACATTGTTATTTCTCTTACATGTCATAGTTTTTCATAGGAAATAAATTATACTTTGGCACATGTTACCAATATATTTCTTCCACTTCATCAATTTTTTAAATTCCATTTGTCATATTTGGATGTTTTAAATTTTTATGTGGTAAAATTTATTAATCAGTAATTTGTGAGTCTTGGTTAAGGAGCCTGTTTACACCCCAAGATTACAGACTCACTTATATTTTCTTTCTTAGTACTTTCATATTTTTATTAGTGAAGCAAGCCACTGAGAAGGTGACATTTGAGCAAAGATCTGAAAGAGATATGGAGAGAGCCATGTGCAGATTTTGGGGGAAATTGTTCAAAGCAAAGGGAACCACAAATATGAAAGCCTTGTAATTTGAACTTTTATGTGTTGTTTGCAGACCAGTAAGGAGGCCAGTGTGTGTGAGGCGGAGTGATTGGAGGGACAGAGCAGTACAAAATGAAGTCAGGGAGAAAATATGTCTCGTTATTTAGGCTTTTCAACGTCACTATGAATCCTTTACTCTGAGAGATACGGGGAACCATTGGAGGGTTTTAAGCAAAGAAGTCATGTGACCGGACTTTCATCATAACAGAATAATTCTATATTCTGTTATAGTCTAACTAGTTGCTTTCAAATTACATGTTGAATAATAGAATTTTTCCTAGAGATAGAAGCTTGCTTTTAAAAATGCAACTTGCATAAATTATTAAATTCTTATGTAGAGTTAATATATGTGTTGAATTTTCACTTTGCTTGCGTAAATACAGTATGGTTTAATTATTGTATCTTAAAATATATTTAAAATGTAGTTGGACAGATTCCTTGTTACTACTTTTTTATCAAAACTTTCCTGCCTCTTTTTGGGTATTTTTGTTTGTATATAACCTTTTTTGTTGTTTTTTCTAGACACAGGGTCTCACTGTGTTGCCTGCAATCAGACTATAGGTGCACACCATTATGCCTGTCTTTCTTTCCTTCTTTCTTTCTTTCTTTCTTTCTTTCTTTCTTTCTTTCTTTCTTTCTTTCTGTCTGTCTGTCTGTCTGTCTGTCTTTCTTTCTTTCTGTCTTTCTTTCTTCTTTCTCCTCTTTCTTTCTTTCTCCTCTTTCTTTCTTTCTCTTTCTTTCTTTCTTTCTTTCTTTCTTTCTTTCTTTCTTCTTTCTTCCTCTTTCTTTCTTTCTCCTCTTTCTTTCTTTCTCCTCTTTCTTTCTTTCTTTCTTTCTTTCTTTCTTTCTTTCTTTCTTTCTTTCTTTCTTTCTTTCTTTCTTTCCCTTCCTTCCTTCCTTCCTTCCTTCCTTCCTTCCTTCCTTCCTTCCTTCCTTCCTTCCTTCTTTCTTTCTCTCTTTCTCTCTGTCTCTCTTTCTTTTCTTCATTTGCTCTATTACTTTTATTTATTTATTTGTTTTCTTTCTTTTTTTTTTTTTTTGAGACAGAGTCTCTCTCGGTAGCCCAGTCAGTAGTGCAGTGGCACCATCTCGGCTCACTGCAAGCTCCACCTCCCTGGTTCACACTATTCTCCTGCCTCAGCCTCCCAAATAGCTGGGACTACAGGCACCTGCCACCACGCCTGGCTAATTTCTTGTATTTTTAGTGGAGATGGAGTTTCACCGTGTTAGCCAGGATGGTCTCGATCTCCTGACCTCATGATCTGCCCGCCTCGGCCTTCCAAAGTGTTGGGATTACAGGCCTGGCCACCGTGCCCAGCCCACTTTTATTTATTTCTTATTTTTACTTTACTTTAAGTTCTGGGATATATATGTGCAGAACGTGCAGGTTTGTTACATAGGTATACATGTGCCATGGTGGTTTGCTGCACCCATCAACCGTCATCTAGGTTTTAAGCCCCGCATGGATTAAGATTTGTCCTAATGTTCTCCCTCCCCTTGCCCCCTACTCCCCAACAGGCCCCAGTGTGTGATGTTCCCCTCCCTGTGTCCGTGTGTTCTCATTGTTCAACTCCCACTTATGAGTGAGAACATGTGGTGTTTGGTTTTCTGTTCCTGTGTTAGTTTGCTGATAATGATATGCCTGGCTAATTTCTAAATTTTTTGGAGAGATGGGTTCTTGCTATGTTGTACAGGCTGATTTTCAACTCCTGGCCTGAAGCAATCCTTCAACCTTGGCCACCCAAAGTCATATAAATTGTAATATGATCAAATTTTAAAAATTCCATTCACTTTGGGGGCTTGGATAAATTATGCACATTATTTTGAACAGGAATTGAAATATGCACTATACCATCTTCCAGTAACGAAGCCTTATTTATTTAGTAAAGTTTCATAATTTACCACATCTAAATTTTGCACATTTCTTCTTATTTTGTAAGCTTATTCTGTGGTTTGAAGATACCTTAATATTTATCTTAACCCGATTCCAGCATTATAAAAGGTAAGATGTCTTCCTAATAAGCCTTCCTACAAATGACTTGTGTTTTTCTATATAGGATACAGGACAGGCAACTCTTCATCTTATTTAACCCAGTTGGTTTGACTCAGCCAAACCCATCTGTCAGGCTATTCCGTTTTCACTCTCTTTCAGTTCTCTTCACCATACTTGAACCTAGTCTTTTGTTCTCATGGTTTTACCTTTAACTCCTGCTTTCAGAGTGAGTTGATTATCTTTTGCTTGCAAAAGATGATTGGAGAAGCAAAGTTCTTTCATGTCTGGAAAATAAAGTGACTCTATAAACTTCAGGTACCCACTGCTGTCCACTGATTTAGCTGGATCTTCTGGATGATGCCCATGGCAGTGCCCTTGATGGGCCTCTGGTATGTTTCTCAGTCTACTCTCCTTGAATCTGCTTCATCTGTTTCTGTCTTGGGATCTGCCAATAGCCTGATGGCCTTGGCCTTTCAAATCTCATTCAATCTCAATCTGGTTCTCCTCTTGCTCTCTATTCTCTTTTACTATCAAATGACTATATTATACACGTCTTCACATTGCCATTCGCAGTGTAGCTATTGCTTTCATTTCTCAGGCTACTGGATCACCTCATCTCTGCACTTTCTCTTCTGCTACTACATCTTTCTTGAATTTGTTGGTCTAAATAGGTACCTGGTGGAATGCACATGGCCTATATCGTGTTTGACCATGTTTGTGAAGTCTTCTTGACCTGACCAACAGGATGTGGTTCCTCCCTCATTCAGACTCTTGTAAATCTCTTTATGTCTTCCCTGGTAGTCACGGTATTCCCTTTTGTATTATTCAGTAAGTGTTTAATGCCATGTGCCAGTTGCTAGACTAGATATTGAGAATACAAAAATGAATAAGACAGAGTAGCTGCCATCAGGGATACCAGAGTGGGCAGAGAGGCATGTGAAAATAACTGTTAGTATTATATGGAAATAAACATGGCTCAGGGGCAGTAATCATAAAGCAATTATAGATTATTTCCTGGAGCCTCTTACAATGAACTCTATAGGGCTATTCCTTCCCTTTTCCCTGGATGAAAACTTAGGCAGGAACTGTGACTTTTAAAATTTGTTCTTAGGGCACAAAACTCTCTCTCAATTTACTAATTAGAATGTCCTGTCTCATAGGATGTCACAAGGTCAGTCGTGCTGTCCAGTTGAGGCATCTCCCATAGGTGCTCCGACACATTTCAGGTTGGAAGCCTGAGCCCAAAGGATGGAGAGTAGTTGACTTCTTCCTCTCTGCCAAGCACATCTACCCTTCCACATGCTCCTATTAGTGAAATTTTCTTTTCCCTTCAGGGTTAGAGCTGATGGAGAGAAGGGTAGGAGGATAGATAGGTTGGGGCAAGCTATATCTTACATGCCTGCTACTATTGTGGGTTGGGTGGTGCTGTTCTCTGGTTCTGATGTGTGTTTAATCTGGATGTGTTCTCTTACAGGTGCTCTCACGAGTTCTTTGAGACCTCCACCACCTCTGGCTTCCCAACTTTCTCTGCATCCCCTCCCTTGCCTCAACCAATTTCTGACGATTTCTATTTCTATTTGGGCTGATTATTTCCTGCTCCCTCAGCCCTAGGAATCTGGTGACAGCTGCCAGTTTATCTCTGGTGAGGTCTATTCCTACTTGAGGTAGCTTTCTGGATCAGGATCTAAGATGACCAGAAACAACAGCTTTTTCACTTATTAGGCCATGTCTGGCCCAGTGGAAACTTTCATGCGTTCATCACCGACATACCCTTCTCCTTATCTCCATCTAAATTCTTGGTCTACATACTGATCCCAATTCAGCAACAACTCTCTTTCCTTCTTCCACAAGCGAACCTGTCAGCCCAGGTTTTACATTTTAGGTTTTCCAAGCTAGAATCAAGACACCAGTCCACAGTGTCTTCCAAACAGCCAAGGACACATATTAAATCCTTGTGTTTGTTCCTAAAAACCCTCTCTTTTGACTTGAGGCAGAGAGTGAGGACCACATTGCACTCCAATAGCTGTCTCCAAAAATCCTCCTCAATCTCTACCCCCCACCTTTTCTCACCTCTTCCTAACTTTTTAAAGAGGGCTATTATCTTAGAAGCTGCAAAATTAATTTTCTGCCATGGGATATTTTTCAAATCTCACTTTGAAATATAGCATCTATTAGTTTCAGGCCTCAGCCAAAACAGAGAAAAGATCTCATTTTAATATCCAGTTATATAATTAGTGTCATTGTTAAGAACACTAATTAAGGAACTGTTAAGGAATGTTGATTCTCTGGCTCCTCTTATTCAATAAGAAGATACCCCCCACTGCTTTCCATGGTGGGGAGATGACTTTGGCTACTTTTGCCAGGAAGAGGTAATATATCTTTTCCCATGGTTACCCAAGAAGCTCTGGCAGTATCAACTCTAGTGAAACTGGAGACAGCCTGTATCCTTTGACCACATCTATGTACTATTAGGTCATATTACTCTGCCCAAACAGGTTCTAGACTCATTCTTTTCCTCTTGGACATACCTGTCCTTAAAATCCCCTGGGGGAGAATCTCTTCCATCACAGCACTGGGATATTAAACCATAATGGGAGGTAGGAAGCCCCACTGTGCACTTTAATTTAGTTGATGCTAGACAGCTCTGTCTAAAGGTAATGCATTTGGCTCTGATCTTTGTGCTAGACTCTTGGCCTTCTATCCTGAATGTAAAGTATTTTACATTCTGACTTCCATGACTTCTACCCTAAATGGAAGAAATGTTATGTAACTCCCCAACACTAACCATGCATATTGGTAAAGTGTGGTTTAACCTTTGGTGGGTAAGAACAAAATTTTTTTTTCCTGCACAACAATTTAGTATCTCTCACAATGGTTTGAAATAAACAGAAATTTTGTTGACTTTTTTTTTAGTCATAAGTGCTCTTTGAGGAATATATTAAGGGCTAAACTTAATTCAGCACAGTAAAGTGTTGAACTGAATCAGCACAGTAAGCACAGTAATGGGAACATCAGTTCTGTAACCAATGAACAAAATTGTAAAAGACATGTCAGTCTGGGAGTTTACCTTGAACAAAAAACATGTGGTACAAGAAAACACATCAGGAGGTAGTCCCATAGTGGACTCAATAGAAGAAGAGCACGGAGTACATAATGGACATTGTCAAGTGTTGCTAAACTAGTTTGATTTGAGATTTTAAGGACCCTCAAGTTCCATGTTAAAAAGCTTTGACTTATTCTCACAGTTAAAGGGGATCTAAGTCTTGGGCAAATATATGAGAGAAGGTGAAAGTCTCTAAGAGCGGAGGGATGCACAAGAATGTTATCTTAAGCACAGAGGACCAGAAGTGTTGAATACCTTTGGTCTGGACAATGGGACAAGGAATAGATTTTAGTAATATTTCTTGTTAGCAGCCTCTGTAGGATATCCTTAGGGTTGCAAATGGGCTTACAAAACTTCCTTTTAAAATTTATCCTGAGTGGTTGGTGAGCATGTTAATAATTGTTATCATCTATTAAATTCTATTGTCATATAAATAGTTACCAATCCTCGCAACAATGCTGCAAGCCAGTCTCATATCTGCTTTGCACATTAGGACACAGTTGCTCAGAGAAGTTAAGAAACATGTCCAAGTTTCCAAAAGCATGACTGCAACCTGATATGGTCTAATGATCTTTTTGGTTAGAGTGTAATGACCAGTTTTGTCCCTGCTACACCCAATACAGAAGTCCCTGAAACCACTGGAAACAGGTTAAACAGTCTGTTCCTTAGACTTCTGATTAAAGGTGTGGTCAGGGAAGTGAGCTTGCCTTATTACCTGATTTACCCTTAAGCCATATGAAAATACACACTGGAAATTTACACATCTATACACAGATTGTTCTCACAG
The DNA here is from genome assembly GCF_009828535.3 of Hylobates moloch. Lineage (NCBI taxonomy): Eukaryota > Metazoa > Chordata > Mammalia > Primates > Hylobatidae > Hylobates > Hylobates moloch. Next base: position 135,428,645 of record NW_026652279.1, read on the forward strand.
TGGTGAAAACTGTGCAACTTTGTCGGTAGTCAGCGAGGCTAATGAGAGACCCAGTGGGGAAACACATCTTGGGATCAAAACATGATCTCTGGTCACATTCTCTAGTTTTCTGCAAGTTGGTGGTAGAAAGTACGCTCATGGAGTACCCTCGTGGATGGAGTCAGACCTAACAGTGAAAGAAGCTCTGGTTTGCAGCCACCCTATGAAAATCATAGCAAATATTGTTTTGTGAACTCTCCTATCTACCCTTTTCCCTAACAGATGACGAACTGTATGTAGAAACTACACCACACTCATCTTTTTTTTTCTTTTTTCTTTTTTTTTTGCCAAGGACTGTGCCATAAAAACTGGCACAGAAAAAGGGAGGAAAACAAATTCAAGAACATATTAACCTTATCTGGAACCACAATCAGATAGCCACTACTTTTGATATGTCTGATACTCTCTCCCACAACCACTTTACAGTGGGGTAAAAACTATTTGTAATCCATTACTAATGGGTTCTTATGCTTCTCCTAGACTTATAACTCCCATGGTCTTGTATATAATATCTATACTTTGCTGTATTTTATTTTTCTGCACATTTCTCTTTTCATCTTCCCCATTTTAGATCTCATTTTAAAAAGAATGATTTTTAAAACTCTCTTCTCTATTTCTATTAAAAAGTATTATCTTAAGACGCCCACACACTATTTCTTACCAGATTTCATGAGTTGTTCTGGTAGAAATTATACTTGCTGGGAATGTATTGGCCTTCCCTGCTGGGATGATGAAGTAGTTTTGCACTGACTGTCATCAGAGACAAAGGTGAAAGGTTATTCCTGTCCCTCTTTCCCGCAAAACGTTGAGGAGATAAGAATTAAGACTTAAAGAATGTTAAAATATTTTGGTGTGATAAGTGTGGATGCAAGGTTTTTAAAAATTAGATATGGCATAGAGTTATTAATCAAAGAAAATCAATGCTTAGAGAAATAGGAATAAAGTAAGTACTAGGGTATATATTTTATTGTAAGGTACATTAATTGCTTTTAACTATATCAAAGCTATAAATACATTTTAAAAATCAGTTAGAATCTAAGTTTAGAAACAGATACACATTTTCTTCTGTCAAGGTAATGGAATAAGGCTATAGAATGAACAGCATCAAAATATGTACAAATTCAGTGGCTCACATAAATCATTTTTTGATCTATGTGCTTGGTTACAAGACATTCTCCATTTTGGAAGATTGTTGCAATCTTCTCTGTGGGTGTGGGGTGGATATTTTTCTTGCACGATAATTCAATATCTCTCACAATAGTTTGAAATAAATGGAAACTTTGTTGACATTTTCTTCAGGTAGATGTAAAATTGTTTCTACTAAACATTGCTAGCTTCTGTAAGGGAGATTTCCTTGGAAATTCTTATCGGAGAGGGCTCCCTTCTGCATTCACAAATAATATCCTTTTCCTCCGGAGCACCTTCAGAAGCACAGCTCAGCCCCCAAACACCAGGGATCATCTGAAAGTTCAGCTCAGTCAACCTTAGTAAGGTCAGTCAATTACCGGAGGAGGTTAGGGGAAGGTGGGAGTGGGACTTGCAATTTGACCATAGCCCTAGCAAGTATGACTCAGTTTCTAGTGGCAACAAGCTCCAGGCTCCTCTGTGGGGCAGCTTCATAATTAAATGTTAAAATAAAAGTGCTTTTCTATGAAGGAGAGCATACTTTCCTTCCCAAATTCTAATTTAATATTCATCTTCAGAGCTCACAGCTTAGTAGAAAATTCAGTCTTAAGATTCTGCACACTTAAGCAGGTAGTATGTGATTAAGATGATGCCTTGGTTGCAAGACTTTTAAATCCAGTCTTCTTCCTTGCCACATACATGGTTTATGAATCTTGGCGATTGGATCTGTGTATTTCCTCTATGTTAATACCACATACTATTTTCAGTGTTTTCTGTAGATTCACCCTGCAGGGGTGGGAACTGAGAGGGTGAAGCATGTTAATGGTCTGAAGTTCCCTAGGGCTATAGTGTGATGATGTTAAGATCTTTTCACACCAGCATGGTCTCAGTGTGATGGGGATGCACCTCCTGAGAGGCTGTGTGATGGAAATTCAGATCTATGGGTGACTGCACAACAGCATGTGCAGAAAAGGAAATATGGAAATAATAACTTCAGGGAAGAAGAAAGAGCAAACCAAGGAATAGAAATGAACCAAAGAACCAAAACTGAATAGAAAGGGTAATGAAATAGGGATGGGTCTCAGAGGTTGGGGACCTCTATTATGGTTTCAGTTCTATTAATGAATGCTGTGTGACTTAGGGCAAGGCACTTAACTTCCCTGAGTCTCAGTTTCCCCCCTGGTTATATACTGGCTATATGATTCATGAAGTATTTTATGATTCTAACCTCCTAGTGTTCTATTTTCTCTATGCTCATATTTTGATTTTCAATGTGTTGATAGATTTTATTGTAGCAAAACACAAGTGTGTCTCAATTCTTTATGACATATTGTAATGATTTAGCAAGACCGTTAAAAAGTGTCCAAAAAAGACATAAAATTCACAATATTTCTCTACCTTAAAAATGAACAATATGCACATGAGTTTACAACCTACCAATTTGGAGAAACCAGAGGAAATGTAGACTGCAAACTGCACCGAAGAGTCTTTTCTGAGCAAATCATCTAAGCCAGTTTGAAAATGTCTTCCAAAAATTCAGACTATGTTGTTTTAATACTTGCTATATATTTTCAACGTTTACTTCATGAATATTCTAATGCAAGTAAGATGCTTTCCTTTGATTACTAAAACTACTAGGAAGAAATTAATAGCATAATCCAAAATTTCTGCAAAAATCCCATTTCTATTACATGCTGAGCCATAATTTGGAAAATAGTAAAACACATAAAAATGTGAATAAGTCCAATGGAATAACCCAAGAGTTTCATGTTAATAAAACAGAAAAATCGATTCATCTAGACAGGGTATAAACTAAAGATACCTACTACATTCCATGCAGATACTCCTTTACAGGTATTTTGAGCTTTTCCTAATTAATGAACGAGTATGCACTAGTGGGCAGACCAAGCATTAGATTGGAAGTCAGGGGAATTGGGGCTGTATTTAGAATTTTTCATTCCTTACTCCATAAATTTCTGTACTCTCAGCCCTTGTGTCTCAGTTTCTACCTCTGTTAAAATGAGGATAATGATACTCACCTGACTAGTGTGAGATGAAATTATGAACTCTTAAAAACTAAACTCTATGCATTTCTAGAAAAAATACATGATTATTACTATTTCACTGAGACTGAGGCTTTTGGCAAAAGTGTCATCCATAAGTGTGTATAAGTCTTTTTTTTTTTTTCCCAAGATAGAGTCTCGCTCTGTCACCCAGGCTGGAGTGCAGTGACAGGATCTGGGCTCACTGCAAGCTCCGCCTCCCGGGTTCACGCCATTCTCCTACCTCAGCCTCCCATAGCTGGGATTACAGGCACCCACCTCCACGCCTGGCTAATTTTTTGTATTTTTAGTAGAGACGGGGTTTCACCGTGTTAGCCAGGATGGTCTCGATCTCCTGACCTCGTGATCTGCCCGCCTTGGCCTCCCGAAGTGCTGGGATTACAGGCGTGAGCCACCGTGCCCGGCCTAGTGTGTTTAAGTCTTGTAAGTTCCTTGGAGTCCTTGAAAATTTGCAGGTATAGCTATGATCTTATAGGGAGTGGACCCACCCTTAATGCCCTCAGCTCATCCAGCTGACCAGGCCTTTTAATCTTAGAGTGAGGCTGAATGCCAGGTGAAAAATCAGGGGTTCTCAATTCCTTAAGACAGACTCAGAAACAAAAAGTCTTGAAGGGGGACATGAGAGTGTTATTCAGAATGCAATCCTCAGCTACTGTGGTATAAGCCTCCTTCTCAAAGAACAAATGTAAAATGGCGTGATGATTTTTGTGCAACACAGGACTCCTCAGGATGGTGAGTCAATTGGCTCACTCTGCTAAGGTGATCCCTCCGTTACAGTGCAGAGCCACATCTTCACCTTGAAGGCAGTCCAGTCTTCCTTTATGGAGTAGTAGAGTCAGAAGCCAAGGCCCATTTCCTTCTGGCTGTGCCCAACTTGCTTCTAATTCATGGCTCCCTGACAAAGTGACAGATGGATCCAATGGCTCTAAGCCTGGTGGGCAATGGTGGCTTTGGAGGTGAGAGGAAGGCCTTTCAATGGGAATGTCAGTGAAGGGAGGACATGTGAGAGGGATTTCTGTGCATGTTCTCAGCTTTCATATATACTATGAAGTCCATGAGAATTATGGACATTGTAGTATATTTACACTATGGTATAGAATTATGACAACATTCTCACTTATGCAACATCCCACATCCTATTTGAAAGTGTAAATATGTTTTTTTTTTCACCCATTGTAAGTAGGGCCTTTTGGGTAAGCATGAGCTCCTTGAACTGTGAGCTAATAATTTCCACTGTCATGGCCTTGAGATTGGAGGTTTATGAAAGTTTCTTTTAACTCATCAAATTTCTCTTGTATGGAGGAGGACAAGTAACTACATGAATCGATCTTCATAGGGCACATGGTTTTTGTTGTGGGCATGTGAAATTCACTTACAACCCCTTAGAACATTTAAATAAGATCAAATGAATATAGCCAGCTCTACCTGATTTTTTTTTTTTTTTGACACTGTGGAGAATTTGGCTTCTTGTTAATTGCATCTGCAGTCTCAAAGCTCTTTATAGAATCTTTCATAAGTGATATTAATAGTAATGGTGTTCTTTTATTAATAATGCATAATAACAATAGCTGGCGTTAAAACAATATTAGTTAAGCGATTAGAGAAATGGCTAGAGTTGCGGTTAGAAAATGGGCCTGTAGACATCAATACTACTAAAGTCATTTATCATTTCTCTCATAAAACAGAAAGAAATATAATGGCCGCCTAAGCTCTTAATAAAATTCTGCCACAATTGCATAACTGCAGACTGACGTTTTTATTTGTGGGAGCATCCTTGGTGGTATTGTGTGATGGGGCATCCCCAGGAGAAAGAATAGAAAATAGAGGATTATTTGCATAATTTCCCTATACTCCCTGTGATTTTCTTTCATTCTTCCCCATTTGTAGTTACCATCCACAGCAGAAATGCAAGCAGAAGGCCTGGTTTCTAGTCCTGATTCTGTTACACAATGGCAGGTGATTACATGACAACATCCCTGAGGCTCAGTTTCTTTCATCTGTGAAATGGGAAGGATTACATCTATTTGATAAATATTTTATTGAGATTGCAAGGTAAAAGTGCACCTATTCATGCTTTGTAACATGCTCTAAAAGAGCTATAAGCATTTTCCTAATAATTCTCAGCCAAGCCCTGAAGCCAATGCACTTCTTTCCCAGGCTCATACCTCTGTTTCCAGCTTCTACTCTCCTACCTCTTCCTATAGTATTTCACAGGCCCAGAGTGCTTAAGTTGTCTTTTTAGGCACAAGAAATCCTCCCATGCACACACAAAGTTAGGACTACCTTCTCCCCAACCACTACTCTTAGCTCACTCTTTCTGTCTTCCAAAGGATAAGTGAAGATAAACATGATGAACAAATTCATCATAAAATGCTGAATGTTGATAACAGGGTCATTTTACCTCCGTTTTTTCTCTCTCTTTCTCTTCTCTCTCTCCTTTCCTTTCTTCTCTTCTTTCTAAGAGGGTGTGCCACACTGAAATGGATGTGAGGTAATGTATACAACGAAAAGTACCGATAAAAGTACAAATGTGTTAAAACTGTAATATGATTAAAACAAGGTAGGATGTCACTATTCAAATAACATAGGATGGATGGAGAAATTATACAAGACAATCTAAGCTAGGGAAGCAACTGAAATTCATGACATTTCAAAATATTGAGCTTCCAGGAAGACAAGATGAAAAGGGAAACAGTAAAAAGCATATTCAGGAGAGACAAATTTTCTCTAACGTAATTCTTAGAAAAAATTATCATATGCACATTCTTGGTGAATAAATTAGAAGGCAGGTAATACCATCCATGCAGTCTTTTTTTAAAAGTAGGGATAGCCTTCATATGGGTTTGTTAAAAAAATTTTTAGCACTGATGAAATACAAGCTGACATCATGTTTACAGGGACTCCTGGGGAATTACAGGGCCCCCCATACCCCGGCTAATTTTTTTTTTTTTAGAGAAGGGGTTTCACCGTGGCTCGATCTCTGACCTCGTGATCCCCCGGGATTACAAGCGTGAGCCACCGCGCCCGGCCGAATTTGCATTTTTAAAGTGAACTCTGATCTTAATCCTGAGATTACTTACAAAATCAGCATCTGTGGTGTTAGGACATGGAGGCTGATTTTGTAAGCAGAGATCTTCATCATAATAATAATTTTATGCACTTGCTTTGGCTTTGCACATGTATTTTCCCATCGTGGTTGGATTCAGTGTGCCTTCCATGAGTTTTATGTCTCTGTCTGGTTTTTGGAATGGGGACTCAGTAAATGGAGGTAGAGCCTTGGAGAGAATAGTCCAGAAATCATTTAAACCAAGCTGTAGCTATCATTTTAATGTCCCTTTGAAGGAGACAGCCTCAGAATTATTTCACATATAGCCTCTCAAAAATATTTTAAAGTAAGCTTTATAAATCATTACATGGCTCTTTCCAAGCCCTGGTCCCAAAGGTCTGGTAAGCTTTAAATCCCTAGTGACACCTGCTGGGCAGACCTCCGCTCACTGCTGCAGGCTTTCCATCAGCCTACCTCTTCTTTAGCATGCAAAGCTGCAGGCCACTAGGTAAGGGGCTGGCTGCCGCTTCCACAGCTTGCAGCCCGTCTGCTCATTGCTCATGCAGGTGACCTCTGTCGGCAGAATCCTGTGCCAGAGTCTCCCCAGCGCTCTCTCGGAGAAATGATTTCCAACCTGTCCAGGCCCCAAGAAACAAACAGGGATCTATCAAAGTTGAGAGAGAGAGAGAGAGAGAGAGAGAGAGAATCCACCTCTATCCACCCCCAACCCCAGCCCCAAGTGACTAAGCTGCTTCTTTGTCTGAAAACTGGGAGGTGAAAGATGCTACTTGAGCCGTATGTTTTGTTCAAGCACAAACCAAATTATGCTATACTTGCTTATATCTGAACATATTGGTTTATCTTACATAGAGTTTAATTGATGCAAACTTGAACTTCAGTATGTTAGATTTTCAGGGAAAACACCATCCCTGTGATTTAGATTGCTATGTTTTTCTTTGAACAAAGCAAAGAGGAGCAAGGCAATTACACCCCTGCTTCGGTTTATTTCCTCCATATTCAGCAACCATTATAAAAATAGTGTTTAACCTCTTGTAGTATGACCTCTTGTGTCCTCTACTGTCCAATTGCACAATTTCTTTCTGAGCCAACATCTGCATCCTTGGACAGAGCAACTTGTGTGCAAAGTCCATGTTAGCTGATCAAGCATGGCTTTGTTTGCACTTATTCACTGCTCATCCAGCACTGCGTAAGTGGTTTTGCATATTAACTAAGTGCACAGTAACCTTCCTTTACCTCCTTAGAGCTCCACCCCCCTCCCACCCGGCCCAGAGAAATCAACACTGTTACTCGCTGAGGAAGCTGCCAAGGGGTTGCCATGGTAACTGTTCTGCTTTCAGCAGCTACTTTTCTGGTTTGAAGGGGGGAAGGAAAAAAAAAACTGGGGAGAACTAGGCGGCTTTCTGATCAGAGTTCAGATAAAGAGGGTCACAGTAATTTGTGGACACTGACTAAAATAACCCAATGGATTTGAGAGTTACCGCAAAAGAAGCAAACAGACAAACTAAAGAGGTAAGTCTAGTGGAAGGCAAATAATTAAATTATTTGGTAGTGGTCTTAAGCTGAAGCATTTCAAGTTTATATCAGTCCAGCTCATCTAAGATGCTAATTTATGAGTCTTTTCATTTTTGTCCAGAGCCAAACACAGACGATGAGTTTTATGGGATTATAAACGGCAGAGAAGCGAGGTAATGGGGTAAAACAGCAGCAGAGTGGGACTCTCTAACATCTGAAAGTCATTTTCCAAAACTTCATTCAGCACAGGAACAATGCGGCATTCAGGCAGAATGAGCTGAAAATGTGTGGTGCTCCAGGTCAAATCAGCAACCTCTGCACTCCTCTCAATAGAGTGGGGAGTGGTTTGCCAAGGTAGGGCAGGAAACAGTCTGATTTCAAAGGAAGGGCTAGGATTAGGCAGAGAACCATGCAGAGTCAAGATATGGAAGCCTCCGCAGCCTAGACTGGTGGGTTTCAGCAGCAGTCAAGATATGGAAGCCTCCGCAGCCTAGACTGGTGGGTTTCAGCAGCATACAGAGAGCTGTGCTAAAAGCCGCTCTAGACACCTTGTTGGTGGGATTTTGGCTGCTACCCAGAAAAGAGCTGAACAGTGATCCTTGGCTGAAAACTGGCAGGGTGGCGGCAGGGCCGGTCACGCAGCACTAGGGGAGTAGAGCTTCACCCTTCCTGCCTCTGTTCTGCCAGTCTTCCCAGTCAGCACCTGCTCTTCACTGGACAACAAGCTTCCTGGCGCTCCTCTGCATTCAAACTTCTCTTGCATTATTTATTCACTTTAAGGAATAGCAGTGATGAAAACGTAGTACCCGAACCATCCTCATCTAAGCTACTATTTTCCGAATATTTATAGCTTTATTTAGAACCTAACAACCGCTACAACACCCAGATAAACTTAAAGGAATTTTTATATATTTTTTCTAATTTTTTTTAAGACTAGTCAAGTGCAGTAGTGAGGAAGGGTGAAAGGGTAGAACAAAGAGTTCAGTCTGTAATTGACTGCAAACAACCAATTGAGATAACTCACTACCTTTGGTCCAGCCAGTTAAAAGGAATTTTAAGTTAGAGAAGCCATATAAGTACAGAGAGATGGAATGGGATGGTAACTAAATGAGAATGTCATGTCGTTCTGGTGACATTGTCATTAATGTGTGGTGACATGGTTATTAATACTCTCAGTGGAGTAGTAAGAGAAGCTCTAAGCTCTCAGAGGTTAACACCTCTTTAAGGACATGCAATAGTGGAACAAGGAATCTTGAGTTTGGAGCAGAGAGAGCTTAGCTACATGCATGCAGCAACTTGTTTCTTACCTGAAATACAGCCATTTTGGCCCAACTCCATATTATGGCAGAGATGAGAGGTTTATAGTCAACATTCTGTATTCTTTTGTCATTTCCATCATTTTATTTGTCTTTGACATGTAGAGAAATTTTGAGGTAGAAATAGGTAATAAGGGAAGGGAAAAAATGTAAATAAATTCCCCAAACAGGAAATGACCAAGGCAAATATACTCTACAGCAGGATTGAAAATTTTACATGGCTTCTATATAGAATGATTTTCATAGATGACAACAGACAGTGAAACAGAAGTTTAAAGAGAGAAAATAAAATAAGGCCAAAGACCTAAAGCATTTTATTCAGGCAAAGTTGTGTGAAGTCCCAGAAACTAAACTAGGAAAGGAAGAGATATATCATTAAAGGACAGCCACCTTACATTGGAGCCCTCATAAGTTAAAACAAAATCCTAAGAGTTAAAAACTTGAGTGGGCTCTCTCGTGTATCATTGATGTAGCTGGAGGCCCTATATTATATAACAGTAACAGGATACAGGATGACAGTTCCTCACAGACTACAGTAAATGTGATTAAATTATCTTATCAGCTTCATACTCCTGAGTATTTCTACAATGCCAGAAAACCATCCATTAATCTGACCTGTCTGCTAGACCCCCAGACAGCATGGGCTAGAGGTATTAATATTCAAAGAAATTTGCCTCTCAAATGGCCGATTGGAGGGATACCAAGTTTAGTCTCTGCAGCCGTTGAGACCACGAATGAGACATGGAGAAATAATAAGGGGGAAAGAATAAAAGCAAGAATAAAATTCAGAAATTTGCTTTAACTCAGCCACAGATTCTTTTTCATTCCTTTCCACTGACCTGGTCTAATTCCAGCAGCTATTATCCCAGTGAAACACTGCCACAGCTGAATTTATTTTTATTTTGTCTGCTCAAAGGCAATGTAAAGCGAATTTGAGAGCACATCACCTTCAGGGAAAAGACTGCAGCATATTACTCACTACCTCCCTCCACCCCTCTGCGTGAAAAGGTTAATTTGAATAAGGCTGCTGCTTCCACAAATAGAGCAGTAACCAGCACACACAGGAACCGCCAATGAGACTGTATTTCAATGATGTCATACTTATACCTGCCTCTTATTATTTGCTGAGTGGTGACAATGTGTTCCATGAATCTCACGTATTATTGGTTAAGAGCCCTGTCATTCTGAGTACTTCTGGAGAGTTTTAGGCACTGCAGTTTCTTTACAAGCCCAGATTTTTTTCAGCTTCTGCACTTCAACAAACTGTTGGAGACGGCAGAGTATTTTAAACATTGTTGTCCTGAAAACAAATATAAAAACCTTTATAATTTATACCTGATTTACATGCCATCAGGTGCTAGGTCCATTTGCACAGCAAATGCAACATAGGAAAAGTCTGTTCTTTGTTAAAATAAATGAACAAACAAACACTTGGACAGAACTTTCACTGAAGTGTTTCTAGAAAGAGTATGCTTAGCTTAATATTGTCCCACTGGCCTAACTGAAAACAAACTTATTCCACTTATTCTACAGCAACAATTTTTTGCCCCAGCGAGCAGAGCTTTCTTAAAAAGAACTTGATCTAAAATTTACCAGTTTCTAGGACACGGGGCATTGGAGGAAGGAAAACCTACCTGGTTTATTTTTGCCCTAAGTAGGTTTTATTTTTAAATCAGTTAGGTTTTTGTGCCATTAAATGTGTGCTTCAGGTCACTCAGATTCCTAGGCTTTTCTGAGAAAACTCCTATAAATAGGTTTGAAAACTACACTACCTTATAATGAAGCTGACAGATAAATCAGTTGTGTATGAGTTAGGAATTACTCAACTAACTGAAACATTCAAATAAATATTCTGGTCAGCATGAGATGCAAGTGTGATTGGGAGGCCAGGAAGAAATGTTGGTAGTGATCTTAAGCTGAAGCTCAAAAGTCTCATCATCTATGGTGGCAAGTGAGGCCCCAAGCATGGCTCTCTGGGCAAAGTCACATCCTCAGAGATATAGACGACAAGGTCAGGCTGTTCATTGTCAGTTGGCGAAGCAGAACATATATGGCGAAGGTTAATCCAGTCCACAGGCAGGGCTGTATATTAAATGCTCCAGTGAGAAGGGCAGGGCATTAAAGGAGCAACTTGATTTTTACTGGCAGAGAAAGACTAGAAAGTGTTAGTGTGTAGGAGAATGAGATGAGAAAGGATGACTTATATATGGAATAGACCTCCCTGACTGGATATGTATATATGTATATACACCTTAGTGAGACAAATCTGGAAAAGCAGGCACACAAATCAGCAAAGATGATGTAAATTAGGAAGAGGTAGAAAGCACCAGATATTTTGGGCATCCATACCTCAAATTCAGTTGCTAATATCAACTATTTTTGAAATCAAAATGTCTTCTCAGCTGTGTATCAGAACTTATTGTCTGCAGAGTCTGATCACAGGTTAGCTGGATGTTACACAATTTGATTATTTTATACTTTAAATAAATGCTTTACAATATTATTGTAGACATTGGACATTCAACGAGATGCTCACTGTGTTAACAGCATGGGAAATGAGACCAAAGTTAAGTTTAATTGCAGTAAAAAGTAGAGAATAGACTACTATTCTATTAAAGTTAGAAGGACCTAGAGCCGTATCCACTGTACTTCAACTTACTGGTATTTCCACCAACAAAGGGCATGTGAATTTTGATTCAAGAGATCTCTCTGTAGTAACAGCGTGGTGTTGAGTACAAGGGCCTTTGCTGTCAGAGAGACCTGAGTTCAAATCCCAACTCCAACAATCAGTAGCTTTGCAACCTTGATCATTATATTTAATCTATCTAAGCTTCAGTTCTCTTGAAGGATAATGATGATACCCAGGCATGGGATGGGAAGATTGTGAGAATTAGACTGAATAAAGTATATATGTTTTGTTAGCATAGTGCCTATCTCAGTAAATGAAAGGATTTCTTTTTCTTTCTTTCTTTTTTCTTTTTTTGTATGTTTGTGGTTTTAACTTTGTTATGTCCTTAAGGTCCTTCAAGAATCTATATGACCTGTCTCCTTACTGATCATTTCTCGTCACACTTTTTCTCCTATACTCTATCCCAGCCATACTGACCTTCTTGCGACTTCCCAAACAAGCCTAGTGTGTTTTGGCTAGAGGACTTGACTTTGCAGCTCCCCTTGCCTGGATTGCTTCCCCTCCCAAGTGTACCTTCGTCACTTTCTTCAGGTCTCAGTTCAAATATTAACAAGAGAAATCTGACTTAACACCCTGCCTGAAATGGCTTTCCTATGACTCTCTTTCCCATAACACCATGTTATGCTTTTCCATTGCCACTAGAGATGATTTTATGTTGTATTTTTAATTTGTTTATTATCTGTTTTGCTCTCTTGAATGTCAGGTCCATGTGAGTAGCATCTTTGTTCGCTCCTGAACCCGGAGCCTAGAAATGTGCTTGGACATAGCAGATTCCTAAAAATCATTGTTAATGAGCATTAATGAAGACAGCAATAGGAACTCTGAAGTTCTTCAGGACAGGGGTACAACAGGCACATAGGTGCAATGGCCAGAAAGGGGATCTGAACACCCCTGTCTCATACCAAAGCTGAGAATGTGTATGAGCTTTTCTTATTGAGCCAAGAGGAAATATTTCAATTTACCCATCACATTATATGAATGAGATGTTAAGACAATGAGAATATACAGTTTTAGTATTCTTTACCCGAAGGGTACCAGTGCTCATTAGGGTAGATGAGGTGTGGGAAGCTGGGCCAGAAGAGATTCCAGGGAAAATCCTGGGTGAAGATTTTTAGCTGGTGTATCCTTTCTGAGGTCTACTATTTTTTCCCTCTTCAAATTCTCTCAAAACCTGTTCATGTTGGCTGTGATTCTCATGAATTGTTGGGTACAATCGAGGGACTTTGAAAAAATGAGAATTGGAGATCAGATTAGTAAATGCAGGAAATAATAGTAAATTCAAGAATTCCAGACATTCTCAACATTACACACACCTACACACATATTAATATGCATATGTATGAAATGAACTGATGGAAGTGTCACAGAATATTTTAAGATCTTTCTGTTCTCTTTCTCAGTCCATCGTAGTGATAAAATAGACTCTCTTCTGGATTTCTATTTTCCCCAGTAACTGAAGGACAATATAAGAAGGCATCCAGCTTACGTAAGCATTATCCCTGCTGACATTCCAAACGAGCATTTCAAATGCCACCTAATCATTCACTTATAGCTTGGATTTTGGCAGTCTTTTATAAAACACTGCATTTGAAGGAGCATCTGCCTTTTATATATTGGCCATGTTAGCACCTGTGGCTGCTTCTTCTTCTAGAAACTTCTGAACATGGTAAAAGTCATATGAAATAAAATTAGTGCTAACCAGAATGCTCTTAAAAGTGTATAGAGTCATGATTGAAATTCTGAATGTAGAGCCCATTTTTAAAGAAAATTGGCTATCTCCTCTCACCTCTTACTCCTCCACTACCCTCAATGTTAGTTCTCTTAGATTAGTGCTTCTTAAACTTTAAAGCATCTACAATCACTCAACCATCAAAGGGACCTTATTAAAATAATACACATTTTTCCAGAATGCCGGGAGCAGGGCATGAGATTTGGCATTGCCAAAAACTTCTAGATGAAGCCACGGGCTGGTCTGTGAACCACACTTTGAGTAGCAGGAGTTTATTTTTATTTTTATTTGTATGACTTTATTGGGTACAAGTGCAATTTTGTTACATGCATCGATTGTGTAGTAGGGAAGTCAGGGCTTTTAGGTACCCAAATCGTGTACATCGGACCCATTAAGTGAAGCACTGGTTTAGATGACATAATGTCACATGTTTGGCTTTCTAATCCCCCAAATTAATAAGATAATTTTTAAGGAGGTCATTTACTATTCTTTTTTTTTTTAGACAGAGTCTTGGTCTGTCACCAGGCTGGAGTGCAGTGGTGCGATCTCGGCTCACTGCAACCTCAGCCTCCCAGGTTCAAGTGATTCTCCTGCCTCAGTCTCCTGAGTAGCTGGGATTACAGACACGCGCCACCATACCCGGCTAATTTTTGTATTTTTAGTAAAGACAGGGTTTCACCATGTTGGCCACCATGGTCTCAATCTGCTGACCTCGTGATCCACCCGCCTCGGCCTCCCAAAGTGATGAGATTACAGGTGTGAACCACTGTGCCTGGCCTCTTCCACATACATTCTATTGTAACTGTGTTAAGAGATTTTGTTTTGAGGTATATTCACATCCCATTGGTAACCAAGCCATTTTGAGTTTAAGAAATGTTTCTCTCTTCTTCATCCCCACAGGCGCTGCCTCAGCTGAGGCCTTCCTCATTTTTCCCCTGCAAAGCAGTAATAACCTCCAATTTATCTCCCAAGCCCCAGCTGCACCTCCCTCCAATCCATCATCTCATATTTTATCTCCTTATTTTTCTTTCAAAAATTGTTTTGATGAGCTCCTTTCCTGATTAAAGGCCCCTGCTGGCTCCCCTTGCTTAAAATAGAGGTTGGCATAGGCTCTGTCCCCTGACAAAATTGGGCTGGAATACAAGCTCCTTCAATTTCCTTCTATGTAACGTTGGGCAAATTGCTTAACTTCAGAGAGGCACACTTTCCTCATCTGCAAAATAGAGATACTACTGCTTATCTGGTAGTGTTGTCATGATTTAGATGGAGGAGTGTAGGTAAAAGCATCTAGTGTATGATGGCCATAGTGGATGTTTAATAACTTAATTACTCCTCCCTCCTCCTTTCCTTTCCAGCCTGACCAATTTTTACTTTTCTAACATCTTTCTTTTGAACCTCTTTCTTCTTGTCCTGCCTCCACTCCCTATAAGCCACACATACGAATTCTCCAGCCCCACTGGACATCTCATTTCCCAATATATCTGTGGAAAGACTCTTCCTTCTCTCCTCCAACCCAGAAAATCCCCTTTGATTTGCTCTCTTCCCTAAGGAGCCTGAGCCTTTGTACTTGGGCAGAATTTGCCACTCCTTTTTGTCCTCCCAAACCACTGTGATTATGCCTCTTTCAAAATATACTTGCTGTGATGTGCTGTTGTGGTGTGTTGTTATGATTCGTGCTCATGGCAGTTGCCCCAAAGTGATTGTGACCTCTCAGTGGCACGGACTTTCCCTTATTTTTTGATTCTTAATGATTCAAGCATTTGTTTAATAAAATAATAGAATCAATATATGTAGTTTAAAGAAATGGATGCTGAAATATTATATTCTAGAAATGATATACAGAGAAAAATAATTCTGAAAGCTTTCCTGGACTAAAAATAGTGGTTTAGAGTACTGATCTCCATTTTCTTTTCTTTTTAAAATTTATTTACTTATTTATTTTGAGACAGGGTCTCACTCGGTCGCCCAGGCTGGAGTACAGTGGCGTGAACTCAGTTCACTGCAACCTCCACCTCCCAGGCTCAAACAATCCTCCCACCTCAGCCTCCTGAGTAGCAGGGACGCTAGACATGCGCCTCCCTGACCAACCTAATTTTTTTTTTTTTTTGTATTTTTTAGCAGAGATGGGGTTTCACCATTTTGTCCAGGTCTGGAACTTCTGAGCTCACGTGATCCACCCACCTCAGCCTCCCAAAGTGCTGGGATTACAGGCATAAACCACTGTGCCTGACCTAATCCCCATTTTTACAGCACTTTTTTTTCTTTTAAATGTTCAGGGCTGGTTTTAAATGCTTTGTGTCCACCATCTTTCCCAATTCCTTGATTATTCTTTGTCGTAGGTGCTATAATACCTATTTCACAGATTGAGAAACTGACATTCAGAAAAGTTAAGTAGCCTTGCATAGTTACATAATTTTAACTGTTAGAGTGGGGATTTGAACCTATATTTTCTGACTCCAGAGTTTATTTTCTATATGGTACTATCTCATGCAATCTACTGCCATAGCCTGGTTTCATCTTAAACGTAGATGAAAAGTGTGGGTTAGTGTCTTTATTAGAGAAAAATTTGTGGAGCAGGTAAGAGAACTGTCTGCAATAGTCACATCTTTGAGTGGTTGGAGATAGTTATTAGGTAGATAAAACATAACTAATGAACTGTAAAATTCTAAAATCTGGACACCTCATAAATCCTTTCATTTTCACTCATTATTTGTTTTGAAAAAGTCATGAAGCAATCTTATTCCTGAAAGAAAACTATTTTAATGATGCCTTTTTGACTTTCAAAGGTACTTTTCATTTTCACCATACAATACTTGCACAGGAGATCCTTACACAGATAATTTTCTTGACCAAATCACATAAGAGAGCTTACTCCTCTAGTCTCAAAGAAATCAAGCTAAACCCTAAGCAAATCATGCAAATTGCTGTGTGTTATCCTATCCTAGGAACTGCTATTTGTAACAGACTGTCCAGGTATTTTCAGTAGGGAACTCTTGTCTACAAGAGCCTACAGATCTGGAGAGTAATTGTATAGCTAATTGCATCTGCAATTAATGACAAATTTGTAGCTTGATGAGCAGTTGTGATCCCAAGTATGTTTGAAACCTCTTGGTAACATAGCAACTATAAACTGCCAGAAAAGTTCTCATGGGAAGACTCTTGGAATACACAGTGAAAGTCATTCATTCATTCATTCATCTTATCAACCTCTTGGAAACCTCTCAAACTTAGACATAGACATTCAGTTAGGCCTATAGGGTTTCTGTATTTATTGAACCTTTTGAGATCTGGAATATGCCAGACTATTCAGAAACAGGAAATTGATCCCTGGAATAGCTTAATGCCTAGACAGGATTTCTCAAAGTGTATTCCCTGGAGCACTATTGCAGGGCCTATTAAGATATGTCAGGTGAGAAAATAGTGTTTTAAGGCCAAATATATAGAGAAACACTGGGTTTAAAAAATTCCAGCAGATTTCTTTTCTACTGGACTTCTCTGAACCTTTAATATGTCACTGTGTGTTCTGACTCTCCTGGAATAGTAGTTACTGTTTGTTCAATTTGCTTTGTTCAGGAAGTATCTCAAAAACAGTAATCTGCAAAATAGGAAGCACAAGCTGGAAGTGTCTCTATAGGTACTGTGGAACTGTGGGCAGCTGTGTTTTGCCCCCTAGGCTTTTGATAGATTTTGTCTAGCTGGGAGCTAATATCTTACTCACTGGTGTAGCACCATTGTAGCAACTTTGTGCAGATACAATGTCAAGAGAGTAATAAACAAAATCCTACCTAAAAATACAAAGAGGCAAAGATAAATAAAACACTGGTATGGCCCATGTTATACAGAGATTTCTATAATTATAAAGAAAGAAAAATTTTAAATCGAATACATTCTGTATAGCATCTTAAACATATGTTGAGTGAATTCCTTTGGACAAACTTGAAATCTTATATTTTCTCCACAGTATTTCTAAGAACACTGTTAATTTTTATGTAATGCCAAATTATCACAGGTAATAAGAATTCATTGAGGAAAATGGGAGAATTTATATTTTATGTAATCAAACATTTGTCATGTTTCAGAAATCAGGTTATGAATGTCTCTATGTCATTGTCTCTTTCTCTTCTGAATCGTTCCAACTGGAAATCAAGGTCTGCAGTCGCCTGTACCGTGTGGTCAAGAGAAATGAAATGAAATATATTCTGCTATTCTCGTAGCAGAGTCAATGTAGGAGATTCTAAACCCAAAGTTAATGTGAAGTCCTGGTTTTATTATATTGTTGATAAACATACATACTCTGTCACTACAGATGCCTGAGAGTTGTCTGTCAAAGTAGTTTTATGGCATTTAAATACTTTTCAGAGGAATTTGCCTGAAAGACATTGGGTAAGCAATAAATTGTGTGTCAAGGAGAAGAAAGGAACATGGGGTTGCAGATGGATATAGAAGTAGATTGTGAAATTGGGCAGGTGTCATCTGCTGTTCCCATGTTTGGTAGGTGAACTTTACCTTCATTAAAGATGCCCTTCTAGAAATTAAAAAGTTGTTCTACATTTCAAATGCTCCATAGCCACATGTGGCTAGTGGTTTCTGTATTGAACAGGGCAGGTACAGAACGCCTCCATCGCTGCAGAAAGTTCTATTGAGCAATAGTGTTTATATTAATATACAGATTTCAGACCTGTATGGGAGTTAGGAGTAGGAAAAAAGAAGAGAGGCTAAAATGGCAGGGTTTTATCAGCAAGTGGTAGATTTTGAAGTTATAGAGGCTGGAGAAGTATAATGTCTTAAATTCTTTAGAAATTTAGAGCACTATAAAAAGAGTTTTATGCCTAAGAATAAAGAAGCATTAAAAATATGGAAACATGGGAAAAATAGATTAACATTTAGCTCCGTATTTGGCATATTCCTGCTTCTTAATATATTACTCTTAAGGAAGGGAAGAAGTTGGCTTGTTTTGAAGCACACATTTTACATGCCTAATTGAAACCAGGGACTCCTGTGCTCAAACAGCATTGTGAGAATTCAATTCCATGAGGGCCCTCAGTCTACTATATTTGTCCAAAGATTACAGTTGGAGCAACCTCAAAGAGCAGAATTCTCAGCAAGGAAAGAAAAACGAATGCAATGGGTAAGTAGGACCATGGCAGACAGAAATTCAAGATCTGAAGGAAATGCGGGTGCCCACATAGGCCCATCTGCAGGAACACTGTTCCAGGTATGGGAATTGGTTTATGCAAAGGCCCTGAGGCTGACACATGTTTTGGACGGTTCAATAAATAGCAGGATGTTTAGTGTGTCTGGAATTGAGTGAATCAGAAGGAGGGGGGAGAAGTGGAGGTCTGACAGGAAGGTGGAGTAGAGTACCGAAAGAAATGCAGACTTTTGCAAGAGCACTGGACATTCTCTGAGAGATGGGAAGCCACTGGGAAATTCTGAGTGGAAGAGCAATGTGACCTGGCTCAGGCTTTGCTGGTGACTTTCTGTCCTTTCACCCTAAATATGCTTTCACAATATCTTTTTATTTGCTTACTTCATAAATTGGAGTGGAGATACACAATTTTGTCAGTTTTGTGGCAGTATTTTCTATCAAATTTGGGGCAGATTTCATTAATTATAGATTTTCCACTGTTTTTCAAATAATATCAACCTGACTTAGGTTACACAGCAATGATCAACAGAAGCAAATGGAATTCAGGTTTCTTTACATCTCTTAATACTTGCCCCCTTTTTATAAACTCTCCCAGTGTTAAGGGCTAGTAAGACATATTTTTTGAGGAATTGCCATAGAGAGTTTTGATGAAAAACTTGCAGCATGGGCATGCAGGGAGTGAATTTAAAGCAGAGGAAGCAGAACTAAAGAATTTTCAAGTAGTGTTCCTATTTTCTATTTCTTCTTCTCCTTTTTTAAGGCTCAAGTATTATTTGGGCCAATGGAGGGCCCGAGCAGCCACTGCATCCCCAAGCCTCTAGCTCTGTTTCTTCAGTGCCAGCAGTTCAGGAAAGGAGAAAGACAGACAAAATAAGAAAGAGGAAGAGGAGAGGCTTCTAGAAGTTCAGAAAGAAGTAGAGAAATGCCGAAAAGCTTTCACTTCTCTTTTTCCCAGCCTGGGACATAGAAAGCAGACTCCCTGCATGTAAAAAGTATCCCTAATGGAAAAAAAAATCATTGTATAAAGGAGAAATCACCTTTTGTCCCATGAGATGAGCTAATTGGGTATCTTTAAAAAATTTCAGATAATTGAATAGAGGAACTTATGCAGAAAAAATATTTTAAAATTTTCTTTTAGAATGAGAGGGGAATTTCAAGAAGAGGGCAATAAAAAATGCTATCATCCTCGATAATAAAAAAAGTGTTTATTTAATCAAATAATCTATTGGCTTCCTGACTCATACATCTATCTCTATTTGTTTTAGAGATTGTTCTTGATTGCTGGCATATTACTTTCTTTGGTTCTACACAGTAGCCATTGTTTAATTCATGATAACATGAACAAGAATGGGGTTGTTAAAGATGACCTCTAAGGCTTGAAGGTCAAAGAGATTATATAGAAGCAAGAATCAAGGACAAAGCTGTAAAATTCATGTTCAGGGAAGGTGTGGTAGGGGTGGGTGGTTGGACTTGTTTCTTCACTTCTCTTTAAGTCTGTCTCTGGGCTGTTTTCACTTCAATGAGAAAGACAGCCATCACCTTGCCCCTGCTGCCTAAATAGATCACTGCAAGTTTGAGGAGTAAAAGATGTCATGCCCATGGCTTAATCTAGAAGTCATTGCGTACAGCTTTTTATATAAAATTCATCCTTGCAGTTTGAGATTAATTTTCTGTTTGCCGTCTGATAGTAATGTTGAGGAAATTTGAATTGTAAAGATTTTAATAATCATTTGCAATAAAGATAAGTAGTTTTCAGAATTATCTCTGGAAGCTGATTTAAGGGAATTCAACAGTTAGGCCTGGGTTCCTGGGATGGGATTGAGAAAACAAGGTAGGCTTTGAGTCTTGGAGGACTCTCACAGTACTTATTCAAGCAGTCGCTCTTACAGACTGACATTGACAAATAGAGAACTTCCTGGGACATCCTTTGGCTTAGGACAATGATTAAGCAAATATTATCTTCATGAGAAAATTTCCATCAGGTTTTGGTATGTTGAAGATTCACTATTATATTTCTAAGTGCCTTAGCTTCTTAAACCATGTTCTGAAAATCAACTAACTCTGCTGTGTTTTAAAAAATTTTCTGACTCACCTACCTTTTATTTTATTTTATTTTTGTAGACATCTGCAATGAGGAACAGTACATCTAGAACAGTATTTCAATATGGCCCTTAGCTGTCTGTCTTAAATGTACCAGATCCCTGATTACTTTTGCAGTTAACAATGTGAACCCAGAAAAATCCCTAAATGGAAATCCTAGTTCTCCTAATCACCAGCACTGAACACTGTACAATAAAGTCCACCCGAAATAAGTCAGGGCCATAATTTCCATGATGACAGTCCCCAATACAGCGTTTTGTTATTGTTTCTTTCAAATCACTAGAATTCTTCCCATGTGCTGTCATATCTTCAGATAAGAGCCACATGGAGATTAAATGTGATTTTAAATGAACTTTTACAGGCCTCTATATTTTCTTCACGGGTTTTATTATTTTTAGAGGCAAGTGATGAAAGGTTATTCCCTGCAAGATCTAGCCAGTTAAACGTGCAGCATAAAATCCTGAAGCCCTGCAGTCAGACACAGAAGAGCAAAAGGGAAAACGAGAAAATGTTCCATTGGGGCTGCAGCTTTTCAGAGTATGCAGCAATGATGTCATTTGTTTTCACAAAACCCAGTTTAAATTTGTTCCTGCCTTTCAAGAACTGCAGCAGGGAGCATCTGTGGAGACTCCTGCATCCCATATTTCAGGGAGTTAGAGTGTACGCTGCATCGGAATCCGACCAATCGCAGTATTCTTGCCCGCCCCAATTTTCATTTGTTCCCCCTACCTGACCTGCCCAGCACCCTCTCCTGTGTTACAACTGCAGAGGCATAGCTCCATGCCTTGAAGGGTTTAAAGGAGAATAATAGCACAACAAAAACTTACTTCTGATCACCCAGGGACATTCATTTCAATGAAAAATAACCTCCAGGAATAGATCTATCTGTGAAGGGTGTTTTTGGTTTGGTTTGGTTTGGTTTAAATGATATCTTAGTCTTTTGTTTTTGCAGGCCCTAAGTAGCATTGGGGCCATCGTAAGAAGCAAGAAAACAGAAATCCTAGGCTATTGAACTTTCAGGGGCAGAAGCAGGACCTCCAAGTTCTATACCAACAATTATCTTTTCACAAAGCAAATCACATTTCTATGTATATAGTCATATGTGATGATTGGAAAATAAGTAATGCAGCAGAAACAGCATTTTAAAAACTATATTAAAGTGATAGAGGGAGATGATGGTGTGAACTTCACTTACAAAAATAATGGATAAGATGCAGAGTGAAAAAGATAGTGTTGGTTAGCATGTCACCTCACTTGTTCTTAGTTTATCTCCTCCATATGTAAATACTGCATATTGGCAATTACAGTTATCAGTGTAGGTTCTCTGGTTGTGAGCAGCTGTAACCAAACTAAACTAAAGGAATATTTATTGGAGGGCCATGAGGAAACTTACAGAATAAAAGGAAGACTGAAGAAACTGACTCGGAGATGACAGGGGCCGTGGTATTATGGCATTTTCCATTGGAGAAACTGCTTGTTGGGATTGTCAGTCCCCACTGCTAGACTGAATCATCTCCAAGTTTCCCTCCCACTTTTCTCATCATTCTGCTCAAGGGACAAAATTCCAGGAGAGAGTGTCCAATTGCTCACATGTCCAATGTGTCTGCTTGGCTTGGAGAAACCAGGGAGCCTTCTGCCTTCTGATTCACAGGGACACCTTCTAAAAGGAGAGGAGAAATTCTGCCAAAGGAGGTGGGGATGCTGCTTCTAAAAGAAAAGGGGAAATGAGTGCTGTGTGCTCTTCTCTGTCACCATGATCAATGCCTTGGTCAGGGCCTCCTAATTTTCTTGCCTGAATTAACAGTCCTCCTCCTTTAACTCAATTTTTTAAACTCATTTTTAAACCTTTCAATCGTTCCCTATTTGTAAAGGCCAAGCCAGGACACTTTTGAAAATGAACCCAAGTGGTATTGATTGTTATACCAGGACAAGAGGCATAAACTGGGACCATCTTTGGCAAACTGGATGTATGGTCATTCTTCCTTTAACCATACTTTCTTCCTACGCTTGACCAATATCTAGCCTATTCTTCAAGACTTGATTTAAGGAGAACTGAAAGCTCTTTGAGTATAGAAATGGTGCCTTTTTCTTCTTGTGTCGTCTGCATCTTATCTTATGCTTGGCACATGGCAGTTGCCCCAAGAACCTTCACTGTGGAGTTATAATCGAGTGTGACTGTTGAATTCCTGTCTTTCCTACTCCTATATGCTTTCACATCCACATTTTCTATGTATCTTGGGAGTACACTATTGCCAGTATTCACCGTGGAGGGCATAGCTAACTTCTGTTTTCTTTGGATACCTGTCATTCTTTCTTTCTAATAGTGACCCCAGTGGGCCTTCCTCTCCATCATACAAATGGGTAGGGTAAAGAACTAAATGAGCTCAGACCATTTCTGTTTATAAAAGATGCTATTGATGAAAATATACTTTTTTTGATGAAATGAAAAGTGAAATATTTAAAAAGAGATTGTCCTTAAAACGGAATGACTTTTACTGAACACCTCTTTTGTGGTATACAGTAGAGTACTATAACAGATTTTCACCAACCAATAACTTATTCTCTGCGTTACCAGACTTTGTCAACGCACAAATCCTCTAGGTATTCTTTCAGATATATCCTCCTGGTTTCAGAAATGCTGGAATTGGAGCTCTACCTTGAATTGTCTTTTCCGAGGCCCACTCTGTCATCAGGATTTATCAGAAGGGTGCATTATTTGTCCATGTCAGTGCTCAGATCATGCCCTAAGGACTTTTCTTAAGCAATATGTTCCCTTTAAAATATTGTTTTAAAAAATCCTGACTTGTGCGGCACAGTTGCATCTCAGAGTGAGAATCAAAGAGGTTTCCTAGGTCAAGCAGAACCCCAAGCAGATTCCTCCTAGGCCTTTCCGAGGGCCCACTCTGTAGACTAATGAAGGTGCGTAACTCCATGCTGATCCCTTTCCGCCTCTAGCTGGATGCTGTGGTTTTTCCGAACCCAAGCCTAGTGAGTACACTGCCTGCAGCTCTGTGATAAAGGCACAGGCTTCCAGCCTTGACCAAGGACCCACATCCAAAAATTCTGTATCAGAAACTAGATAATTTCACATCGTTTGCACTCTACTCCACCTTATCCGTACTGTTTCTCTTTTTGTGGAAATTTTTTTTCTCTTCATCAGTCACTCTGAAGCGTTGCTCACTCATTCACTCAATTCTAGAGCAGTACTTTGTGGCCCTTCTTGTAACCGTGTTGCCTCCCTGTTCAGAACTTATGATGCAGAAAGCAAAGCACAGGATGCTATTGAAATGTGGAGTTTTATCTCTTAAATCTCATGTCAGTATCAATTACAGCACCAAAGCAATGACATGAAAATTTGTGGATAAAAATGGAAAATGAGTTATGTTTATATTATGCTGACTAATATATTTTTAACTTAAAATTTAAAAAATATAAGCTATTTGGCATTGCAGTTATTAATTTGAGAGAAAAGTGAATTAACTGTGGAACAAAGAGAGGATGATAATTTCATGTAAGGGGTGAAGTGCGTATTTATTACTTAGATGGTGTGGTAGAGAGACGGCCCAGTTCATTGGAGGGTAAAATGAAAGAAGATGTAGGAGAAAGTGAAGTGTAATTGATAAACTCAGCTGAGGGTAGAGAAAAGGAGCTTGCAAGTTAGAGAGTTGTGAAGTTTTTGATAAAAGAATACATGCATTAGGACCTATCAGACATCAAGTTCTACAAGACAAGAAAAAATACTTTTCTTATTAGAAACTCTACAAGACATTTTCTGTCATTCTGCATTGCCGAGGATAACTCTTCCACACTCTTATTTAAGATGGCTTTCTCAGAATCTGTGTCAATACAGTCAGAGTTAAGGTGAAAGATGGTAACCCTCTGGGTAGTTCAATCAGTGTAGTTGGTAATGCATAATTAACCTCCTCCCTTCTCCCCACTCATTCTCTTTTCCCCAGTAACAATTTTGAGGGTATTTTCCCCCATAAATCTTGAATTATCTGGATAATTGTTTTCTGTACTTCATGTTACTAGAAACCCACAGCTTGACTGATATCAATAACAGTTCTTTAAAACCTCCACATCTGCAGAGGGTACCATAGAGAAAAAGTAAAGTGCTACATTTCCATTGCTTTTGCTGGTTACTTAATCCAAAATTTTTAAATGCTCTACATTTAAAAAAGTTGTTTAGGAAAACATCTGTACAGCCAGGCACTGAAACTGGCTTATTTACTGATATCTAACTTTTCTTCATTTAACTTCATATAACTGTCAGGCCACAGAGGGTCACTACATATTTAGTTGTATTTTTCCTTTTAAAATTGTTTTTAACATAAATAAAAATTGGAAAAAAAATTAGTGTGCTGTCTTTTTCTCTCTTTTTTTTAGGTTTAAAATCTGTGAGGGCAGGAATTACATATTCTCTATTTATAAAAACATTGAAACTTATTCCACTGCTTACCGTTCAGTGGGGGTCACTTAATGATATCAGTAAAATTCAGTGTCAATTTTTAAAAAGAAATATTTTTCGTCTCCCCAAAAATATCTCTCTAGTAAAACTTGTTTGTCAAATGACTAGAGCTCCCTTAACAAATAAAACATAACACTATTTGCTGCTCTTTTCCTCTGAAGTGATGATAAATTGCTGGGGAGTAAAAGCCTTCACACTAATAACAGGAAAATTGACTCTAAGATCCCATCATTTTGTTTACCAGCTGTCTTTACAATTCTATAATAACCCAGCCCACATTAAAAAATTGTTCAGAGATAGTAAAATAGACTAGAAACAAATGATCTCTCTGCTGAAATTAGTTTAAGCAGGGGAACAGGCTGGAAAGAAAGATTTGATCCAAAAACTTACCTAGCTCTCAGGCATGATACCCGGTGACCACATAGTCGGTGCTGAAACACAACTCAGGAGCATTACATCATCGTGACAAACTTTCATTGGCTGCAGAAACTCCAAGGATAAGACAGGCTTTTAAGGTGCTGTGTGAAAACCCCTGTTGGTTCTTTATCAGGCTATGGCCAAAATATTGAAAGAAAGACTTTTCCTACATTCATGTTGTCATGGCTGAGCTAACAAAACATTGTTAACCATTTCTTATGCATGTTTATCTCCACTTTAGTCACTAGTTTTGTATTTAACTCTAACCTGTTGGGAAATTATTGTCTTAAAACTATTTGTTTCAAAAGCCTTGTTTTTCGTTTAGCTTGTTTTTCTTGAGGGTGCAGAGTATCACTCTGTGAATGGCTATTTCCCTTCTTACTCTCCAGACCATCTTTCTTATTTTTAAAACTATATTTGAATCAATACATCTGTTTTTCTATTATTTATTTGGTCTTTATTCTCTCTAGGCAAAGAGGACTAGCACCCACAGATTTGAGAAAGCAGAAGTGCGTTTATTTATTTTGAGCAATTTAATTGGAACTAGTGCACAAAGTCCTTACTTCCTAATTATTCACTGTCATTGTTAGTTTTATTTTCTGTTGAACTCTATGAGTTATTTATGTCGTGCTTATTACCATGGTGATTTACAAACCAAAACCATGTGTGTAATTTGACAGTGTGAGGAGCTTTAAGTGACCGAGTGACAGTGATAGGACAATGGCTAGATCCTGCACCGCTGCTGCACCAGTCTCTCCTGCCTGAGGGGGAAGCATTTGATGTAGGGAAAATGCTCTTGTTATAAAAGTAGAACATTTGGACAATTAGATTCATCATTCAAGAAATGACAACAATATCACATTATTATCGAATGTTAATTTCTCTCTCGCTCACTATCTGTGTGACTTTTTTTTTTTATCTCTGGTTCTGTCTCTCTCAAATTTAGGAGTACAGAGGAGCAGAATGATGACAAGAGTGACTGAATTAGTGGCTTTTTAAAGTATCTCATGCCCTCTCTCTCCTAAGAACTTGACTTTCTAGTCTCTAAAAGATAAGCAAATACACACACAAATACCCTAAAAAATCCTCAAGGCTGGGAACTGAGAACTATGTTTCTAGTGCGTGTCTGGGCTACTCAGCTCTGCTGTGAATACTCTCTTATTCCCCTCAGACCTTTCTCAGCCATGGGTTCTCAGCCCCGTGCCTTGGTGGAGGCTAATATACTTATTGAAAGAGAAGGAGTGGCTGCTGAGCCTGTTACCTTTCTTCTGTTGTTGAGAACATCTTTCTACTATTGTTCCTTAGACCTCTGGTCCAAGAATAGCTAGTCATCCTTTTTTTACTGTGTAGAGTAATACTGAGGATTCAAGGGCCTAGATTACGGTCTTGAGATATTTAGGAATATTTCTAATAGTGATGAGGAAAAAGGGAGAGAAAAAGAAGAGAGAACTCTTTCTTATTTTTTCTCCACTGAGAGGAAGGAAGGGATAAACCAGTCACAATCTCTCTGTTTTGTAGCTAGGATTTACAGAGTAAAATAAGATCTATCCCTTGCCCTTGAGATGTTTCATATGAGGAGGGAGAAAAATAATATTCCACAATGACTATTAAAGTCTGATAAAAATATGATAGGTATATATACATTGATGGGCCTCTAACTGAGACTGTAAGAGCCAAGAAGAGGGGCATTTGAGCTGAATTTTGAAGACATAGGGTTAACTAGCTGAAGAGAGGGAGTAAAGAATTCTGTAAAAGGAAAACAGAATGTAAAGGCAAGGAGGAATGAAAGGCATGGTTTGTTTGAGAAAGAGAAAATAGTGTTCTGTTTATGGAAAGAAAGAGTGGTATGGAAGATAAAGGTAGATCAATAGATATGATCACATCATGGAGGCCATTGTGAGCTAAGCTAAGCGATATGGACTTTAACTTGAAACTATTGTAGGCCATTGAGGAACTATAA
This sequence comes from Hylobates moloch, assembly GCF_009828535.3. NCBI lineage: Eukaryota > Metazoa > Chordata > Mammalia > Primates > Hylobatidae > Hylobates > Hylobates moloch. Next base: position 135,456,279 of record NW_026652279.1, read on the forward strand.
TCAGATTTGTAGCTAAGCTGTATTAGTCTAGCAGTAGCCTGGAATGCATAGGAATGGACTGGAACCAGAGATCCCCGTTAGCTTATACGTATTTCAGTTGAACCTTGGCAGGAAACAGATGGCACTTTCAAAAAGCGTAATGGTAGAGAGTTTACCGAAAAAACCATTTTCACAGGTGTGGACGGGGTTAAGGGAATCAACAATGGAAGGTGAAGCACCCAAAGAGCCACATCAGTAGAAAGTTGTTACTGGGCAAGGTCTGTTATCAGACACTGAATCCAATGGGTAGCCACTGAGAAGAAAATCCGGGTGTTGCAGTAAATAGAAGTTAGCCTCTTGGGGCATGGAGAAGAGTAGCAATATTTAGAGAAAGTAACTGGAGATGGAATGAAACAGACTATAGACTCAACTGTGTGTGTGTGTGTGTGTGTGTGTGTGTGTGTGTGTGTGAGAGAGAGAGAGAGAGAGAGAGAAAGAGAAAGAAAACAAGAGAGGGAAATAAAATGGAAGTATCTAGGTAGGATAATTTGTAAATTGTTTTTTAGTCCTAACAAACAGATGGAGGGTTGTTCATTCATTGAAGAAAAAAGCTTCATGGATGCATGCTAATTGGTAAAGTTTCATTTTTATGCTATTGGAGTATCTAGATAAAAATGTCAATTATATTAGCGCCTAGAGCTCAGAAAAGAAATCAAGGATCAGAGATGGGGCAGTACATTTGGTAGACATTAGCAGATGCATTGTTTTTGGGGCCATGAATGTGGATGAGATCACCCAATGAGAGAGTATATAACGTGAAGAGAATGAGGTTGAGGTGCAAGCCTGGAAACACTAACATTGAAGGAGCAGCTGGAGTAGAGGGGCCTCTAAAAGAAAACCGAGAAGGTATGTTATTAACGAGTAGGGTGTTGGGAGTTAAAAGTGGTAAGCTGGAAGGACAAGCTGTCAAGGTAAAAGAAGAGTTTGAACTCATGATATTAAAGATCATATCCAGTGTATTAGTCTGCCAGGGCTGTCATAACAAAACACCACAGACTGGTGGCTTCCAGAACAGAAATTTATTTTCTCACAGCTCTGGAGGCTGCAAGTCCAAGATCCAGATGCTAGCAGAGTTGATTTCTCCCAAAGCCTCCTTCCTTGGCTTGCAAATGGCTACCCTCTCACTGTGCCCTCACATGGTCTTTCTTCTGTGTGTGCACATCCTTGGCATCTCTTCATCCTCAAACAAGGACATCAGTCATATTGGATAAGGGCCTCAGTCTTATAATCTCATTTAACTTTAAGTACCTCTTTAAAGGCCCTATCTCCAAATACAGTCACATTGGGTAAACCAGTGGTTACCCATTGACTTCAACGTAGATATTTTGAGAGGACACAATTCAATACATAACACCTAGGCAGAGTGTAGATAGGGAAGTGAGTTACTGAAATAAAGAGCAGGTGAAGCTCACTGGAGCTGAGGCTAACAACTGCTACTCTCACAATAATTGACCCCACACTTAAAATTGAATTTTTTAAATCATAATGTTCCGGTGAGGTTTCTACTATTTTTGCCAAATGAGCCCAGTAGAATAATGATGACCACTACTAGTAGTATAGTTATCATATATACCTATAAAACATGCAAAATATTTATCTGTATAACTTGGAGATCAACTAAAACATTTTAAATTGAAAATATTGTCATATTTATAGATCAAGTTGAAGAGTCTTCCTGTATATGTAATGCATGTGTGTATGTATCCACATTATATATAATATATCCATATATATATATATCATGATCACATATTTTCTTTGTCACTGGAGAAGCTTGTTTGAAAGTAAATATAATTGGTATAGAAATTGACATGAAATAGTCTAAAATAAAAATTGTACAGAAATTCACACAAGATAGTCTATTTTCTCACATAGTATCTTCTAACTTTCTATATGGGATGATCAAATTCTGAAAATGGTTACCAGATACTCAGCTTGTGTTTTTATGTATTTATATTGCCATTACATTCTTAGTGGGTAAATGCCAGAAAAAACTAATCAGGTATTACTTACCAATTTTGATTTCTCTAAAGAGGAAACTGAGGCTCAAGAATAATACATAATTAGCAAAAGATTAGCAAAACACTGGCAGGAAAGAGTTTAGCTACCATTTTACTACTTTTCACACTGGCACATATTCAATTATTTTTATTTTCTAGGTAAGTGAAATTGTTTTAAAGTTGACTCATTAGACACATCTTCCCTAAGAGGTACAAAACTGTCATTTTAAAGTAAAAAGGCTGTAGTACCACCTAATTAACTAACTTGCCAGTCTTCAACTCAGAAACAGAGCAAGGAAGGCTACCCAAATCACTGGCTCCTGGTCTTATGAACCTATACCTCGGCCATGTTTTACTTCTCAGGTGTATCAGTCCATTCTCACACTGCCTGAGACTGGGTAATTTATAAAGGAAAGAGGTTTAATTGACTCACAGTTCTGCATGGCTGGGGAGGCCTCAGGAAACTTACAATCATGGTGGAAAGTGAAGGAGAAGCATGGACCTCCTTCACGTGGTGTCGGGAAGGGGAAGGAGCAAGAAAGCATGCAAGAGAAGAACTACCAAACACTTATAAAACCATCAGATCTCGTGAGAATGGATTCACTATCAAGAGAACAGCATAAGGGGAACCACCCCTCATGATCTAACCACCTTCCATCAGGTCTCTCCCTCAGCACCTGGGGATTACAATTGAAGATGAGATTTGGGTGAGGACACAGTCAAACTGTATCATCGGGGTTCAGTCTGCTCTTTTAAAAATGAGAGGTTTGGTATGGATAATATCTTCTCACTTTAAACTTCTATGTGCCCATAACCTTTGCTTTCTAAGAATTCTAGGGATTTCCAGGGAGCCAACTCTTATACAGTTGTAATCCTTGAATACAGAGGATATTACCAAGGCTACAGCATGGCTAGCACTCAACACAGTAAATTCTGAGGACTGCTTTGGTATATGAGTGTGTCTGGGTATATTGGGTTGGTGTAAAAGTAATCTCAGTTTTTGCCATTAATTTGAATTGCGAAAACCATGATTACTTTTGCACCAACCTAATAAAAGCTATTGTGAAAGCTCTCAAAACAAGATTAATTATACTGGACTTAATTCATGCATATCATAAATGAAAAAACAATGGAATGCATTCGTTAATCACATGTAATTATTGTCAAAATTCTAAGATGATTAGAAACCATTGGAATAAGAGTTATTACAAATAGACCAAAATAATCTATTTTTTTAAGTGAGAAAAAATTGAGGTTTTAGAAGCATCACCTGTATAAAAATGAAATAATACAATTTACTTACATAAAAATAAAAAGAAGTTTGAAATTTAGCAAATGCTAAAGGATTCTTACAGAAATAAACAAAAAAACTGAAGACTGCATCACCATTTCAGAGATGCCTCAGAGATAGAGGATGTGATGTAAAAATAAGAGCCTCCAAAAATTCTTTAACTAGATTCTAGGCAACTTGGTTAAGAAAATTCTAAAACACTCACAAGACATTAAAAACTAGTGTTTCTTGGTGCCAACTGTAACTGAAATTGCACAGTTCAAAGATGATTTCTGAGGCATGCCATTTATGGCAATTTCTAAGCACAAACTTTTCCTCTAGGCCAATAATGTTAACAATTTAAGAGCTTTGAAAGAGAGATTGGAGAGCAGAATAAAATAAAAAGTGTAATATCACTTCCAGCAGGTATCTGGATTACCAAATGTGATGGTCAATTTTATGTATCCATTTCGATAGGCAACGGTGGTACCCGGACATTTGGTCGAATATTATTCTAGATGTTTCTGTGAATGTACGTTTTAATGAGATTAACATTTAAATTACTAGTCTTTGAGGGAAGCAGATTACCGTCCAGAATATAGATAGTAGAATCAGTTCCTTTCCTGGAAGAAGGGGGAACTCTTCCAGCAGACGGCCTTTGAACTTGAATGGCTACATTGCCTCCTTCCTGGGTCTCCAGCCTGCTGGCCCACCCTGTAGATCTTAGACTTGCCAGCCTCTGTAATTATGTGAGCCAATTTCTTGAAATAAATCATTTTCTATACAATATATACAAATTCTATTCTGTTTCTCTAGAGAACCCTGACTAATACACCAAGGTTCTGTTAAATGGAAAAATGAAACAAGACAGATTTTAAATCAATGACAGAGAATTAGGAGTTCTCTACAATTTCAGTTAACATTCTGAATCTGGAATATAAGTAAGGAAACAACCCCAGGACTGATGAATTCGTTTTTAAAAAACACGCAGCATAAATATTTTACCCATTGCTGCAAAATTTATTTTTATTGAAAAGCAAAACCATTTTCTAAACATCATTGACTTCATTCTTCTTTCTAGATATTGATATGCCAACCTCACTTTCCATTTTATTATCTAAATAAGAATCCTAGGTAGCAAAGAATAATGATAACAGTTGATAATCGCTTCCATTTCTTTTATACATGTGTCTGCATGTGTGGATGTGTGAATGTTTATCTGCCTCGTCTAGTCCTCTTTATTACTGCCTGTCCTACAGAAAACATGGTTTTTTGAAAGTTTAAAAAATATTATTATTACTTTTTAGTAAATTAGCTATAACTTAATTTTTAGAAGGCTTTTGGTATTTGGAATGAATTGGGAAAGTATTTGGGGGTGGGAGGAAAGAAGCTTTCTTATTAAACTTAAGGAAAGTTGGATTTTGAGACCCTTCACAGTTATTTTTTCAAATGGCTTCACATCTTCTGCAATTTCTCCAGCAACCTCCTCTCACCTTGTAATTAGATTCATAATTGTTGAATCTTTCCAGAATCATGTAATATATAATGTTATTAATTTCACACCAGATATTATGAAAATTACACAAGAGGTTTCAGACTCTAAAACATTGCAATTTAAATTTTCTCTTTGAGAATACAAACAAATCAGAAAGAAAAAAATAATCCCATCAAAAAGTGGGCAAATCAGACACTTCTCAAAAAAAGCCATACAAATGCCAAGAAACATGAAAAAATGCTCAACACCACTAATCATCAGGGAAATGCAAGTTAAAACAACGAGATACTACCTCACCCCAGCTAGAATGGCTACTATTTATTTTTTATTTTTTAAAACTTTTACTTTAGGTTCAGGGCTATGTGTGAATGTTTGTTATATAGATAAACTTGTGTCTAGGGGTTTGCTGTACAGATTATTTTGTCACCCCAGTACTAGGTCTAGTACCCAATAGTTATTTTTTCTGCTCCTCTCCCTACTCCTACCCTCCACACTCAGGTAGGACCACAGTGTCTGTTGTTCCCCTCTTTGTGTCTATGTGTTCTCATCATTTAGCTCCCACTTATAAGTGAGAACATAGGGTATTCAGTTTTCTGTTTCCGTATTAGTTTGCTAAGAATAATGACCCCCGACTTCATCCATGTTCCTGCAAAAGACATGATCTAATTCTTTTTAATGGCTGCATAGTATTCCATGGTGTATATGGCCACGTTTTCTTTATCTGATCTATTGTTTATGGGTATTTAAGTTGATTTCATGTTTTTGCTCTTGTGAATAGTGCTGCAGTGAACATACATGTGCATGTGTCTTTATGACAGAATAATTTATCTTCCATTGCATATACCCAGTAATGTCGAATGGTATTTCTATTTTTAGCTCTTTGAGAAATCACCACACTGCTTTCCACAATGGCTGAACCAATTTACACTCCTGCCAACACTGTATAAATGTTCCCTTTACTCTGCAACCTCACTAGCATTTGTTATTTTTTGGCTTTTTAGTAATAGCCATTCTGACTGGTGTGAAATGGTATCTCACTGTGATTTTGATTTGAATTTCTCTAATGATCAGTGATACTGAGCTTTTTGTTATATGCTTGTTGGCTGCATATGTGTTTTCTTTGGAAAAGTGTCTATGTCCTTTGCCCACTTTTTAATGGGGTTGTTTTCTTCTTGTAATTTTTTTATAGATGTGGATATTAGACCTTTTTCAGATGCATAGTTTGCAAATATTTTCTCCCATTCTGTAGATTGTCTGTGTACTCTACTGTGAGTTTATTTTGCTGTACAGAAGCTCTTTAGTTTAATTAGATCCCATTTGTCAATTTTTGGTTTTGTTCCAGTTGCTTTTGGTATCTTCTTCATGAAATCTTTGCCAGTTCCCACGTCCAGAATGGTATTGTTTAGATTCTCTTCTGGGATTTTTATAATTTTAGGTTTTATGTTTAAACTTTTAATCTATCTAGAGTTGATTTGTGCATATGGTATAAAGAAGGGGTCCAGTTTTAATCTTCTGCATATGGCTAGCCAGTTGTCCCAGCACCGTTTATTGAATAGGGAGTCCTTTCCCTATTGCTTGTTTTTGCGAGCTTTGTCAAAGATCAGATGGTTGTAGGTGTGCAGTCTTACTTCTGGGCTCTCAATTCTGTTCCATTAGTCTATGTGTCTGTTTTTGTGCCAGTATCATGCTGTTTTGGTTACTATAGCTCTGTAGTATAGTTTGAAGTCAGGTAGTGTGATGCTGCCTGCTTCCTTCTTTCTGCTTAGGATTGCCTTAGCTATTCGGGCTCTTTTTTGGTTTCATGTGAATTTTAAGATAGTTTCTACTGGTTTTGTGAATAATGTCATTAGTGGTTTGATAGGAATAGCATTTAATCTATAAATTGCATTAGGCCATTTTAATGATAGTGATACATGTATAGCAAACCATATCTGAAAGGCACAACTGAAATATTGTGTGGTACAGTTGGAGAGGCAGGCAAAACTTCTGGGTAAAACAGTCTGGCCATTTTATTGATATTGATTCTTCCTATTTATGTGCATGGAGTGTTTTTCCATTTGTTTGTGTCATCTCTGATTTCATTGAGCAGAGTTTTGTAATTATCATTGTAGAGATCCTTCACCTCCCTGCTTAGCTGTATTCCTAGGTATTTTATTCTTTTCTGTGGCAATTGTGAATGGAATTGCATTCCTGATTTGGCTCCTGGCTTGGCTGTTGTTGGTGTGCAGGAATGCTAATAATTTTTGTACATTGATTTTGTATCCTGAAACTTTGCTGAAGTCATTTATCACTTTAAGGGGCTCTTGGGATGAGACTATGAAGTTTTTTAGATGTAGAATCATGTCATCTGCAAACAGGGATATTTTGACTCACTCTCTTCCTATTTGGATGCCTTTATTTCTTTCTCTTGCTTGATTGATCGGTCCAGGACTTCCAATACTATGTTGAATAGAAGTGAGAGACGGCATCTTTACTTGTGCCGGTTTTCAAGGGAAATGCTTCCAGCTTTTGTCCATTTACTATACTGCTGGCTGTGGAGAATGGCCATTATTAAAAAGTCAAAAAACAATAAATGTTGGTGTGGATGTGGTAAAAAGGGAATGCTTATATTCTGTTGATGGGAATGTAAATTAGTACAACCTCTATGGAAAACCATATGGAGATTTCTCAAAGAACTAAAAGTAAGTCTACCATTCGATCCAGCAATCCAACTACTGGGTATCTACCAAAGGAAAATAAGTGATTATATAAAAAAGACACCTTGCATGCATAAGTTTATCACAGCACAATTCACAATTGCAAAGAAGTTGAACTAACCTAAGTCCCTATCAACCAACGAGCAGATAAAGAAAATGTGGTACGTACACAACATGGAATACTACCCAGCCATAAAAAGGAACAAAATAATGCCTTTTGCAGCAACTTGGATGGAGCTGGAGGCCATTATTCTAAGTGAAGTAACTCAGGAATGGAAAACCAAATATATGTTCTCACTTGTTAGTGGGAACTGAACTATGGGTAAACAAAGGCATACAGAGGGGTATAATGGGCATTGGAGACTCAGAAGGGGGGTTGTTGGGGGAGAGGTGAGTGATAAAAAAAACTGCATACTGGGTACAATGTACACTTCTCAGGTGACAGGTGCATGAAAATCTCAGACTTCACCACTGTACAATTCATTTAGGTACCAACCAAAATCACTTGTACCCCAAAAGCTATTGAAATAAAAAAATACTAAAAACCACTGATTTGAATACTTTAAATGGGTAAATTGTATAACATGTGAATTATGTCTTAATAATGCTGTCATTAAAAACTTGCTCCGAGTTTGACTTGGTGTTCATAATTTCTAGAGGCAGACTTATTTTTTTTGTTTGATTTTGTCTTGTTGTGGCACCCAGGCTGGAGTGCAATGGTATGATCCTGGCTCACTGCAGCCTCAAACTCTTGAGCTCGAGGAATCCTCCCACTTCAGCCTCCCAAATAGCCAGAACCACAGGTACACACCACCACTCCTGGCTAATTTTTAAAATATTTTGTAGAGGTAGGGGTCTCACTATGCTGCCCAGGATTCTTTAAGTACCAAATCCACAGTTTTTCTTAGGAAGGTTTGCCTGCCTCTCCAACTGTGCCACACAATATTTCAGTTGTGTGTTTCACATATAAGTAGCTATACATGTATTTTATTTTTCACTTGCAGAGCAAACATCCATGAGCAAAGTGAGCAAAGTGAACATCTTCAGAGGTTTGACTCTCAGTGGCAGCAGGGAAGCACATAAAATTGAGACTGGTTCTTACCTAGGGATTATCTCTCATTGGTGACTAATGGACACTTTTCATCATAGAGAAATCAAGGTATTTTTTACAGGGTTGTGGTCTGTTTATCTACTGCAAGTATATTCGGAGAGTTCATTTCTAATGTTCACTTCTTTTGTCAGGAAGGAATTTCTGTCATTTATTTGAGAAGGCAGTACTTTCTTTACTAACCACATATCAACCAAACAACACATCCTCCCTCATACAGCATCTATCAAACAACAGCAGTCAAGGAAAGAGAGAGAGGAAGGGAAAAAAGAAACCTCCCACGTAACTGACAGTCTGCTTAGACAAAGCTCATGCTGCATTAGACAGTTGTATTAGAATGGACTATTATAAACACAAGCAGGAAGGGGAGTGCTTACACTGTTCCATTAATAACTATGAATAAGCTATAATTTAAAGTTTGATGTTTTAATAGATTATGGCTCAGCTTGTTTATTGAACATAATAAGTGGAGCTCTTGCTATACATATTAAGAGTAATTACATTAAAAATGCTTGACCTGGAAGAAAACACAGCATATAAACGATCTCAGAATTTACCAGGCGGTATGTTAGCTCATTTCCTAATCACTATTTATTTATTTATTATTTATTTATTTATTTATTTATTCCAAAATATCAGTGGAAAAAGTAGTCTACAATATAATGGCCAATTAGATGAGGTACAAATTAGGCTTATGACATTTAGAAACCTGCACAATTATGGCTTTGTAATTACTGACTATGGGTAGCACACTGAATCCTATAAAAGCCAAAACACCAAGTTGTAGAGTTTGTTTTCCTGCTAGAAATATATCCCGTGGTTCCCCTTTGGGTAATTGCCATACTCCATTTTATGATATCAAGACTAATTTGATATTTGATTTACTATTCTATCTATGTATACAGGTGTGGTAATACAGACACTTGACTTTCATCAGAAATTTTTTATTATATCCTACATAACATTAAACATGGTACCAAGCTGTAATTTCTCCTTCCTGATGTAATTCTATAAAGTGACTAAGGTTCTGTGGTAGTTGCTTTAGTTGCTTTGATGTTGGTGATGTGGGATTATGGGTTTGACTCCCCCAAAGGAGTACATCTGTTTGGAATATGTGCGATTCTAAAAAGTTCAAGATGAGAGAAAGACTGTATGTCAAGTTATGGAAGACAGTTTTCATCATAATAATTTAATTATCAAAGATAATTTAATATTATGCACAAGAATATTTGCTTAGAGGGGTCACAGAGTGATGTGAAGGCAAAATATCTATTTAGAAAATACAAATCTTTACATGGTCTGTGATATGTTAACTTATTTTTTACCTGATTTAGTATAAATGGAAAAAAATGAACATTTACTGAATACCTACTATGAGCTAGATATTACACTGAGTGCTGTATATGCATTAGTGCAGTTAATGCCCTCTTCAACATTGGTAGGCTAAAAGTCTATGCAACTCGATCCTGGTCAAGGAGACAGGATTTACTCAGGTCTGTTGTGTGAAAGCTACATGGTAATGCCACTTGAGTTAAATACACCAGAAGCCACTTTAAAGATCATTAAGTTAGTTAAAAGCTATAAGAAAAATGAATGCTTCCTTTTTTATTGTGTATCTTAGAATATTTTCAGTGGTAATGATTAGAGGCTGAATACAGCTAACTGGTTGAACATACACAATTTGCTGCTTCTTACGGAGCATGTTTCATCTCATGACTTCCCAAACTAATTGCAATACTAGATTTATCTATTAATTTCCAACAAAAGTAATTACAATTATGGTGGGCATATATAAATTTCAACTTCCTTAGCCCTAAAGGAGCTGGTCCCAAATATGTAAGCATTTAATATCCACTACCATCTCAGGCACTGGAAATTCTTCAATCTCTGATTCTCTTGATTTTCTGTAAGCTCTCTATTAGATCACTCAGACAATTCAGGATCTTTTTTTTTTTTTTTCCCATGGTCACTAGGAACCTGTTTTGCTTTTTAAAAATCTTTTATTTCCAGTTATCTCTTTTTAGTTGCATAATTTCACAGTTAACTTATTAGAGCTAATACAACATATGATTCTAGATATTATGATTTTCTAAATTATGAATATGATTTCATTGATGTGTAAGCCTCTTTCTGTTGCCTCAAACCTAAATTTATTGTATTTCATTGTATATTCATCAATAAGTATCTCTTTTTTAGCTGTCTTTATTGATATTGATTGATTCATTTATTTAGCACACAACTATTGAGTGGTAGTTTTGTGTAAAGTTCTAATCTGGATGTTCTAGAAGAAATAAATATGACTGTTAACTGATGCTTTCCTTCAAAAAGACTAGTTACTATGCAATGGGCAACTTAAGCATAGGAAGAACAAATCGGAATTAGATTAAGCTATGTGTTATGGGAGAAATGAGTGATTCACTTTTCATCAAATGAAGAAATCCTATCATTTCTTGGTTCAAAACCTTTAGTGATTCCCATTCTCCTTAGTCTTACACAACCTGTATCCAACACTCATTTATTCAATTAGAATTTCATTTCAAACATTTCAGTCATACCTAAATATTAGCCTTTGGGGCTTAATGTCTCCTAAATATATTCTTTACAATATTGCTTAAATTACTTCCTTCAGAAAGTGTTCCTTGACCAGACCCTATGTACGATGCTTTCTTCTTCTTTGCAATCTGTACTATTAGTTTAGTATCATCATTTAATACACTGGATTGATAATATATGTATTTTTTGAGTACGTGAGTACAGTTTGTTTTTCCAATTTTGAATTCAAATTCCCTAGGAAGAGAACATGTCTGTGCTTTTTTGAATTTTGTATAGTACCCCATGTTATATATAAAAAGGGTCCGTATATACATGGATATACACACATATATACCCAGATATAGGTGTGTATATGAATATATACATAGGTATGTATATATATGCATATATATATGTGTATATAGATTCTATTGTTTCTGTTCTCTCTAGATATTCATACACACACACACAGAGGGAGAGAGAGAGAAATCTGTTATGAGGAATTGGCTTATGTGCTTGTGGGGGCTGAGAAGTCATGATCTGCCCTCTGCATGCTGGTGAAAGCCAAGGGTGTAACTCAGTCTGAGTCTGAAGGCTGGAGACGCAGCTGATGGTGTAAGTCCCAGGCCATGCTCAGGGGAAGATGAGGGGAGATGTCCCACCTCAAGCAGTGAGGCGGGGGGAAGAAAGGAGAGGAGGAGAATTCCTCTGTCCTCTGCCTTTTGTCCTCTTCAGGCTCCCCATGGATTGGGTGATGCCCAGTCACACTGGGGAGGGGATTCTACTTTACTGAGTTCTCCGATTCAAAGGCTAATCTCATCCCAAAACACCCCCCACACACATTCAGAAATAATGTTGAAACAGATATCTGGGCATCCTATGACTTACTCAAGTTGACACATTAAATTAACCACCTCATATTAAACATAAAATTGATTTGAAACATAATATTGATCTTATATCTAGTGACCTTGCTAAATGCCATTATTAATTCCAAAAGAATGCTAGTGGTTAGAAGCCAGGACAATGAGAAAGGCAAAATACATGTGATGATGGAATTGCCTGAGGATTCTAGGGGTAGAAAACTTGGCTACCCAACATAAAACATGAAAGGAGAGATCAGAAGTAAGAAACTAGTCAGAAATCTAAAAAAGAAAGTTTAGATGGGTTGGAACAAAGTCTTAAAGTGGGCACGTTTTGGGGTTGGATGAATTTCGTTTCATAAATTAAGACCCGATCAATTTATGTAAAAAATATTGTAGTTGAAAAGCTTTGACAGAGCTAGAGCTTAAATATGTACTTTCTTAAAAGTCAGACAGAACAATAGCCAAGCAGAAAGGGTTATTCCAACTATCTTGAATCACATTACATCTCACATGGTATAACCTGATCTCCATATAACCTATGTCTTTGACAACATGTATGTCAGATTACTTAGATTACAGTAATAGAATTAATGGAGGCCAGTTTTATTATGTTTTCTCTTGTGTCAGATATTTGGAATCAATCTTCATAAACATGTGTCTATTCCTTTAATACACTCAAAAAGCCTTCAAGATAGATGCGATTATTTTAATCTTGTAAACACAATGTATTTGTAGGAGATCCTTGGTTCCAAGAAAGAGAAATCTTCTTTGAAAGAGTTTAAACAAAAAGCTTATTTTTTTGGAAGCACTTGTTTACTGAGTTATCTCAGAATAACCCAGGTGTGAAACTGCAGTTGACCCATGCAGACAACTAGTTAGAATTAAGTATCACATGTCTACACAAAAACATGTACAGAAATGATCATAGCAAATGTATTTGTGGTATCTACAAACTGGAGTTAATCCAAATGTTTATCAATAAGTATATGGATAAATAAATAACGTTATAGCCACAAAATGAAAACCTACTCAGCAATGAAAAGGAATAAATTACTAAAAAATAAAAAAGAATTAGGTCTCAAAAGTCACCAAGGTATTGTCTCTCATCTCTGCTCTGCTTGTGATGTTAATTTCTTTGTCTGTCTTTCTCTACCCCCACCCTCTCTCCTTCTTTTTAGTGTTTTCCCATTGGCTCTCTCTACCTCAGGGGTCACCAACCCTCAGGCCGTGGACCGGTACTTGTCTCTGGCAGGTTAGGAATTGGGCCACACAGCAGGAGGTGAGCAGCAGTCCGGCAAGTATCACCACCTGAGCTCCGCCTCCTGTCAGATCAGCGGAGGCATTAGATTCTCATAGGAGTGCAAGCAAACCCTATTGTGAATTGCGCATAGTCTAGGTTGCGTGCTCCTTATGAGAATCTAATGCCTTGTGATCTGAGGTGGAATAGTTTCATCCTGAAACCATCCCCACCCCCACACTGTCTGTGGGAAAATCACCTTCCACAAAGCCGGTCCCTGGTGCCAAAAAGGTTGTGGACTGCTGCTCTACATGATGGGAAATATTGTTGCTAATGACTGGAATTTTACCTCTTTCATGATCAACTACCATTCTTTTGGTCCTAACTTGAAAAATCCCCAGGAAGAGATTCATCAGCTCCAGTTTGGCCAGGTGCCTGCAGACAGCCTATGGAATGGTCATATAATATGAAATTGCCATTACATATTCTATTGCTAAAAAGTGTCAATTTCTTAATTTAATCATAATAGCCAAAATTAATAACAATAGTTGAATGTTTACTATATGCCAAGCATTGTTTTAAGCGCTTTACATATGTTTACTCATATGCATTTACAACAACCTTAAAAGTTAGGTGTTGTAGTCATCTTCATTTTATATTGGAGAAAACTAAGGTGCAGAGAGTGTAGCTAACTTGCCCATCATCATGTAGTAGTAAGTGTTAGAGCCAGAATTCTAAGCCAGGCAGTCTGGTTTCAGAGTCTACTACATTACAAGATAGTATCTGAAGGAGTCGTATAGAATTGAGGGAGAATATTCAGTAATCGGCATGACATTTACTTTGGTGGGGACTCTTTGCTGATTTTATTCTGTGGATTGTTGCATTGCCAAGGGTGTATAGGTCCTTAGAGTTGGTCATGGTGTTAATTTAATATACTCTTAGAATTATGCCAAGATGGGGCTGCAGAGGTGAAGGCTTTCTTTCAATAACCTTCCAAGTTGCCACGGCCAGAGGACTATGGTGAAGGCTGATCTGGACATTAAAGTTCAGGGTTTATTAGTTAGATAAGGCAAGATTTTTATGGGCCAAGTGCTATTTAACTTCTCTATTGAAGTAGTGGCTCTCTCAGCGTGGGGTCTGTAATTGAGTCTTTTATGGTGAACAATTTGGGGATTCTCAGTATAAACTTACCACTATAATTATCTTTTCTTGCACTGGATTGTATTAGATGTAGATGCTCTGCAATAAGGTGTTACTTTTTCTGAGAGTAACAATGATAAACACATAATAGAAGTTCTTATGTTCCAGACTCTGTCCTAAAATCTTTATATCTGTTAAATAATTTTATCTTTACAGGAACACATGAAGATATTAGGAAAGATACTTGGTAAAATGCACAACCATAGCAACCATAGAGTAGGGGAGAATAAGGGATCCCAGACAATCTTGGTCTAGAGTTCAAGCTCCTATCTGTTCTATGATAATAGTACAATAATTATAATAATAAACACTATTCAAACATTTAGAAATATAATCTCATGCATTAGAGAAATGAAGATTATTCCTGTCCACTAAACTAGTGTTAAAGGTAAAAGACGAAAGCAAAGGAAGGAGGAATTTGAAAGAAGAAGAAGAAAAATCAAATATCCTGAAAGTGAGTTGTCAGATAAGCAATGAGATGATTTTTCCAAAGGCATAAAAACGAGTGTCACAGCTGTGTTTTAAGTTAGCATTTTCACTGGAGTTTGGTCATATGTCTATGTAAGAACAATGTCAAATAAAAGCTATAGAGTCACTCATTTTTACAAGGTGACTACTATGTGTAAGCACTTCTGTTGAATCTATGATTTACACATTTCTCCATCACAGATAAATACAGAGCAGCTCTCGATGTAGCCAAGAACCGTCTCCTAACATGGCTCCCTGCCAAAACACACTCAGCTTCCATACTCTGTCTGCTGTCCACATTGCTGCCCGCCCAGAGAGAAAAGGAGCTCTTTGTGGTCTTTCAGTTCTTCTAGTGGAAAATTTCTATAGACTAAGCAGAGAGATAGCACAAAGCAGACCATTTGCAAGTGGACACCATCCCCTGCCAAAGGCCAAGGGGACTATAAAAAGAAACAGACTCCTACGGTGTGAATCTGCCAGTTTCATACTATAAATGGAAATTGTTTTTAAAATCTAAAGGGATTGTAATGACTAAACATCAATACTGCTTGTCTTTACCCTTGATGAAAAAAATGGTTAAAGGACATGCTTTCACACCAGCCAAGGAAAGATGAAAAAAAGCTCTAGGCAGAATCAAACGACATGACACAAATGAACACCATAATCTAATTGCTGGGAATGGAAAATCCATCTAAATGTTTGTCAGAATGTGTGTGTGCATGTGTGTGTGTGTATGTGTGTGTATATCTGCTTTAACATAATTAAGGAAGAATTCATTTGTAACATGAAAGACAGAATTTTTCCCTTATTCAATGTAAATGATTGTGGCTGTGTCTATCTGCTTAACAGATCACCTAAAAATGGTCACTATCATATTTTTTTAGCTGGGTTTAGGGAAACTTTGTATTGTAGTATTCTGAATCTGTTCCAATTTAGAGTTGAAAGATCCAAAATTACCCCAATGTGATTGATTCAGTGACTGCTTATAAACATGGCATGAAACTCCACTTGTCTTTTTAGGCAGAAGAGGCCTTCAAGTGATCCTGGGGTTCACAAAGGAGCTAGCAATATACCTGTTTTGTGGTGTTTTTACTGATCTCACTTGAAATTATATAATTTGAGGTGAATATTACTTTTTTTGCCTAAAACTTTTAATTGTATGGAAGTTACAATCAATTTCGTTAATGAAATACAACATACATAAAACATAACATAGCTCTAGGACATAACATTTGAATGTAATTTTGTAGCTTATTACAATTGGTAGGATGAATACAGTGTTAATCTTATTTTAGGTAATTTACTAAGATAACTCGAATGCAGATTGGCTCCTCAGATTTTCTTCCATGTCTACATATTATTAAAAACACAAATAAACTCTATGCATTCTTCTATCAGTCAGGTTGGAATAAGTTATGCTGTGATAACAAGCAATCTTGAAATCTTACTGACTTTCAGTCACAAAGATTTATTTGTTATTCATATGACTTGCCCATCGTGAGTTGACCAGAGACCCTCATTCATGTGCCCTTACTCCAGGATGCAGGCTGATGGAGCAGACCTCATCTTGAAGGTTCTTGTTTGCCCACACAGGTGGAAAGCAACCGTAGTGAATTTTGCTCTAGTTCATAAAGCTTCCACCTGGAGTGACATACATCACTCCTACAGGAGGTTACATGGGGAGAAAGCAAGCTCAATCCTACCATGTATTCTGATGGAGAAGCAGAAACATTTGGTGAGCAGTACTAATTAATACCCTTCAGTCCCCCTAAGTAGTAAAAACGGGTAAAGCAAATCCAGTATATAAAGCAAATCCAGTATATAAAGCACCATGGCACAGTGTAAAGCTGTCCAGTGGGCAAAGGGAACATCAGAAACGTTTTCTCAGTTTGCATCAAACCTTCTTATGAGTTAGTTATACTTCCTTCAATTGGTCCCTGCTCATTCTCTTGGTCACCCACTTTAATCCTGTTATTTTTCTTTATAGTCACTTTCCTGGAGCCACAAAGACCCCCTTATTTTCCTCCATGAACATGTTGGGCACAGTTCTGCCTTAGGACTCTTCCCTACCTACCCTATACCTGACATATCCACTGATTTGCATGAAGGCTGAGGATCCATCTGGAAACAACCGCACTCCACTGTTGAACTCTGATGTAATCTTGGCTGCTGGATGGAGGTGAACCTGGAGGAAATCCAAGTGTAGGGAGAAAAGAAATGGAGGAAGCCCCAAGAATAAAGTGAAGAAGGCATGAAATGAAGTGAGCTAGACTGAACAACAAAGCTGGAGAGCTGGAGAGGACAGATGGCTTGGTATCGCAATGCAACTGATTGGAAAGTTCATTCCAATCCAGCCACCATGATTTATGTGTGCATCGTGAGAAAAAGAGATGTGTGTGTGTGTGTGTTTATGTTAATAAAAGCCTTTAATATGTGGTGACAGAAGTGACTGATGTTATAAAAGTTTTGCAATGGCACAGAGGTAATGACATTCCAGTTCACTAGCATTGAATCTCATTCGCACCTATTTGACAGTACTGGAAATGAGAGTGGAGTTTGCCCTTGGAGTACCACCTCCACGAGCTCTCAAACCTGAGATTGCAGAGCCTAGCTTATTTGGCAATGGAGGGGAAGGAACAAGGGATATCACTAATCACTGTGACATTTTGGAAAAAGGTCTCATGACTAATGGAGAGTAAATGAGACATAGACCCCTGAGGTGGAGTTGTGGCACTGCCTAGGGCACAGTAGAGTTGCAGCTCTGGTAGCAGTAGCCATTAGGATTCAACATGGTTGCTGCTTCCTCAAGCACATGGGAGTTTTTTTTTTTGTCATCCTTCCCAAGGCTCCAGCTTGTTGTGATCAGCCCATCAGCACACAGGGGCCATACTCTTGCCTCAGAGACTCTTATCTTTTTGGCGAGTTTTTGCCATTTATGGAACCACAGCTACTCTCTTGCTCTCCCCATGCCCTGTCATAGGAAAGCAAACTCCCTTTTCCTTTGGAACTGTTCCCTGCATAACACTTTGTACTTGAAACATAAGCTTTACTTTCATTTAGTATAACTTTTTAGTACCCATCAGGAGAATCCTCAACGACCTAAATAATTCTATTTTGCTCATTTGCCATCGGCACTTCGGGTGCTAAAGATGGAAAGCACCCCTCAGTGGAGCCAGTATTATTACAGACAATTTGATAAGGGGTGATATTTACAGAGAGTGGTAGCTGCCAAAAGATTACAAAAAATGGGAGTCAGACCTTAGGAATAATGTGAATAAAGACCATGGTTTGGAGGGAGGCCCACCTAACGTGCAATTCTTGTTTTACTACTTAGTGGAGAGAAATTGGATCTATGTACTCTTGGTAAGCCCTGGTTTCTTTCACTGTAAAATGGGGATAATAATACCCATTGCACAGCACAGGACTGTTATTAGGAATTGAATGAAATTGCATGTGCAAAACTCATAGAGCATAGGCATAGAGTAAGTGCTCAAAAATATCATTTCTCTTCACTTAATCAGGTGTATCTTTTTATGAAATTTGGATACATAGCTCCAAGGCCAAATGATAGAGGTGTTTCCAGTTGGGATCATTTAGAGGCCTAAGAAAAATTGTCCTGATTCTCACTTATGTTTTATCACATTTCCTGAAACGTCAAAACTAAAAATATATTATTTTGGCTTATGTTACTTACTTTCCAAGTGTCTTCATTAAATATATAGCTGTTATCAAGAAGGATAAAACATGAAGCTGTTATAAGTAATTGCCACTGTAATGTGGATTTGTTTGTCAGAGGCAGGTTGATGGAGTAAAAGGCAGGGGTCATTGTTTTGTTTGTTTTGTTTTGAGTGACATGGAGAGGAGAAAATAAGTTTCTGTTGTAGTACAACTCCCAAAAAGTCAGATCTGAGTGAGGTGCTAAATCTGGCAGTGTTTGGACTTTTCTTTTGTGGAGAGGGAACATAATAGAGGAAGAAAGTGATAAAGGGGGAATACCAGAGGGATTTGCACTCACATTTCCCCACTGCTCATAGGTATCTAAGGATGGCCCTGCTGGCTTGATTCATTCGAGGTCATCTGTTTGGGGAATGCTGGAGGGTGCTGAGCGATAACTTTAATTGTATTACAGTTGGACACAAACCCTTAGTTTCATTCAAGAATAATACTTCTGCTGCAGGAATATCAAATTTGAAAGTGTCATCCATATTGGATTTGGAGCCAGATTTCTGAAAGCTTATTTATTTCTTGCAGGAGAAAGAAACCACGCCAGACTCAGGGAGGGGTTTTCCTGTCTATGAGCATGGAAGCTGAGTGAAGAGAGGAGCAGAACCAACTTGGCTTGGTCCTGGGCCCTGCGGCACCAGGAATTAGCTAATACCACAAGTGTCTATGAGGGGAGCTACGCATGGGGGAACAGGCAGGTTGCTTACATCCTGACAAGGAACGAAGTTAAATTCAGACATTAGACTTTCATTTCAGATAGGGAAGAGAAGATGGAGCTAAAGTTCTAGGACAAGCTTGTCATACCCGTGGCCTGTGGGCAGCGTGTAGCTCAGGATGGCTTTGAATGCAGCTCAACACAAATACGTAAACTTTCTTAAAGTACTATAATATTTTTTGCAATTTTTAATTTTTTTTAGCTCATCAGCTATCGTTAGTGTTAGTATATTTTATGTGTGGCCCAGGACAATTCTTCTTCTTCCAACGTGGCCCAGGGAAGCCAAAAGATTGGACACTCCTGTTCTAGGACTAAGACCCATGTTTGATAGTAATACCTATATTATCAGAAGATAAAAATTTCACCTAGAAAGACAATTTGGAAGGGTAACACAGAAAGCTACCATTGCATTAAGATTGTCTGCAAAGGAATGGTCTTACTTTAACTAGTTAGAGGAGCAGTTTTTGGAAACTTGGTCACCGGAGATTAGCATATCAGCCATGACATATGTTGGAGAATAAGTGCTAAGACAAGGTCTTAAGGAGAGAAATTATTTTGTGGACAGAGGCTTAAAATAACAGAGAGGCGGTGTGAAGGAAAGCCAAGTGTGAAGGCTCTGGGTGAATGCCCCTAGGCTGTCAACTCCTCCCCAGCAATGTGGACATAACATGATATCCATCTCATAGTTTTGCGATGAAGTGAAAATGAGGTAATTACTATGAAACGCTTAGGGCAGTGATTGGCGTGTAGTAAGCACTCAGTCTACTTTAAGTGTTACTGTTTCTTTTAATGATTCTGAGCCACAGAGCTATTTCTCTACTTCCTCTAGAGGCTGAGATGTGGGTTTGTTCAGTGTCGGTATCCAGGCCCTCTAGAATCTGAGAAGAGTGCACTGGGAGCTTACAACCTCCTCTTTACCCTACTTACTTTCTTTTACTGGGTATTAAAATTTAAGTTGGCAGGTGATCAGCTCATTTGAATAGTATTTTCCTCCATATATTATCATAAAGGGGTATCTTCTTTTCTGCCCCTTCATGAAATTAGCATCAATTAGCATCATAACTCCAATAATTTATCCCATCAAGCACTTAAGAAGCACATACATATTAGGTAGTATTAATATCCAGATATCCCCTTTTATCAGGGGATAAAAGGCTAAACAAAAGTTGAAATGCCCAAAAAGGAATTTGCAATGTAGAAGTATCTAGTCTAGGAAATGATCATCACTAAAGGTTGTCAAAACCTACTCCAGATATTTTAATAAATAGTCAAGATAGAGAGTTTATTTTCTTCCTAATATTATCATGGAGTAAATTTTGTTACCAAAATTTCATAGCAGCCTATTGTTTCTGTCAAGAATAATAACGACATATATTTCAAATCACTTTCATTCACATGTTTGTCATTATGTATCATCACTATTAAAATCACAGTCTGGAATGGAAAAAGAAAAAATATGAATGGCAAATCATATAGAGAAATCAAATTGGTTCAGTACATAAAAATATTCCATCTTCAAATGCCTTGCAAGATAAATGAAATAGATTGAGTAGTGCTATTTTAGGGGCTGTCCCCAGCTCAGCATTTGTGATGAACTCTCTTGAAACAAGAGAGAACATTCAGTTTTCCATTCAAGTGCTCCTGGTACTTCTTAAAAAGATGACTTTCAAAGACTTCACAAAAAATAAATACCAAAGAAATCTAAGTCAGGAGTATTACCATGATTAGGTAAATCTCACATCTTGAAGAGTTTAAATTAGAGTCTTGATTTTTTAAAATGGGTGAGCAAACTCTAGGCTATTAGTAAATTTATCTTTAGGAGAATTTTAGCAATTAGAACATTTAAATGAATATATTACATGCTAAGACACTCACTCAACTGAACATTTCCAGTCCCAGGTAAATACCTGGATCCACTAAATCCATTAATAAATTAATACATATTTATCGAACACTTGCTACATAACTAGTTCTGTGGCAGGTGGTATGACGTTTAAACTAGAAATCAGCTATAAATTATAATTCTTGGCATATAAGAGCTTCTTATCAAGTTGGAAAAGCAAACATAGGAGATTATATATAGTAAAGTCTTGAATAGTGAAGTTTAAACTATAATAGCAATAGGATTTTAGAAAAGGAGAGGTTGAACTACTCCAGGAAGACTTCTTGAAGGATGTTGTACTTGAGCTGAACCTTAAGAGAGGTGTTGGTTTTGAATGAAGGGCAGTGGTATTCTAGACCTGAGAGAGACAAAAAGAAGTTTGAATGTGGTATTAATGCAAGAGAATGAGAAGAGAGAACTGGCCAGAACAGGGGGCACAATAGGAAAGAACTGAATATAGAACCAGAATATGGGGTAGCCTAGAAGTAAAAATCAAAATGCAGTTAAAAACATGCATGTTCCAAGATTGAATTTGTTCAGTCATGTGGTCATCTAACATAGATACTATTATTCTTATAGAACTTGAACTTGGGTACTGCCAAATGAAGATGATAAACTTAAATGTTTTTTACCTTCTTACCATGTAAGTAAGCCATGTGACTTATGTTTAAATCTCCTCATACCAACACATACACAGATGATGTAATATGATGTCTGTTATTTGCTTCAAAATAATCTGACAGCGAGAGAGGGAGGTAGGTGAGGATAGAGACAAAATTAGTCATGAACCAGTAACTCTTGCTGCATATGGAATTTGTTATACAATTCTGTCTACATATTTTTTATGTTTGAAATCTTTTATAATAAAAACATTCTTCTACTTTATCTCTGTGATATATATCATCCTTGTAAAATTGGATCTCCCTTGCCACATTTTCTAAGTATTACAAGTACGTAAAACCAGGAAAACAATCTAATCTACAGGAAAGTAAATACACACACATACACACACACACACACACACACACAGTCTTGAAGAATGAAAACATAGAAAAGCACCTAAACAACTATCTAATTATAATACTCTAATTTGTAATTCCTCTTAGTTTGAAAGAGAGTAGGTCCTAAGTCTGACTGACTCTTAATCTTATGGGTAGAATCGACTTTAATGTTTTGCATGGAGGATGCATGAATATCTTGTAATCTGATTAGTTTGTTGAGCTAGTATTTGTGTAGGACACTTATTCTTTGTTGAATTGTGTGCCTTACCAAGTGTTGGAACCAATGTCCATGTCTTCATGCAGTCATTCATTTAATGGCTTTCTAGTTAACCATAGTTTTTTCTGAAATAATGATCAGTTATGTATCAACTATTAAACAATTGTTTATCATGCAGTGGAGCTGACATTGATTATCACAATTGCCAAGAACAATTTGATAAATTGGAGAGCTTTTGGGAAAATAGATTTGGCTTGAATTAGAATCCTGGCTCTGCCTCTTGCAAATTATTTAACATGTTCGAGCTTCAATTTCATCAATAAATGAACTGCAACTACTTACCTCACAGAGTTGTTGAGAAGATTAAACTAGACTTGCCTTTGTCAAATTCTCTCCTCCCATTCTCTCTTGAACCCACTTCAGATTTTCACCTCTACCTCTCTACCGAAAAATCATGATGACCCCCATGTTGATAAATCTAAAATAACTTTCTCAGTTCTTCCTTTACCTGCCCTATCTTTTGTTTTCCTTCAGATAGATGCACAGCCATCACCTTCACTTAATTTAGGTCTTTACTCAAATTCATTTTCTCAGTGAGGTGCTTCATGCCTCTGTAATCTAAAATTTCAGCCCTTATGACATTTCATATTCATGTTTCCTGGCATACTTCTTAGCACTATTTCATATATTTTACTTACATTTCTTGTTTACTTTCTGTCTCATTCTCTCCCTGTCTACTTCTTCCTGTCTCCCATACAAGCTCCATGAATGCAGGGTTTATCTTTTTTTTCCACTGTTTACTATGTATCTCTAAAACAGTTGCTAGAACATAGTAGGCACTCTGAATATTTGTTGAATGAATGAATGGATGAGAAAATGTATTTGTGCCAGCAAAGTACCTGTACATAATAGATGCTTAATCAAATTAACTTACTCTCTAAATTTTTTTTCTTTTTACTTACTTCAATGGATGCAAACAAATTAATTTACTCTTTTCCCTTTTATGCAGGTCATTGAAATAATTATTTTAATGAATGTTGAAAATAATTTTGGTTAAGTTAGACCCCTAATCTAGCACCCCTACAATTTCATAATGTAGCATTATATTCCGTCATAGATATTATAATATTCTTTAATTCATTAATTTATTTTTCAACACACATTTAGTCAATGTGCATTATGTATCAAGCATCTATATACAAAAAAGAATAAAATGCATGGCTGTCTTCAAGGAGTTTCCAGCCTAGTGGAGAGGCACATACAAAAAGGGATCAACACGTTAGAGTAAATGTAATCAGAGACCTATGTGGTGGGGAGATGCAACCCATTCTGTGAGGCCCAGAAAGACCTCCAAAGGAGATAACAGCTGAACTGAGTGTTAAAAATGAGTATGAGATGGTTTGAAGAAGAGAGGATACAAAAGCAAGCCGGACAGGGAAGATTGTTTGATCAAAGAACCAGGTGAGATACAGCTTGGTACATTTTTGTGTGTATGATGAGTGGAGAGGCATCAGGATCAGATTAAACATCAATGGATTAAAGTGTCATGTGGCTGGATGTCTATTTTCATCATCTCCCCCGAACCTTTTTAATTTTTTTTGACAGAGTTTCACTCTTGTTGCCCAGGCTGGAGTACAATGGCGTGATCTTGGATCTTTGCAACCTCTGCCTCCTGGGTTCAAGCGATTCTCCTGACTCAGCCTCCCGAGTAGCTGGGATTGCAGGCATGCACCACCACGCCTGGCTAATTTTGTATTTTTAATAGAGACGGAGTTTCTCCATGTTGGTCAGGCTGGTCTCAAACTCCCGACCTCAGGTGATCCGCCAGCCTTGGCCTCCCAAAGTACTGGGATTTCAGGTGTAAGCCACGGTGCCTGGCCTCATCTCCCCCTTCTTATGCTTGTGCTTTCTTTGTAGCTAATGTATAGATATAGTAACCCATGTTTCATCTACAATCATAAACTTGTGCTTTTGCTCTTTTATATATCTTAATACACTCTTTTAATGGGGCCAGGACTCTTTGGAGTATATAATCACTACATGAGAAAACAATATTTTACTATTATAATGATCACTTAAGACATGTAGAGATGATTAAGGGAGGTTAAATATTTAGATTGAAAATAATAATCATAATAATATTTTGCTATGTCTGGGGGAAGATCTCTTGCTTAGTTCTTCTAGAAACTTGTATTATAAAGGAGACAACTTGTTCAACACAACATTTTGCACGTAGAGAAAGAATTTTGCTTATACTGCCTATAGCAAGCCAAATAAGTCTTGTAAAAACAAGAGCATAATACTTTGGTAAATCACAATTAGGTACAATTTGGAAAATTAAGAATTTGAAAATTAAAAGCCATGAATATTCAAAAAGAGAATTCCTTAAAGTTTTATAAAAAAAGAAGAGTGTTAACATTTTTATTTCATTTTCTAGAGAAAAATAATCTTGTATTTGTCAAAAGAGAAAATTGTGTCACTCATATAATGACTTTGTGCAACTATCATACTAGAGGCAGCCTATTAACCTCAAGAGAGCAATATTGAAGAAACAGCATCTTCTGATTATTCGTCACAACAACATTGTAAGGCAAATACAGGAAAACCTATACTAATTTTATTTTGTAAGTGAGCAAATGCGTGCCTTTCAAAGGAGGCCTACATTTGTATTCCAGATGTGATACAATGGTTGTACATTCCAGGTGTGATGCAATGATCCAAGTCATCAGGGAGCACCTGTAATTTGATTTGTTCGTAATCAGGCACTCTGATAAGCTGTTTTACTATTACTGCAGTCTACTAGTTATTTTTTATAATCCATTTTTCCCTTTGTCCTGGGTTCAAAACTATACAGCCAGTGATTATTGCTGCTTCCTTGCAGCTACGTGCAACCTGCGACTACTTTTGAGTCAATGGGATGTGAACAGATCTTAATGCCCTGGTCTTTGGCTCTTTCCTCCTTCCTGTTTTCTGGAAAATGGAAAATGCCTTTGTTTTGGCCAAGCAAGCAAAGAAAATATGACATGGTTAGAAGATAGGAAAAAACCTACGTCACTGAATGACTTTATACAAGTGAGCTGCCCTGCCAATTCATACTGGCCAGTCTGCTGTGTGAGAAGATACTTCTGCTTTATTTCAGTCAATGTGTTACTGGCTTCTTTGTTATATCTGTTCAGGTTATATCATAATTAATATAATTACTAAATATATTTAGTTAGGACTGATTATTAGAAAGTCAAGACAACTGACAAAGTCAGACAACTAAGAGTAAGTTATTGAAGTCACTATTAAAAAATACACAAAATTATAAAATTCAAAAATCATGAATGGCCTCTTTTGTGTGTAGTTTACGTGTTTGTAGTTAATTCATCTGTAACTTTTAAAAAAATATTTGATTAGTTTCTCTGCTTAGATTTTATTAATAAAAAATAGTTTTTTTAAAAAGAACAATTTTAACAGAATTTTCCTGGTCTCATAAGAAATATATCACAGGGCACAGAGAAGATAATAAATAGGTAAATTTTTAAATGTTCAGTAAAATTTCTGATTTTGGGAGACACACCTTGAGGTGACCCCTCTTGAGTCATGCCGTTATATAAACTCCCCCCTTAAGTGGGAACAGATTCATGTTAAGCCATTGAATATGGCAAAGATGATGGAATGCCACTTTCATGATTATGTTACATTATATTAGACTCTGTATCAGAAGACTGTATAGAGTTTCTCTTGTTGGCTTTGAAGAAGCAAATAATGATGTTATAAGATGTCCCTGGAAAAGACCATGTGACATGGAGCTTCAGAATGACTTCTAGGATTTAAGTGTGGTCGCCAGCCAGCAGCTATTAAGAAGTGAGGCTCTCAGCCACACAGCTGAAAGAAAGTATTAATAAATTCTGCCAAGAACCAGGATGAATGTGAAAGTTAATTCTTCCCCAGTCAAGCATCCACATGAGAACACATCCAGGCCAATGTCTTGACTGCAGTCTTGTTAGAATCTGAACTAAGCTAAGCCTGGGCTCCTGATCCACTGAAACTGTGAGACAATTAATGTGTGTCATTTTAAGCCACTAAGATTGTGGTAGAATTTTATGCAGCAGTAGAAAACTCATCCTTTGGCACCAATGCATTTTTAAACAGATAAAACAAAAACACATTGGCAGCAATCCAAAATATTGCCTAACTCGATTTGGATCTCTATGGATGAAATTCTCACTCCTCTTAAGTTATTTTCCTAAAGTTTCAGGATATAAGACAATAGAATCACTCACTAAAATAATTGGATTATACAGCAACATTAATAACAAAACAGCTCATCTCATGTTACATCTCCATCTAGATAGCTACTTCTAATAGATGATTTTTTTTTCTAATCTGCTCTTTTTCTTTCTTTCTTCCTTCCTTTTTTTTTTTTTTTTAGAAAATAGTCATCTTTACAACAAAATTATTTGACCTTTTTTTTGCTTGCTTTTAAAAATTAGCTGTTGGCATTTGATGCAGCATATTGTAATAATGGAGACAGAGAGAAAAACATTTGTAGTCTAAGAAAATTCTATTCTAACAATTTTTGGAAATTGCTCATGTTCCTTATGCTTAGAAATTATGCAAAAAGACATTCTTCTTAAGAAACTGTAGACACAAAATATTTATAATTAGATACAATTAGAATTACTTTGAAAACATCCCATTAAATTAACAACCTGTGGTTTGGAGGCTTAGAATATTATTAATTTATTAGCATTAAGAAAATTTTTGCATTCTTTGGTAAATATCAAAGCTCATTATTCTCTAAGGGCATGTCTGCATAACATTTTTTTCTGCAAGCAAAATTTTGTTTTAGTAAAAGTGCAAATGGAAATATACATAGGTGTACATTTCCTAAGAAGAAAGCTATTAACTTACATGGAGGGCTTTACTCTTTAGTTCCTCAAATTCAATTTCTATCACCAGAATTTTGATTTAACAAGTCCTCACAGTTTCAGAAATGAGAACAAAAGGAAGTGAAATGCCTGTGCATCTGAATGTTTATTGTCTCCCCACAGAATCGGATATACTCTCTAGTTTGAGGTCTACTGGTTTATTTAATCTCAGCTTAGCGGGTCTGCTGTGAGAACCTAAGATTTCTGGTAATGCTGTAATCACAAGAACTAGTTACTTGTCATCATCTTTTAAGTAAAATTTGCTGCTTTGAGTTCCAAGAATTCTCAATAATTGATACAAATTAGTTTCCTGACTAGATCGTTTCCTCCACCAATAACTTTAAATCTCTGGAAAATAAGAGAAGTATGAGAATGTGAAGGAAGGATTGTGTGTGTGTGTGTGCACGCGCGTGTGTGTGTTTGTGTGTATGTATACAAGCATTGATGGTTGGGTGCATGACAGTAAGAGAAATAACAGTTACATGCTGTAGCCAAAATATCCTTGTGTAGTTGTGTAATTTGTACTCAATCTTCAAGGCTCAGTTTGGTTATCACCTCCCCTATGAAGTACCTGTCCTTTCTCAAGCAAAACCAGGCTCCACTTGATTTTCTGCTCTCATAGCACCCCGTAAAACCTCTTCAACATGTATCATGACATTTTAGAGTTGTCTTTCACTTCTGGGTAGCCTAAGCCTCATGAGGGTATGGATTTACCTTGTCTGCCTGTGGTATCTTGGGTCCCTAGCACAGTATGTGGTATGGAACTGGTTCTTGAGATATGGAGGAAATTGCAACTGGAAAGTGCAGGAAAGAGAAGAAAGTGAAAAAAAAAATGTGAGTAAGAAAGAAGAAAGGGCGTATGGGGTAATATTATAAATCTTGATAATGTCTTTGGACCTCTTATTCATTTAAAATTTGTTGCCACGTCCCTTTTTAATCCCATTCATTTTTTTCCCATTACTCTCATTGACTTCTCATCTTACCGTATGGAATTTAAGGTTTTAAAATTGATGACATAGCATTCATGTCTTGCTTCCCTTATGATGATATGGTTATTAATATTCTTCTTAATGTTGATAGAATTGTTTAAAGTATAAGTACAATAATAATTCTCTGCTTTAGTCCTCTATTCAATAGTGAAAGTAGATGTGCACTATCCTAATATGGACATAGATGTAAGAAAGAATAATTCCTCTTAAGAGGGCAGTGAAAACTGACATTTGCTGCGCATCTGTTATATCCCAGGCACTGTGCTAGAAACATGTACTTAGATTATTTTGTGTGATCCATTTAGCAACTGCTGAGGTAGTTATATTCCACCAGGAGAAAGCAATATTAGAGAGGTTTTAGAAATGGCCTAATGCCCTGCAGCTGCTGGAAAAAAGGAGTAAAAATTTAAATACAGAACTGTCCTACCAAATTCTTGTGCCTTGCACCTTCAGTAGCCTGAACCAAATTTATTTTAAGCGGTAGAGTGGCCTTTATGGAGCCACCCTTATATTTTAACATATCAGAAAGGCTAAACCTGCTGTGGGGAGGATCTTGTCTGACTCATGTATTTTGTTTTGTGATACTTTGAATATTTTAACACCTTATCATTTTCATACCAGCTATCACTCTACACCCAAGGATAATCCTCAAGTCCTTGGCCAATGAATGTCTTCCATATCTAAAGTTACCCCATTTCTACTCTCAGAATAGTATTGTCTTAAATTTTGATATGGAAAAATTTATGGGGTCACACGTGGAACTTTGTTACATGCATAGATTTTGTAGTGGTCAAGTCAGGGCTTTTAGGGGATCCATTACCCAAAAAACTTACGTTACATTCATTAATTTCTCATCATCCACTCTCGTCCTTCCCCCTCACCCTTTCAAGTATCCATGTCTATCATTCCATACTCTATGTCCATGTATACACATTTTTTGGCACCCACTTATGAGTGTGAACATACAATATTTGCCTTTCTGTGCCTGGCTCGTTTCACTTAAGATAATGACCTCCAGTTCCCTTCATGTTGCTGCATAAGATGTGATTTCATTCCTTCTTATGGCAGAATATTTCATTGAGTATATGTACTACATTTTCTATATCCAGTCCTCACTGATGGACACTTAGGTTGATTTTGCATCTTTACTATTGTAAATAGTGCTGTGATAAACATGAGTGCATGTATCTTTTTGATACATTGACGTTTTTTCCCTTACATAGATACTCAGTAGTGGATATTAAATATACTCACTAATATATTAAATAGTAGCTGGATTAAATGGTAGTTCTATTTTTGGCTCTACTAATTTCTATAGAGGTTGTACTAATTTATATTCCCCCCAACAGTGTGTAAGAATTTCCTTTTCTCCATATCCTTGCCAACATCTATTGTGTTTTGACTTTTTATTATTAGGCATTCTAACAAAAATGGTGTCTCAGTATGATTTTAATTTACATTTCTCTGATGACTCGTAATTTTGAGCATCTTTTCATATGTTTATTGGCCACTCATATGTCTTCTTTGAAGAAAAACGTATGTTCATATCCTTCATCCACTTTTTATAGGGGCGTTTTTTTCCTTGTTGACTTGTTTGAGTTCCTTATAGATTCTGGATATTAGTCTTCTGTCGAATGAATAGTTTGCAGATGTTTTCTCCATTCTACAGGTTGTTTGTTCACTTTGTTGATTATTTCTGTTGCTGTGCATGAGCTTTTAATTTTAATTAATTTAAATCTGTCAATTTTTGTTTTTGTTCTCTATGCTTTTGAGGTCTTAGTCATAAATTCTTTGTCTGAATCAATGTTTAGAAGAATTTTCCCCAGGTTTTCTTCTAGTATTTTTATAGCTTCAGGTATTACATTTAAGTTTTTAATTTATCTTGAGTTGATTTTTGTATATGGTAAGAGATAAAGGTCCAGTTTCATTCTTCTGCATATGACAATCCCATTTTCCCAGCACCATTTATTAAAAAAGATGTCCTTTCCCCAAAGTATGTTACTATTGTGTTTGTCAAAGATCAGTTGGTTGTAGGGATGTGGTTTTATTTCTGGGTTCTCCATTCTGTTCATTGATTGATGTTTCTTCTATTATACCAGTACCATGCTGTTTTGGCTTCTATAGTCTTGTAATATAATTGGAAGTTAGATAATGTGACACCTCCAGCTTTGCTTTCTTTGCTCAGGATTGCTTTGTCTATTTGGTCTCTTTTTTGGCTACATACAAATTTTAGGATTTTTATTTTTAATTCTGTGAAAAATGATGGCTTTATTTTGATAGGGATTGCATTAAGTCATTGCTTTGGGCAGTATGGTCATTTTAATGATATTCGTCCTTTCTATTCACGAGCATAGAATGTTTTTCTATTTGCTTTTTTCATCTACAATTTCTTCCATTGTTGTATTATGGTTTTCCTTGTAGAGATCTTTCACCTGTTT
This sequence comes from Hylobates moloch, assembly GCF_009828535.3. Lineage (NCBI taxonomy): Eukaryota > Metazoa > Chordata > Mammalia > Primates > Hylobatidae > Hylobates > Hylobates moloch. The sequence goes on from NW_026652279.1 coordinate 135,487,071, forward strand.
GGTTAAATGTATTCCTAAGTATTTTTTTTAAGCTATTGTAAATGAAATTACCTTCTTGGCTGTCATTCTCAGCTAGATCATCATTGGTGTACAGAAACACTATTGATTTTTGTCCATTGATTTTGTATCCTTAAACTTGACTAAAATCATTTATCAAATCTAAAATTGTTTTGGTAAAAGCTTAAAGATTTTCTATATATAATATTATATCATCAGAAAACACAGATTATTTAACTTGCTGTTTTCCTGTTTTATTTTTTTCTCTTATCTGAGGCTCTGGCTAGAACCTCCACTATTATGGTGAATAGGAGGGGTGAAAGTGGGCATCCTTGGCTTGTTCCAGTTCTTGGGGGAAATGCTTTCAAGTCTTCCCTGTTCAATAAGATGTTAGCTGTGGGTTTCATATATGTCTTTTATTATTTTGAGGTGTGTTCCTTCTATGATTAGTTTGTTGAGGGGTTTTATCATGAAGAAATGCTCAATTTTATCCAACGCTTTTTCTGCATCTAGTGAGATGATTATATACTTTTTGTCCTTGATTTTGTTTATGTGATATGTGACATTTATTGATTTGTGTATTTTGAGCCATCCTTGTGTCTCTAGTATAAAACCCATTTGGTTATGGTGTATTGACTTTTCAATGTGCTGTTGGATTCAGTTTGTTAGTATTTTGTTGAGGATTTTTGCATCTATGTTCATAAGGGATATTGGTCTGTATTTTTACTTGCGTGTGTCGTCTATCAGGGTGATATTCGCCTTATAGAATGAATTAGGGAGAAATCCCTCCTCCTTGATTTTTTGGAAAGTTTCAGAAGAATTGGTATTAGTTCTTCTCTGTATGTTTGGTAGAATTCAGCTGTGAATCCATCTGGTCCTGGGCTTTTCTTCGTTGTAGGATTTTTAAAAATTGTTGATTCAATTTCACTACTTGTTATTGGTCTGGTCAAGTTTTCCATTTCCTCCTGGTTCAATCTTGGGAAGTTGAATGTTTCCAGGAATTTATTCATTTCCTGTAGGTTTTCTAGTTTGTGAGCATATAATTATTCACAGTATTCTTCGATAATCTTTTGTATTTCTGTAGTATATATTGTAATGTTTCCTTTCTCATTGCCAATTTTGTTTATTTGGGTCTTCTCTCTTCTTTTCTTGGTTAGTCTAGCTAGTGGTTCATCAATTTTGTTTATCTCTTAAAAATCAACGTTTCATTTCATTATCCTTTGTATTGTTTTGTTAGTTTCTATTTTGTTTGGTTCTGCGCTTATCTTTGTTATTTCTTTTCTTCTGCTAAATTTGGTTTCATTGGTTTTTGCTTTCCTAGTTCCTTGAGGTACGTTATTAGCTTGTTAATTTGTAATCTTTCTACTATTTCGATGTAGACATTTAATGCTATAAACTTCTCTCTTAGCACTGCTTTTGTTGAATCCCACTGGTTTTTGTATGCTGTGTTTCCATTTTCATTTGTTTAAAAAAGTTAAATTTCTGTGTTAATTTCTTCCTTGACTTGAACATAGTCATTCAGGGATATGTTGTTTAATTTCCATGTATTTGTATACTTTCTGAAGTTCCTCTTGGTATTGATTTTAGGTTTATTCTACTATGGTCTAAGAGGATGCTTGATATAATTTTAATTTTTAAAAATTCGTTGAGACTTGTTTTGTGTCCTAATATATGATCTATACTGGAGAATATTCTCTGTGTGGGTGAAAAAAAGGTATATTCTACAATTGTTGGGTAGAATGTTCTCTCAATGTCTTTTAGGTCCACCTGGTCTAAAGTCTAATTTAAGGGCTGGGGGAGGTGGCTCACACCTGTAATCCTAGCACTTTGGGAGGCTAAGGCAGGTGGATCATGAGGTCAGGAGATCGAGACCATCCTGGCTAACATGGTGAAACCCTGTCTCTACTAAAAATACAAAAAATTAGCCGGGCTGGTGGTGGGCACCTGTAGTCCCAGCTACTCGGGAGGCTGAGGCAGGAGAATGGTGTGAACCTGGGAGGCGGAGCTTGCAGTGAGCCGAGATCCCGCCACTGCACTCCAGTCTGGGTGACAGAGCAAGACTCTGTCTCAAAAAAAAAAAAAAAAGTCTAATTTAAGGATTTTTTTTGTTGACTTTTTTTTTTTGTCTGAATGATCTATCTAATGCTATAAGTGGAATGTTAAAGTACTCAACTATTATTGTTTTCCTATCTATCTCTCTCCTTAGGTCTAGTAATATTTGTTTTATGAATCTGGGTGCTCCAGTGTTAGGTGGATATATATTTAGAATTGTTATATCCTCTTGCTGAATTAATCTCTCTATCATTATATAATAACCTCTGTGTCTTACTTTATTGTTTTTTATTTAAAGTCTGTTTTATCTGTATAAGTAGAACTATTCTATCTCACTTTTGGTTTCCATTTGCATGGAGCATCTTTTTTCATCCTTTACTTTCATCTACATGTATCTTTACAGGTAAGGTCAGTTTCTAAAAGCAGCATATAGTTGAATCATGTTTTTAAAAATCCATTCAGCCAATCTATATTTTAAGTGGAATATTTAATTCATTTATGTACAAGGTTAACATTGATTTGTGAAGTTTTGTTCCTGTCATGTTGTTGTTTTCTAGTTGTTTATGCATCCTTTGTTTCTTTCTTTTTCTCTGTTTGTCATTGTGGTTTGTTGGAATTCTGTACTTTTGCCACTTGATTTCTTTCTCTTCCTTCTTTGTGTAATTGCGTTACCAGTGAATTTTATACTTTCAAGTGTTTTCATGATGGTGAATGTCATCTTTTTGGTTTCTAAGTTTAAGACTCTCTTGAGTACTTTTTGTAATTTCGGTCTAGTGGTAATGAATTCCATCAGCATTTGTTTGTCTGGAAAAGACTTCATTTCTCCTTCATTTATTGAGGTTAATAGTGCTGTACATAGAATTCTTGACTAACAGTTTTATTTCTTTGACATTTTGAATATGTCATCCCATTTTCTTCTGACCTGTAAAGTTTCTGCTGAGAAGTCTGCTGCTAGTCTGATGGTGTTTCTTCTACAGATGACTGGAAGTTTTCTCTTGCTATTTTTAGAATTAGCACTTTCACTTTGACTTTTAGACAGTCTGATTAAAATGTGCTGTGATGAAGTCTTTTGCATTGTATTTTCTGTAGGATTGCTGAATCTCTTGTATCTGAGTATCTAATTCCCTTGCTATACTTGGGAAGTTTTCATCTATTACTTCATTAAATAGGTTTTCTAAACCTTCTGATCTCTCTTTACCCTTGGGAGTAGTGGTAACTCATAAATTTGGTCACCTTGTGGTGTCCCAATGTCACCATTTGACAGCTTTCTACATTCCTTTTAATTAATTTATTTTTTGTCTGATTGGATTATTTCAAAAGACCTGTCTTCAAATTCTGAAATTCTTTCTTCTGCTTGGACTAGTCTATTGTTGAATTTATGTTTTTTTAAGATATATTTTTAAATAAATTTTTTGTTCTTATCCTGAATTGGTTTTCTGAGTTGTGTTGACTTTCAGATTTCTCTTGCATCTCATCAATTTTTTTAAAAATCAGTACTTTGAATTCTTTATCAGGAATTTCAAGAATTTCTTTGAGTATTATTGTATTCTTTTGAGTGTGTTATATAACCTTGTTATTTTCATGTTTCCCATGTCTTTCCATTGATTTCTGTTCATATGATGTAAAAGTCACATCTTATTTTTGAATTTACTTACACTGGAAGAGAAAATTTTTCCTGAAGTTGTGACCTTGATGTTGGTTGGCTAGGACCCTTTGCTTTTGCTTCTGGGTGTGTGCTATAGTGAAATCTAAGTATGATTTTCTTGACTAGAGTTGTGTCTGTGGTTTCCTTGGTGCACTAGACTAGGGTTATTGGTGGAGGCTGTGGTATAGTTGTGCTGGGGACTGGAATGCCAGATGGGCCTATCTTCAGGTTTCAGTGGTAGTGGTGGTGGACTAAGCTCATCTATCCTTCTTCCCTGGGGTGGCATATGCTGACACTTGGCAGTTCCAGTCAAGCTAGTTCTTGGACCTCTGGGTGGCCTTCTCAGGTGGCAATTATAGCAGTGGTGTAATACTTTCAAGCCTATGGAAAGTCGGTGTGGCATGACTGATGGCAGTAGCAGTCATGGTGAGATTCTCTTCTAGGTCCCAAGCACTGTGTACCCTTATGTTGGTAGTGGTTGGAATGGGATGTGTTGGCCAACCTCCAGGCCAGTTGGTGGTGCTTGCAGGTAGGAGCCAGCTGAGGAGGTAATGGTAAGGTGTTTTTGTCCAATCTCAGTTACCTAGGAGGAGTGCTCAGATGTCCCATGTGGTAGATTGGGTTGTGGAACCCCCACGATTCTGGATCCAATACTATGTTTTGAGGTGGACGAAACTGGGCAGAGTTGGACTGGGCAAGCTTGCATTTAGGCCCTCCAAATATGCGTGCATGCACCAGCCATAATAGGTCAGGTTAGGATGATCTTCAGGTCTCTGGCAGAATGCTTGGATGAGAGGCAGCTGCTGCTACACTGAAATCCTGCCATGGGGAGGCTGAGTCCAGTCCCAAAAGTCACAGGTTTGGCCAGTGGGTGGGAAATTTGTATCCCTTTCATGGGGCAAGTGGCAAGTTTGGGGGCTTGTTTCCCTGCCATATTGTTGCCTTATTTAATAAACTGTATTAATATGCTTATGTTTGAACATTCCATCTTGAAAGTAATTTGTATTAATATGCATGATTTTCCTACATATGAGGATTTAGCTTATGTATAGTCATCTATTTTCATATGTTATTGATCATTTCAGTCTAACCTTTGAAATTAAACTTATGCTCTAAACAGGAATACTTTCTGTTTCCTGCAGGAATTAATTTGCATTTTTGTCTCTATATCTTTGCTCACTTTTTTTTTCTCTAATACCTTTAAATCCTGATCTATCTGTCCATTTTCAAAATACTATCCATCCTTCAAGGACCTGCCTGCATGTACGCATTCCTCTGCATTGAGTAAACATTGGAAAAGAAGATGCTGAGGCTTGCTAGGGATCTCAATTTTTAAATTATAGGAGAGAAAGACATATTGACATGGCAAACAGCAGTGATGGTCTGAAGTTTGGTGTCCAAAGAACATGTGAAGATCAAGTATGTTTTAGATGGTGTAAGAAGTCCCACTCAGACTTTTGGTTAACTTCCATCCTTGAAGTCTAGTGGTATTGCAACGGATTTGAGACATTTTTGAATAGGGCAAGCCCACTTGCCAAAGGGTTGGAAATAAAAATATATGCCTTGGCGCTCTGTAAGAATGGTTGCTAAGAATTAGCTGGCTTGGCGGGAGGGGCCAAGATGGCTGAATAGAAACAGCTTTGGTTGGCCGCTCCCGGTGAGACGAATGCAGAAGGCAGGTGATTTCGGCATTTCCAGTTGAGGTACCCAGTTCTTCTCATTGGGACTGGTTAGGCAGTGGGCGCAATCCACGGAGAGTGAGCAGAGGCAGGGCAGGGAGTCACTTCACGTGGGAAGTGCACAGACCCAGGGAACCTCCCTCCCCCGCCAAGGGAAGCTGTGAGGGACTGTGCTACCTGCCAGGGGTACTATGCTTTTCCCACGGATTTTTTCAGTCTGCGGATCAGGAGATTCCCTCTTGAGCCTACACCACCAGGGCCCCGGGTTTCAAGCACAAAACTGGGCAGCTGTTGGGGCAAGCACTGGGCTGCCCGAGTTTTTTCATACTCCAGTGGTGCCTGGAACTCCAGTGAGACAGGAGAACTGTACACTCCCCTGGAAAGACAGCTGACGCCAGGGAGCCAAGTGATCTCGCTCAGCGATTCCCACTCCCCCAGAGCCCAGCAAGCTAAGAACCACTGGCTTGAAATTCCCACTGCCAGCACAGCAGTCTGGAGTCCACCCGGGACCGCTGAGTTTTGTGGGGAGAGGAGAACCACCATTACTGAGGCTTGAATAGGCTTTTTTCTCCTGACAGTGCTAAGGAGACTGGGAGATTTGGACTGGGTGGATTTCACCACAGCACAGCAAAGTGGCTGTGGCCAGACTGCTTCTCTACGATTTCTCCTCACTGGGCAAGGCATCTGCAGGAAATCCAGCAGCTGTAGTCAGGGGCTTACAGACAGAACTGTCACCTCCCTGGGACAGAGCACCTGGAGGGAGGGGCAGCTGAGGTCTCAGGCTCAGGGGACTTAATCTTTCCTGCCTGCCAGTTTTGAAGAGAGCAGCTGATCCTGACAACGGAGATATTTTCCCAAGGCAGCGCACCAGCTTTCCTAAGGGACAGACTGCCTCCTCAAGTGGGTCCCTGACCCTGTGCCTCCTGACCGGGAGAGGCTTCCCAACAGGGGTCGACAGACAGCTCATACAGGAGACCTGCGGGTAGCATCAGGCTGGTGCCCCTCTGGGATGAAGCTTCTGGAGAAAGGAGCAGGCGGCAATATTTGCTGTTCTGCAGCCTCCACTGGTGATACCCAGGCAAAAAGGGTCTGGAGTGAAACCTCAGCAAACTGAAGCAGACTTGGAGAAAAGGGGCCTGACTGTTAGAAGAAAAACCAACAAAACAGAAAGCAACAACAACAACAACAAAGACCCCTTCCCACCCTAAAAAAAAAAAAAAAACCCATCCAAAGTTCATCAGCCTCAAAGATCAAAGGTAGATAAATCCAGGAAGATGAGGAAAAACCAGGGCAAAAATGTTGAAAATTCCAAAAGCCAGAATGCCTCATCTCCTCCAAATGATCTCAACACCTCTCCAGCAAGGGCGTAGAACTGGATGGAGGTTGAGATGGACGAATTGACAGGAGTAGGCTTCAGAAGGTGGGTAATAAAAAACTCCACTAAGCTAAAGGAGCATGTTCTAACCCAATGCAAAGAAGCTAAGAACCTTGATAAAAGGTTACAGGAGTTGCCAACTAGAATCACCAGTTTAGAGAGGAACTTAAGTGACCTGATGGAGCTGAAAAACATAGCACAAGAACTTCGTGAACCATACATAAGTATCAATAGCCAAATCGATCAAGTAGAAGAAGGGATATCAGAGATTGAAGACAAATTACTGAAATAAGGCATTAGACGAGTTAGAGAAAAAAGAGTGAAAAGGAATGAACAAAACCTCTGAGAAATATGGGACTATGTACAAAGACTGAACTTAGAGATGGTAGACGGGAACCAAGGTGGAAAACACACTTCAGGATACTATCCAGGAGAACTTTCCCAATGTAGCAAGACAGGCCAACATTCGAATTCAAGAAATACAGAGAACACCACAAAGATACTCCATGAGAAGATCAACCCCAAGACACATAATCATCAGATTCTCCAAGGATGAAATGAAAGAAACAATGTTAAGGGCAGCCAGAGAGAAAGGCCAGGTCACTTACGGGAAACCCACCAGACTAACAGTGGATCTCTCTGCAGAAGCCCTACAAGCCAGAAGAGAGTGGGGGCCAATATTCAACATTCTTAAAGAGAAGAATTTTCAACTCAGAATTTCATATCTGGCCAAATTAAGCTTCATAAGTGAAGGAGAAATAAAATCATTCCCAGACAAGCAAATGCTGAGGGATTTTTGTCACCACCAGGCCTGCCTTGTGAAAGCTCCTGAAGGAAGCACTAAATATGGAAAGGAAAAACTGGCACCAGCCATTGCAAAAACACAATGACACTATGAAGAAGCTGCATCAACTAGTGTGCAAAATAACCAGCTAGCATTATGATGACAGGATCAACTTGATACATAACAATTTTAGCCTTAAATGTAAATGGGCTAAATGCCCCAATTAAAAGACACAGACTAGCAAATTGGATAAAGAATCAAGACCTATTGGTGTGTTGTATTCAGGAGACCCATCTCACATGCAAAGACACACATAGGCTCAAAATAAAGAAATGGAGGAAAATTTACCAAGCAAATTGAGGGGGAATAAAAAAGCAGAGGTTGCAATCCTAGTCTCTGATGAAACAGATTTTAAACCAACAAAGATAAAAAAAGACAAAGAAGGCCATTACATAATGGTGCAGGGATCAATTCAACAAGAAGAGCTAACTATCTTAAATATATATATGCACCCAATACAGGAGCACCCAGATTCATAAAACAAGTTCTTAGAGACCTACGAAGAGACTTAGACTCCCACACAGTAGTAATGGGAGACTTTAACACCTCACCGTCAATATTAGATCAACGAGACAGAAAATTAACAAGGATATTCAGGACTTGAATTCAGCTCTGGATCAAGTGGATTTAATAGCCATCTACAGAACTCTTCACCCAAAATCAAGAGAATATACATTCTTTTCAGCTCCACATCACACTTATTCTAAAATCAACCACATAATTGGAAGTAAAACACTCCTCAGTAAAAGCAAAAGAACTGAAATCATAACAAACAGTCTCTCAGACCACAGTGCATTCAAATTAGAACTCAGGATTAAGAAACTCACTCAAAACTACACAACTACATAGAAATTGCACAATCTGCTCCTGAATGACTCCTGGGTAAACAATGAAATTAAGGCAGAAATCAAGAAGTTCTCTGAAACCAATGAGAACAAAGAGACAACATACTAGAATCTCTGGGACACAGTTAAAGGAGTGTTAAGAGGGAAATTTATAGCACTAAATGCCCACATCAGAAAGCTACAAAGATTTCAATTTGACACCCTAACATCACAATTAAAATAACTAGAGAAGCAAGAGCAAACAAATCCAAAAACTAGCAGAAGACAAGAAGTAACTAAGATCAGAGCAGAACTGAAGGAGGCAGAGGCATGAAGAACTGTCCAAAAATGCAATGAATCCAGGAGCTGATTTTTTGAAAAAATTAACAAATAGATAGACCACAAGCTAGACTAATAAAGAAAAAAAGAGAGAAGAATCAAATAGACACAATAAAAAACGATAAATGGGATATCACCACGGACCCCACAGAAGTACAAACTACCATCAGAAAATACTATAAATACCTCTCCACAAATAAACTAGAAAGTCTAGAAGAAATGAATAAATTCCTGGACACGTATATACTACAAGACTAAACAAGGAAGAAGTTGAATCCCTGAATAGATCAATAATTTCTGAAATTGAGGCAGTAATTAATAGTGTACCAATCAAATAAAGTCCAGGACCAGATGGATTCATAGCCAAATTCTATCAGAAGTACAAAGAGGAGCTGGTACCATTCCTTCTGAAACTCTTCCAAACAATTGAAAAGGAGGGACTCCTCCCTTACTCATTTTATGAAGCCAGCAGCATCCTGATACCAAAACCTGGCAGAAACACAACAAAAAAAGAAAATTTCAGGCCAATATCCTTGATGAACACTGAAGTGAAAATCCTCAATAAAATACTGGCAAACTGCATCCAGGAGCACATCAAAAAACTTATCCACCACAATGAAGTCAGCTTCAGCCCTAGCACGCAAGGCTGGTTCAACATATGCAAATCAATTAACATACCCATCACATAAACAGAACCAAAGACAAAAACCACACGATTATCTCAATAGATGCAGAAAAGGCCTTTGATAAAATTCAACATCCCTTCATGTTAAAAACTCTCAATAAATTAGGTATTGATGGACCATATCTCAAAATAATAAGAGCTATATTATGACAAACCCATAGCCAATATCATATTGAATAGGCAAAAGCTGGACACATTCCCTTTGAAAACCGGCACAAGACAAGGATGCCCTCTCTCACCACTCCTATTCAACATAGTTTGGAAGTTCTGGCCAGGGCAATCAGGCAAGAGAAAGAAATAAAGCGTATTCAAATAGGAAGTGAGGAAGTCAAATTGTCTCTGCAGACTACATGATTCTATATTTAGAAAATCCCATCCTCTCAGCCCCAAAGCTACTTAAGCTGACAAGCAACTTCAGCAAAGTCTCAGGATATAAAATCAATGTGCAAAAATCACAAGCATTCTTTTACACCAACAATAGACAGAGAGCCAAATTATGAATGAACTCTCATTCACAATTGCTACAAAGTGGATAAAATACCTAGGAATACAGCTAACAAGGGATGTGAAGGACCTCTTCAAGGAGAGCTACAAATCACTGCTCAAGGAAATAAGAGAGGATACAAACAAATGGAAAAACATTCCATGCCCATGAATAGGGAGAATCAATATTGTGAAAATGGCCATACTGCCCAAAGTAATTTATAGATTCAATACTATTCCTATCAAATTACCATTGACATTCTTCACAGAATTAGAAAAAACTACTTTAAATCTCATATGGAATCAAGTAAGACCCTGTATAGCCAAGACAATCCTAAGCAAAAAGAACAAAGCTGGAGGCATCACGCTACCTGCCTTCAAACTATACTACAAGGCTACAGTAACCAAACAACATGGTACTGGTACCAAAACAGACACATAGACCAATGGAACAGAACAGAGGCCTCAGAAATAACACCACATGTCTACAACCATCTGATCCTTGACAAACCTGACAAAAACGAGCAATGGGGAAATGATCTCCTATTGAATAAATGGTGCTGGGAAAACCAGCTAGCCATATGCAGAAAACTGAAATTGGACCCCTTCCTTACACCTTATACAAAAATTAACTCAAGATAGATTAAAGCCTTAAATGTAAAGAAGAAAACCTAGACAATACCATTCAGGACATAGGAATGGGCAAAGACTTCATGACAAAAACACCAAAAGCAATTGCAACAAAAGCCAAAATTGAAAAATGGGATCTAATTAAACTAAAGAGCTACCACACAGCAAAAGAAAATATCACCAGAGTGAACAGGCAACCTACAGAATGGGAGAAAATTTCTGCAATCTACCCATCTGGCAAAGGGCTAATATCCAGAATTTACAACGAACTTAAACAAATTTACAAGAAAAAAACAAGCAACCCCATCGAAAACTGGGCAAAGAATATGAACAGACACTTCTCAAAAGAAGATTTATGTGGCCAACAAATATATTTACACAGCCAACAAACATATGGAAAAAAAGCTCAACATCACTGATTATTAGAAAAATTCAAGTCAAAACCACAATGAGATACCATTTCACACTAGTCAGAATGGCGATTATTAAAAAGTCAAGAAACAACCAATGCTCATGAGGCTGTGGAGAAATTGGAATGCTTTTACACTGTTGCTGGGAATGTAAATTAGTTCAACCATTGTGGATGACAGTATGGCTATTCCTCAATGATCCAGAACCAGAAATACCATTTGACCCAATAATCCCATTACTGGGTATATACCCAAAGGATTATAAATTATTCTACTATAAAGACACATGCACATATATGTTTATTGCAGCAGTATTTACAATAGCAAAGTCATGGAACCAACCCAAATGCCCATCAGTGACAGACTGGATAAAGAAAATGTGGTACATATACACCGTGGACTACTATGCAGTCATAAAAAGAAATGAGATCATGTCCTTTGCAGGTACATGGATAAACCTGGAAGCCATCATCCTCAGCAACCTAACACAGGAATAGAAAACCAAACACTGCATGTTCTCACTCATAAGTGGGAGTTGAACAGTGAGAACAGATGGACACAAGGAGGGGAAAATCACACAGGGGGCCTGCCAAGGGGTAGGAGACAAAGGGAGGGAGAGCATTAGGACAAATACCTAATGCATGTGGGGCTTAAAACCTAGATGAAGGGTTGATGGGTGCAGCAAACCACCATGGCACCTGTATACCTATGTAACAAACCTGCATGTTCTGCACATGTATCCCAGAACTTAAAGTAAAATAAATAAACACATAAGTATAAAAAAAATTCGCTGGCTTTCAGTTCATAATTAACGGCTGGGTTTTAAGGTGCAATTCCAGGACTGTAAAGGAACTGAACTACAAGCTAAAGTAACTACACAAATGACAGAGGAAGAAACAAGGTAGAAGTCTAGTCCCAGGTACAAGGATGACAAAAATATGAATAAAGAGTGCTGTAATTGTGAGATCACTTCAGCTCTGCACCTCACAGCCTACATCTGATTTGTGTCTTAATTGGTTAATTAAGTCAGGAATCCAATAAACATTCATTGAGTACCTTTCATATATCAGAAACTAACCCAGAGTTAAATGAATAAAACACAGTGGTTTAGGGTAGGGAAGAAAGATAAATATTAGAGATTTATACTGAATAATATTAGAATATAGTTCAGGAAAAAAGAAATAAAAGATAAGCAGGATATTTGAACCCCATTTAGGCTATGCAGACTTGAAGGATGGATCTCTGATTTTAAATAAACAGTACCGGATTGATTACTTATTTCTTCCTTCCTCCCTTCACTGTGTGCCTTTAGAATATATCTATCTCACTTCCATACCCAATTTACTGTTTTGAGATTGGATTCTGTGTGGGGAAATTGAGTGGACCACAGAATTAAAATTAAGGGAAAACTAAACTCTGGGGTGTTATTTGGGAACCTCTCTGCACCCTGGCACTTATTATTGGCATATGTCCATGCCCCCTTTGGTTTTAGATGGCCTTTTGAGGCAACATGAGCTGAATATGCATGATCATGCTCCTGCTTAACTCCAGCCTCACTTCCAAACACTTGCCCTCCTGCTTTGACTCCAGCTGATAAACAGGCCAAACATGTTCCCATTAAGGCCTTTGCACTTACTATTTATCTTGTGTGCATATGTGAATACGTCCACACAATTTGTTCTCTTATTTTGTTCAAGATGCTGCTTCATGAGGGCAGGGGCTTTGTTTTGTTTACTGCTGTGTTCTCAGGGCCTATAACTGTGCTCATACTAGGTGCTCAATACATAGTGAATGAATATATTGCATGACTCAACATTTAGATCTAGGATGCAACTATTTACCAAGACCTACCAAGTGGCGAGCCCAGCTGTCTGTCGTTTCATCTGTTTATCTTAGGAAACATAATAGGCTGGAGTGTACTTGGTGGAGCTATTAATGGACACGTCTGAGTAGCTGAGGGAGGCAGAGGCACGAGAAACAAGTAGGGAATGGCATATTGCATCATCTGGGATGGTATACACACAGGTTGGATCTTTACATTGCTAGATGATAAGCCCCTTTAAGGTGCTTGGGTCACACTTAAGGAAGCTTAATAGCAACTTGCCTAAAGTTGTCCATATATTGATATTCAATGACTTTTATTAAATTAATGAATAACTTGATATTGACCTTGTAAAACTACATAGTTGAGAATTACTTAAAATAAGAATATCTATAATGACTTCATTAAAATTACTATTTAGGTTCAGATTTATAAGAAAGTGAACTATGATTATACTACCGTTTCAAAAATTAGGAAATCTTAGTGCTAACTTGAAACATAAGCCAACATAATATTCAATCAGATAAATGATTGATTTATCTAACTATTGTAAGACTGTGAGAATTAAATGAATTTACACATGATATGCATTTAAAACATCTGGGTACGGGGCCGGATGCAGTGGCTCAAGCTTGTAATCCCAGCACTTTGGGAGGCTGAGGCGGGCGGATCACGAGGTCAGGAGTTCAAGACCAGCCTGGGCAAGATGGTGAAACTCTGTCTCTATTAAAAATACAAAAATTAGCCTGGCATGGTGGTGGGCACCTGTAATCCCAGCTACTTAGGAGGCTGAGGCAGAGAATTGCTTGAACCCGGGAGGCGGAAGTTTCAGTGCGCCAAGATTGCCCCACTGCACTCCCAGCCTGGGTGACAGAGCGAGACTCCATCTCAAAAAAACAAAACAAAACAACAAAAAAACCCCCAGAAAAACAAACAAAATCCACAAAAAAACCCAGCTGGGTACATAATAAGATTCCACTGTTGAGTAGCAATTATTATTATTAGTGGTACAAATAGTAGTAGTAGTAGTTCTATACTATGATCTCTCTCTGTCTTTCTCTTTCTTTGTGTCATCTTCTCAAATAGAGAGCAAATCTTTTACAGCAGAAACCATGTAATATATTTCTATGCACAAGGAAGAGACACAATACAAATGTATTGAATAAATAAATAAATAATTCAATTTGAAGATTTCTACCTAAAGAAAACAAAAAATAATTATGTTGTTTTTGGAATGGTACTGTTACTACTATTTGCAGAGAGGGATGGAGAGGGGAGGAAAAGCATAGTTTTATGGTGAGGACCCTGGACTTCTTTATCATATGACAGTGCTGGACTTCACTTCTAGTAACTAGCTATGTTTGCATGGAAAAGTTAATTTAATCTAAGATTTAGCTTCTTTTTCTGTAAAGTCGGAATAACAACAGCTACCTCTCAGAATTGTCTTGAGGACTAAGTGAGAAATGTACAACATGTTACTTGCACATTATTTTGCCAATTCTAGAAATTATTATAATCACTCAGGAATTCATAGTGGTGTCTTATAAGAGGTACAGAAATTTAACAACCTTAACATATGACATATCTCCTTCTTCCTATTATATTTTATAAAGATAAGGACATCGACAATAAAATGGGTAAGTCAGTAAGCCTTTCTTCTTCATTCATTTGGAAATGCATTATGCTCTGTTTTGGGGCCACTTCTGAATTATTGTCTTGTATTATTCTGAAGAATTTCACTTGTTTGGCTTGTAACAAATTAGGTTAGGAGTCTGTAAGAGACTGTTTCTCTGATTGTGTTATAGTCCCAGCTGTGTCAGGGACTATTCCTTATGTTGAGCATCACGGTATTATAAAAGTATGTCTGATTCAACTATAGGCTGCAAGTTCTAAATTTGTGTCCCAGTTTCCCCATTGCCATTAGCAACAGACCCACAGACTGGTTTTGAATCCTCTGTAAAGCCATTTTCTTAGGTGTAAAATGAGCATAATCATCTGAGTGTGCTCAACAGCTTATTGTGAGCTGAAAATGGGTTAATGCATGAATAAGAGCTTTGGAAGCTGTCAAGTGCAGCACAATATATGACTAATAAATCAACAATGATTTATTGATGCAGAACGAGTGGCTAATTTCATCAATGCCTAAGGCATTTAGAAAGTTACATTTGTGTTGTGTATTCACAATTGCAAGTACCTGAATTAGAATACATTAAAAAACATGACTGATTTGGGAAAACTATCCTGAAGATACCTTATGTTCTCTTATGTTAAATCTCACACTTAGATTTCATTTTGTGGTTATTCATCATTTTTGGAATTGCTGCTTATTTCATGTTAACATTAAGGAAAAATAACTATTTTGTGGTTTAGGTGTAACTCCTACTTGAAGAGTGTGAGAGAATATTTACTATTCGGATGTTTGAGACATACCAAAAAATGCTTTTTGATCCTTTATCAAGAAGATGTAATGACCAAGATCGATAAAGAAAAATGTGATGGTTACTTTACCTGAAACCATCTCAAAGATTCTCTAATGTCATTTCAGAGTGAGTACTTCAAGTGATAGGGGTAGAGGAATAAGATATAATTAAATACTTTTTTTATTCAAAGATTTTAAAGATTATTATATACACAGTAAAACTGGTAATTTTTCTCTAGCATCTAAATCCATTAATAATGACCAAATCCTTTGCTTTAACAAAATGAGAATCAAGACATTGTTGACTGAAAAAAATAGAGAGGTAACTGTTAATGGATTTTTAAGGCCTGCATTCTTTTGTATCCTGTGTGTTACCTTAATTATTAAATTCCTACTCTAGTTCTCTATTTTCAGTGACAGTTCGTATATACTGAATGACTTGTCTAACAGTAAAATACATTTTCTTAAAACATTATTTCAATGGGTTTATTTGTTTTTTGTTTGTTTAATTGTTTAAGTTCCTTACAGATTCTGGATATTGGACCTTTGTTGGATGCAAAGTTTGTGAAAATTTTCTCCCTTTCTATATGTTGTCTGTTGATAGTTTCTTTTGCTGCACAGAAGCTCCTTAGTTTAACTAGGTCCCAATTGTCAAATTTTGTTTTTATTGTAATTGCATTTGGGAACTGAGTCATAAATTCTTCACCGAGGCTGATGTCCAGAATGGTATATCTTAGGTTTTCTTCTAGGGATTTTATTGCTTAAGGGCTTACATTTAAGTCTTTAATCCATCTTGTGTTAATTTTTGTATAAACTGAATGGAAGTGGTCCTCTTTCAATCTTCTGCATATGGCTAGCCAGTTATCCCTGAATCGTTTCTTGAATAGGGAGTCCTTTTCCCACTGTTTGTTATTGTTGACTTTGTTGAAGATCAGGTGGTTGTAGGTGAGTGGTTTTATTTCTGCGTTCTCTTTTCATTCCATTGGTCCGTGTGTCTGTTTTTGTGCCAGTAGCATGCTGTTTGCTTACTGTAGCCTTGTAGTATAGTTTGAAGTTGGATAATGTGATGCCTCCAGCTTCGTTCTATAACCCTATTAAAAAATGGGCAAAGGGCATGAACAGACACTTCCGAAAAGAGGACATATATGTGGCCCACAAATATATGAGAAAATTCTCATTATCGCTAATCATTAGAGAAATGCAAATCAAAATCACAGTGAGATACCATCTCATGCCAGGCAGCATGATTAAAAAGTCAAAAAAGAACAGATGCTGGTGAGGCTGTGGGGAAAAAAGAACAATTATACACTACTGGTAAGAACGTAAATTAGTTCAGCCACTGTGAAAAGCAGCATGCAGATTTCTCAAAGAACTTAAAACAGAACTATGACTTGACCCAGCAATCCTACTACTGGGTATATACCCAAAGGAAAATAAATCATTCTACCAAAAGACACATGCACTCTTATGTTCATTGAAGCCGTATTCACAATAGCAAAGCCATGGAATTAACCAAGATGCCCATCAACAGTGGACTGGATAAAGAAAATGTGGTTCATATACACCATGGAATATGATGCAGCCATAAAAAAGAATGAAATCATGTCCTTTGCAGCAACATGGGTACAGCTGGAGGTACAACATGGGTACAATAAGGGTACAGCTGTTCCTACTAATGTAGGAACAGAAAACCAAATAATAATGCACGTTCTCACTTATAAGTGGGAGCTAAACATTGAGAGCACATGGACACAAGGATGGGAACAATAGACACTGGGGATTGCTTGAAGAAAGATATTAGAGGGGGCCATGGATTGGAAGGCTAGTTATTGGGTACTTTGTTCACTACCTGAATGACAGGATCATTCATACAATAAGCCCCAGTGAAACACAACTTACCCATGTAACAAACCTGGACATGTACCACCTAAACCTAAAATAAAAGTGGAGGAAAAAAAATTTATTTCAGTGCAGAGTGTCATATACTACTGAGATAGGGAAAAATCCAGAAAAATATCAGCATCTGCATTTCTGGATATGAGGCTTAAAGCATTAGTTTCTATAGCAAAAAATATTTTTTAATAGACAATTTCAAGCATACACAAAAGACAAAAGTACAATATGAACTTCATTATAGCCATAACCCAGATTCCCGAATTAGCAAGATTTTGCCATTTGGGCTTCCTCTGTCATTCTTTTATTCTCTCCCCTCCTCCTCCCTGACCTCTCTTCCTTCCTTTACTTTACTGAAGAATTTCAAAGCAAATCTCAGATCTCATTCCATTTCACTCCTACATACTTCAGTATGCATCTATACAACATGCAAACCTTTTTCTATATAACCTTATTGCCATTGTCACATACAATAAATGTAAAGGTAATATTTTTGTTATGATTTAGTAATAAGTTCATACTAAATTTCCCAGACTTTCTAAAAATGTCTTTTTACATTTAATATGTTTGAATCAGAATTCAATGTTCACAAATCACATTTGATTGTTTTAGCTCTTTACCAACCTTGATCTTTGTCTCTTCTTTTTTTTTCATGCAATTGATTTACCACTGAAACTGGATTAGTTGTTTTGTTGTAGAATTTCCCACAGTTTGGATTTGTTTGATTGCTTCCTTTTGTGTCACTTAGTTTGCTCTTTTATCTCCCATAATTTCTATAAATAGAAGCCAGCTCTAGACTCTTAAAGAGTCTAGGTATTTTTTTTTTTTTGGCTGGAGTACTTAATAGAAGATTCTGTGAGATTCATGTTATACCAGATAAGGAGGAACCAGATTTTTGATTTTCTACTTTTAACGGAAGAGCCAGAATTGTTTATTGGAATGTTTCAATCTACTTTTATATAGTGATTGTATCCACTGATGATTATTGCCTGAATCCATTACCTCATTGAGGGTTGCATGATGGTGGTTTCTAATTATATTTTTCCTACCACATGTGTTAGCTACGATTTATCTAAAAAAATAACTTCCTCACACCATTCAGGACTATTTGGTTGCCCTGAAATACAATTTATACAGACAAGCAAGATAAATGACTATTTCTTTTTCTTCAAATTGTCAGTTTTCATAGTAACTAATGCCCTAGTTATCTCTACTAGTGATGAGTGGGGCTAATATGGTTTGGATCTGTGATCTCCCATCCAAATCTCATGTTCAATTGTAATTTCCAGTGTTGGAGGTGGGGCCTGGTGGTAAGTGATTGGATCATATGGGCAGATTTTTCATAAATGGTTTAGTATTTTCCTTTTGGTATTGTCCTCATGATAGTGAGTGAGTGCTTGTGAGATCTGGTCATTTATAAATGTATAACACCGTCCCCCTTGCTCTCTTGCTCCTCCTGCTCTGGCCATGTGATGTGCCTGCTCCCCCTTTACCTACCACCGTGATTGTAAGTTTCTGGGGCCTCCTCTGAAGCTAAGCAGATGGCAGCATCATGCTTCCTATAGCCTGCAGAACCGTGAGCCAATTAAACCTCTTTTCCTTATAAATTACCCAGTCTCAGGTATTTTTTCATTCTCTCTTGTCATTATTAAGTCAAAGATTTTGATATATTCACATATGTAAATCAAATGTAGCCATAACTTTAGGTTTACACAAAAAAATTGCAGAGAATTCCCATATACTCCATACACAATTCTCCCTATTATTAACATCTTACATTAATGTGGTTTACCACAATTAATGAAACAATATTGATTCATTATTATTAATTAAAATGCATATTTTATTCATATTTCCTTGGTTTTTACCTGATATCCTTTTTCTGTTCTAGGATCCCATCCAGGATACCACATAACATTTGGTTGTGATGTCTCTCTTTAAGCTCCCCTGGGCTGTAAGAGTTTTTTAGACTTGTTTTTGATAATCTTAACAGAGTACTGGTCAGATATTTTGTAAATGTTCCCCAGTGGAATTTGTCTAATATCCTTTTCGTGATTATACTGAGATTATGGATTTCTGAGAGGAAGACCAAAGTGGAAAATTCCATTTCATCACATCATATCAAGGATACATGCAATCAACATAACTGATCACTGTTGATGTCCTTGATCACCTGGCTGATGCAGTGTTTTTTAGATTTCTGCAGTGTAAAGTCACTCTTTTTTTCTGCCTTTCCATAGTGTATTCTGTGGAAGGAATTCACCATATGCCATCCACATTTAATGGTAGAGTATTACAAAATTATCTAGAATTCTTTTACATGGGAGATTTGTCTCTATTTTTTGATCATTTATTTCAGTAAAGGCTAATGTATTTATTTCATATTTTAGGTTATAATCAATCACTACTTTGTTTATCTTATTGCTTAAGTAGTTCCAACTTTGACTTTTGGGAGCTCTTTCAGTGAGTTCCTATGTCCATTTGACATACTTCTATTGCTGTGAATTTTTTGTTTGTTTGTTTGTTTGTGAACATTGCCTTACCTTCTGGCACTACTAGATGCTCCAGTCTCATCTTATAAAGTTCCTTCTTCAGTTCTGAATAAGCTCTTTCTCTAAGGAGCTCTGGTTCCTTTTTTTTTTAGAAAATGGTATTAGAAACCAAGATCTAGGTGCTAGATATGTTCATTGCTACTGGAATTATTGCTCTTAAGCTCTTAATTCATTTTGATTCTCCAATTTTTCTATCTCTGTCCAAAGAAAGCCTCTTTAAGTTGGCTTTAGGTTATTCTTAAATAATTCCACAGGACTTTAATTGCTTCCTTCTTTTCCTGGCCCAAAAAAAGGCTCCCAGGCTCAGTTGGTATATTTTTTCAGATCTAGAATTAGCTATTGGTCCTATTGTGGGAAATGATATTTAGGCACCAAAATCTAGAGGCCAGTAAAAGAAATTGGGCCATAATTTATTTTACTGGGTTCTTATTGCTTCTTATAGTGAACATATTTAAGAAATATATATTTTTGAAAAAAAAACACATGTTAATACTGATTTTTCTAATTTATTTAATTTCATACTTTTATTTCTTTTCTAACACACTGCAATTCTTAGTTTTCAGTGTAAGAGAAGTATATGTGTATTGGGTATAGTTAGTATATATTTAAAAAGTATATATATATAGTGTGTCTATACATATGTGTGTATATATTTTTATATATAATCTTAGGGTATTAGTACCAAAATTACTATTGGTACTATTACAAAGAAACTGAAATTACTTTTGCACCAACCTAATACTAACAATAAAATTTACTCGGAGAGGCTGAGGCAGGAGAATGGCATGAACCCGGGAGGCGGAGCTTGCAGTGAACCGAGATTGCGCCACTGCACTCCAGCCTGGGCGACAGAGCGAGACTCTGTCTCAAAAAAAAAAAAAAAAGAACAATAAAATTAATGAACAAAGTTTCACATATTTTTACAGCTCTATTTGTCTTCAGAAAATATTCCAATGTGGAGATGTAATCAAATATTGTATTCTAATGTCACATGATTGTTTTCTTTGTTATATTATTTTATTAATTTTGTATACAACTACATTGATTTATTTTCACTTATTTTTAGAGAAAGCTCTTTTAAATTTAAAAAGTATGTACATTATTTACATGATTCCCAAGCTGAAACTGTGTAGCAAGGTATATCCAAAGAAATCTTTGTATTCCTGTACCCTTCAGGTTGTTTCTTCTCTCACGGTGTAGGTAACCATTTATATTTGTTTGTTTTTGATTTTCCTTCCAACGTTTTCTTTATCAAATTTTCTGCACCTTGCTTTTTTTTTAACTTAAAAATATATCTCAGCGATTACTCCATGGTAATAAGAAATCTCCTTATTCCTTTTATACAGTGTATAATATTTCCTTGTGTGTTGTGTCTATGCCATAATTTATTCAACCAATCCTCTATTGATAGGTGTTTGGATTTTCTCCAATCTTTTACCATCACAAATAATGTCTTGGTGCATAATCTCGTGCATTTGTCACTCTATCATTGCCAGTGTGGTTTTTTTCTCTTTTGTAAAGTAGGGATAACAAAAGTACTTTGTAGATTTGTTTACAGCATAAAATGTGATGTGGTGTATAGTATGTTTGGTGTAATATCTGGCACATGGTCATTGCAGCTGGAAATATAATTATTATTAAGTTTAAAGTGCTACAATTCCTGTTTTAGGGTATTGTGGAAACACATCGGAGAGATGTTTAATCCCAACTCTGTGTGTGTGTGTGTGTGTGTGTGTGTGTGTGTTGGACACAATAGTGTGAGTAGGAGTGGGGAAGGTTAGATAGAAACAAATGACACCTCAGCTGAGGCTTGAAGGTGAACAGATTTTTTGGGTCAGGGGAGGACGTTCCATGCAAAAGAAGCATATTGGAAGGTCAGATCTGGAGAAAGAACAGATATTTTTGAGAACTTCAAGAAAAACTTAGGTTATAAAGGAGAGGAATGGTTACTGATGATGTAAAGGTAAGCAAGTGGTTGATACTGAAGGGATATTTTCTGCTACTCAGATACTTAATTCTGAAGGTGATGGAGAATTAATAAAGGATTTTATGCCGAGAAAGGACATGACACAATTTTTATTTTACAAAACTCATGCTAGCATTTCCTGTCATGCAGGAAATTCAGGCAAGAAATACGAGGAACTAAACTATGGCAGTGACTGTGGACGTGGAAACATTATCCCCAGCTCACTCTTTGGACTCTTTCATCTCTGACTTTAGGACTCCGGCCTTTCCCAGTTCTCCATTTTTTAAAAAATTTCTTTGCTTATTCTTCCAGCAACTGTCCTTTAAGGAAGTCACGTCCTAAGATTTGATTTGAAGTCTCTTTCTAGCTCTATACTCTTTTGGGGTGCTCTCATTTACTCTCATGGTTTCAAATGTTACCTCTATGCAGTTGACTTGCATATCTGCATCTCTATTTCTAACCTAACTCTTTCTAGAATTCCAGATTCATATATCCAACTGTTAGCTAAACATTTCCAGTTGGATTTCCTCTTAAACACTTTGAACTCAGCATTTTTCAAACCAACATCATCTCCTCCCTCTCCTCTCCTCCGGCCACTCTCCCAAACACAAACCTTATCTTTTTGGTTTCCTTCCTCATTACCTGCTTTACCTTGTCACTGAAACAAGAGCACTCCTTATATCTTATCCATACACCTCACAGACATCTGTGCCTCAGGTGCTGTCTCATCTGTGGTCTGAGTCTAACTTTTCTATCTATTTCCTCTAACACAGCCTTGGCTCTGGCCTTCATCACTCCTCAATTGTACTATTAATTTTCATGACTTCAATGGTTTCTCTTCCTTAATCTTTTCCCTCCCTCTACTTATCTTTTACTACCAGAATGGTGCTTCCAAAATCTGCAATGGATTCTGATTGTCTTCAGAATACAGGCCATGGTCCTGTGGTGAGACATTCAGAACTCTGTGGCTGCCCATCAATCTACCTTCCAACTCTGAGCTGCCACCATACTCCATGAACATCAGGAGGCTCTCAACAAACATTCCTTGTGTTTTCCTTCAAGCTTCTCCTTGCATGATTCCTTGGGTGACAGTGCCATTCTTCCTATTATTTCCCCTACAAGTCCTCTTTACCTTTCAAGTCCCAGCTCTTACGTCCCCTCCCCAGTGAAGCCCTCTTTGAACCAGTCTTTTACCAGCTTTTAGCATAAATTGACCCCTTTCTCCTCTGAACTGCAAATCATTTATAAGAACCTTGACTTTGCCAACTATGGCTATAATTGTCCTTCCTGTACTTGATTGCATATGTGGGTCTCCCTTACAAAACTATACATTCATAAAAACCTATCATCATCCTTTATATACGGTGGTGCTCAGAATATCATCTGGAATTATTTATATACAATCTCTTGTAATTCATTACCTTTAGGTCAAGAAGGTACAATCAACATAATGAAATTGGTTAAATTCTGACAATTATGACCAAACATTTTAACACATTGTATTGAGTACTTAGTAGGAATCAAGCAACATGCCCAATGCTTCATAGATCTCATTTTCTTATTCATCCTGACTACCCTATGAGATAGTTTCTGCTATCGTGTCTACTTTATCAAAGGGGAAATTAAGATTTAGGGACACTAATTAAATTGCCAACATCATAAATCAGTAAAAGGAAGAAGTAGCATTCAAACCCAGCTGAAAAAGACCTGTGCCTTAGACACATCAGATGCTTTCCTGCTCCAACATTGTTGAATGGAAGAACTGGTGCATAGTGTGAGTTCAGAAAGTCATTAAATGTCAGTAACCTGGTATGAGTTTGATGGGGTTCAGAACATAGTACACCAAAATATGGCACCTCAGCATTTGAGAAAACAGTAGAAGCAGGAATATTATTCTGATCTTCCCTGTCCCTTCTCCCCTGAAAAAGGTCATAAGACCCTCATTCCAGAGGTGCCTTTCCTATACCTGGAAGACACAGGGACACAAATAACACACAAGAACACAGGGACACAGATAATAATGTGAACAAATAGGCCTTGCTAAGTCCCCACCAGTTTATTACCATTGGATCATACCCCCTTTGTTCAATCACACTTCTCCGTGACTATCCATTTCTTCATCAAAACTGGCATTAAGCGGCTAGGCACGGTGGCTCATACCTGTAATCCCAGCACTTTGGGATGCTGAGGCAGGCAGATCACTTGAGGCCAAGAGCGTGAGACCAGCCTTGCCAACATGACCAAACCCCATCTCAACTAAAATACAAAAATTAGCTGGGCTTGGTGGGGCATGCCTATAGTCCTAGCTACTTGAGAAGCTCACGCAGGAGAATCGTTTGGCCCCAGGAGGCGAAGGTTGCAGTGAGCCGAGATCGCACCACCGCACTCCAGCCTGGGTGACAGAGTGAGACTCTGTCTCAAAAAACAAAACAAACAAAACAAAACACCAAAAGTGGCATTAAAAGTACACAGGTTTTCCTATTTATTTGTGTATTCAATTCTTATGGTTCCCATGTACATAAAACTTATATTAAATAATTTTGTATAATTTTTCTCTCATTAAGCTGTCTTTTGTTACAGGAACTTCAACCATGAACTTGGTGATGAGCCAGAGAAGGTAACTTTTCATCCCCTGCAAGACCTGTAAGTCCAAAACAAAATTTTGTGCATTTTCTTGCTAAGGACAATAATTCCTGTAATGGGAATATTAAAGACAAGTCTAGGAATACCATAAAATGATTTAAAAAAGTCAAACTTGGAAGAAAAGTTAGACAATTTGTTTACAAAAAAATATTCTGAATTTCCGAGGGATTTCCTGTTACTTTTAAAATTTACATTTTCTGAGATACTGTTAATATAATACTTAAAGAAGATGGAGTAGTAGCCCCAAGAGAGAAACTCCACAGACTTTAAATGTTGGTGCATTTATTCAGCAAACATATTAATAAATATCCATTCTGTACTGGGTGCTGTAAGAAGATACAAAGTGGGATCAAATGTCTACATATTGCTTATAATCTAACAGAGGGGATAAGAAATATACTCAGCAGGTTATAAGAGCTAGTGATAACTCATCACTGCCTTAGAAGGGTTTCAGTTCCAGCTGCAATTTCCATAGGAATTCTATGGAGAGAGAGAAAACTCTCTATGTTACAGGGTATAAATAGACTTTTACTGAAGACAGCAACTGGTGGCAAAGTTATAGAAATACAGTTTTGCCAGGTTCAGACTTACATCTCAAATAATTACTTTAAATCTCTTGAAAAAAATCATTTTGTAAACTTCAGCGTCAGTCAGTCAAATAATCAATATGTCCAGTTTGGTTAGAATTGTATAAGAAAGTCATACATTTTTAAAACATTTCCACTATTCCGATAAATTACAAATGATGAGGTCTGTCAATAAGAAGCATCTAATTATGTTCAAAACAAAAACCTTAACTTGATCTGGTTTGCAAATACTTTCTGAGGTAGTATGGATACTGCCTGGTGTTCAATAAAAGGAACATACTGTCTTGTTGAACTGAGAGCAATTTTGTGTTCCACCTTCTACCCTGCCAAGAACTAGCTGTTCTTGAGACTTAGCACAAGTCCTTCAATCTCTTATTTTAAGCCAAGTAGCTAGGTGATATTTAAAATCTCCTCTGTCAGTCAAATTATTTCATTTGATATCACCTTATTTAAGCCCATGCTAACAAAAAAAATAGTGAAGAGTTCTCTAATTTGTGCAAGCCTATATAAAAGCTAATCATTGTGTGACAAAAAGAAATAAAATGCTCCCATTCTTAAAGTCAGACCATACCTTCCTGTGGCTAATTTGGGCTTTCAGCAGTCATGTTAAGAATAGGTCTGCTTATGCCTGCAATCCCAGCACTTTGGGTGGTCAAGGCGGGAGGATTACTTGAGGCCAGGAGTTTGAGACCAGCCTGGGCTACATAGCGAGCATAGTGAGACCTTGTCTCTACAAAAAAATAGCAAAAAAAAGAGCCCATCATAATGTAGTCTCAGCCACTTGGGAGGCTGAGGTGGGAGGATCACTTGAGCTCAGGAGTTTGAGGCTGCAGTGAGCTATGATCATGCTAATGTGTTCCAACTTGGGCAATAAAGCAAGAATCTGTCTCTAAAAAAAAAAAAAAAGAAAAGAAAAGAAAAAGAAAAGAGCTTCTATTTTAGAAATGAATAAATAGAACAGAATTTATTCATCTAACAAATATTTATTGAGCACTTACTATGTACCAGACACCATGTCAGGTGCTGAGGAACACGGTAGTGCACAAAGTCTCTGCCCTTAGGGAGCTTCTAGTCTAGAGGAGGGAAGTTAAGTAAATGAATGTTTTAGGATGCTGCAGTGGGGCTTTTATGTCCTTGTGTCTTCTCTCAAAGGTGATAAGAACATAAGAACTGCCAAGTAACTCTATGTCCCTAAGGAAGGACACGTAGCAGATGCCAAGGGTAAACCAATGTCAGCTACCACTCACTTCCAGACCATAAAACAGTGGAAATTTGAGAGAGAGCAAGAGCAAGAGCAAGAGCCAGAATGAGAGAGTGTACATGAAGAGAAAGAGAGAATGAGAATCCCTAGGAAAAAGTTTTCAGGAGCTTTAAGAGAGCCAACTGGAAGGCTTGACAAATGTGTTCTGGAAGTGGAGGACTGCTGTTGCCTCATGCCAACAGACTAGCGGTAGGGGTGCCCCCGTCTGGTATCAAAGAAAAATGGAGGTCCTGGAAGAAGATTTGCAACCAAGGCGCTGGATAAGAGAGAGTTTCCTTGTGGGCCCAGTGGCGACAGAGCCCAAGCACACTGCCTGGAAGAACAGAAGGACCTCCAAAAGGCATGAGTGAGGTGGGTTGCTGGATGCCCACAGGCTGAGGGAGGAAAGCCTAAAGACAGCGCGAGGAGTGGCACAATCTACCTTAGAAAGGCACAGAGAAGAGTTCCGCTTCTTCCTCCCCGCTAACAAACAAACAGACAAACAAACAAACAAACAAACAAACCCCAAACCCACAAGAAAGCATCCGGAAAGCAAGGGATGATTGTACCGTGCTCTGTGTTCAGAAGGAACCAAGAGCATATCATGACTGTATCTGCACCCTAAGCATGTGCTCTTTGCCCAGAAACTCTCTTCCCTTCTTTCATGCTGGCTGGTGAGGGTCCAGGAGGTTGAGTTAGAACATGCTGGAGCAAGCTGGACACGCTGAGCTCTGCACTCAAGGCTTCCGTGCCTGCATCAGACCTGAGCTGCAGACGGCTTTAACTTGAAGGATCTTACGAATTGTACTCATTTCATTGGTCTAGCTATTTTCAAATCTGAAATGAGACTTTTCTAGTGAGGGGGCCAGAAAAGCTATGGGACTTGCCCATGATCCAAGAGGAAAAATACCCAGAGAGAAGGCTTAGAACGACTATCTGTGAAACAATACAGTTGCTTCATGAGCATAAATCTTGTTCATTTAACAACGATTGTCTCACGTTAGTCACACAGACACACACTTCTATTATAAATGATCAAAAGGCATTATAGTGAAAATGTAATAATACATAAAAATGGGGGCTCAGGCCAGACATGCCGACCACTGCTTTAAGAAACTGAATGTAATGAAGAAACTGAACATGGCTTTTCTTTCTCTTTTCCCCACCCCATCACTTCCTGTTCTCTATTGCCTCATTTATTTCTATCATTTCCAGCACTTGGGGACATTTTTAGTTTAGTTTGATTACATTCAGTCCCACGGTGAGGCTGTATAGAGATAAATATATCTGTAAGTCAGAAATATCGCAAACCCCAAGACGAATAATCGCATTGCCTTGTCATGTTGCTCTTAGTCAGAAAGTAGTGTCTGAAAACTAAAGAATTACTCTTAATATACAGTTCTCTTCTAGGGACAGTATTTGATGTTAAATCTTTGGTAAAGTTGTTTTGTGGGAAGGGATCTTTATCTTATATGTCACCTTCAAAGGAGAATAAATAAGAATGAGCAAGTTGAAGAAAACTCAAGGTGAGAGGTTTCTTTTTCAATAACATTAAGTAGAAAATGACAGCGTATAGATACCAGTGTGTTTTCTTGTGGGTTTTGAAAAATTTAGAGTATTACAACAGGCATTTAATTGCCAAAATATATACAACTTTGATGCTCAACAATGATTATGGCTATAATATTTACTAGAAACTTCAAGTGCCCTCTTGGATTGATCTTCTGCATTTATTCATCTTTTCTCACTTCCTCCAACCTCTGACAGTCATTGGAAGAGGTGTCTACCCTTGTGATCAAGGTCATTACCTCCCATGGCCTTAGGACTCCTCCATGACCTTTGCTCTATGGATAATTTCGTCTCTGTTCTACAGACTCATTCTCTCTCTCATGGCTTGTGCTCAGCCTGTTAAAAAAAAAAAAAAAGATTAAATCTCCTTGGGTCTTAATATTAGAACAAAAAACTTCCTTGACTTTGCATCTCTGTGTAGCTACTATCTAACCATCTCTGTGCTAGCAATCATTTCCTAGCAGTCAAATTCAACAGACAATTTTCAGTTCGTATTTTACTTATGACAATAGTAGTTATAATAACAACCCCCCCAAATTTTTTGAACCTTGACAGAATAATTTATTTCTTGCTCACATCATAGTCTGACAGGGGTGTTTTTTAGGTGAGGATGGCTTTCCTCTGTGTGATGACTCAGGGACTCTCTCTCTTTCCTTATTGTTGCTCTGTCATGAGTTAGGATCTTGGAGTCCTCTGCTTCCAGCTCTTAGAAATGGAATAAGAGGACAGAGGTGGCATACCTCTCTTTCAATTGCCTTGGTACTCACATTCTGTTGATTGAAACTAGTAAAATGGCACCACTAAAATATACATGAGGCTGGGGAATATATTTCTTGCTGGGTCAGTGGCAACTTTTTACTAAAGAAGGAGAAGCATAAATTTTCAATGAAGAAGTGGCTGTTGGCTGCTCTCTATTCTTGAAACTGTCTACCCTTTTACATCATTTTACAGAACTCTTTCCTGTCTCTCCTTTTACCTTTCTGACAATGCAGCATCTTCTTTCTATTCCTTCCTCCCACACTTCACTGCATGTCAGAACTCTCTATGATTTCCACCCTATTCTGCCCTCTCCACACAAGCTTTTATAGATTCAACTAAAATCTGCATACTGATTGCTCACAAATTTCTATCTCCAGCCAACTTCTCCCTGGAACTTCAAACTATGCATTAAATATTTTTTTTCTGGACACATCTTCTGGAAAACCAATAGTCTCCTTGAATTTGTTGTGTCTGAAACTAAACTCTTTTTTTCTCACTCTCATCGTCAAATGGAATCCTGCTTCTGCATTAACTAGTTAATAATGTTACCATATATTTAGTCAACCAACATAGAAATCTGGGAGTCATCATAAAATACTGTTTGTTTTTCACAATTCTCTCCCTTCCTATGCCCCACTTCCCATTAAAAATCAAGCACTAAATAGCATTCTTTTGAAGTATTTTACAAACTATTTCATCCATTGTTTCAAGAACCTTATTTTATGTTAATAAAATGGTTATTTATTATATTCCTCTTTATGACACAAAAGCAGATGCATATATTGTGATGGTAAATTTTAGGGGTCAACTTGACTGGATCATGGGATTCCCAGATAGCTGGTAAAGCACTATTTCTGGGTGTGTCTGTAAGGGTATTTCTGGAAGACATCAGCACTGATTCAGTAGACTGAGTAAGGAAGATCTGCCCTCACCCAGTGAGGGTAGGCACCGTCCCATTGGCTAAGGCCCAGATAGGACTAAAGGAAGAAAGGCAAATTCTTTCTCTTTGTTCCTCTCTCTCTCAACCTCTCTCTCTCCTGCAGCTGGGACACCCCTCTTCTCCTGCCCTTTGACACCAGAACTCCAGGTGCTTTGGCTTTTGAACTTTACTTGCACCAGCACCCCACCCAGCTCCTCGGCCCTTCAGCCTCAGACTGAGAATTACACCATTGGCTTCCTTAATTCTGAGACTTTCAGACACGGACTGAGCCACGCTACTGTCTTCCCTGGTTCTCCAGCTTGCAGATAGCTTGTCATGGGTTTCTCATAATTCTCCTAATAAACCCCTTTCATAGATATATGTGTACATGTATATCTATATCTCTATATCTATAATTATGTCTCTATATGTCTCCTATTGGTTCTATCTTTCTGGAGAACCCTAATACATAGACAACGTTGTTTAAAAGCATTTTAAAAGACAACAAATTGGCTAGTGTTTGAAAATTTGAAAAATTAAGATAAGTTAAATGAGAAATTAACTAACAACTAATGTAAAATAAGAAATTGGCTCATAAGGTTGTCAAGGCTGAGAAATCCCATCATCTGCAGTCAGTGAGCTGGAGACCCAGGAGAGTCAATGATATAGTTCCAGTCCCACTCTAAAGGCCTGAGAACCAGGGTAGCTGATGGCATAAATTTCAGTCCAACTCTGAGTCTGAAAGGTAGGAGAACAATATGCCAGCTTAAAGACAATAATGCAGAGATAAGTGAAATCTCCCTTACCCAAATTTTTGTTTGATTCAGGCCTCCAGTGGATTGGATGAGGGCTGCCATCCAATTTTCCCCATGGGAAAGATAATCTGCTTTTTTTAGTCTGCTGGTTCAGATGTTAATCATATTTAGAAACACCCTCACAGACACATCCAGAATAATGTTTAATCAAATATCTAGGCACCCCATGGCCAAGTCAATTTGACACATACAATTATTACACTAATATACTGTGAACATTTTCCATATTATTAAGTATTTATCAAAGCCATGATTTTATTCCTTGTATAATCTTAAGTTTTATAGATATATTATTAATCATTTAAAAATCCCCCATTGCTTGATATAAAATTGTTATAAATTTTTACCAACAGAAAAATGTAACAAACGTCTTTGTATGCATATCTTATATCTTTGCTTCCATATATGTCTATAGTGATATGTTGTGGAATTGTCTGTCTGCTCATCTTTGCTTCCTTTCAGGAACTCCCCCTCCTCCACTTAGTGTGACTCTGATGGGGCAATTTAACCTAATGCACCAGCCCCACCCAACCAACACCACCACAGGAGTGGTAACCAGATCAAGTTAGACAATCAGAATAGCCCATTCTCATCTCTCAGGGATGGTTCAATGATGGGCATGGGTACCACACCCAGTGACATGGAGTGCTCCCTAAGACTTCGTCGATGAAACCGTCATGGAAGACGAATTTATTATGTTGGGATTGCTGAACTGTGAGGATGTGATGTACATTCTTGGTGGCCAGCTCCTTAGCCTTGAAGATAAAATGTTTCCATGGAATGAGGTGAACGTACAGAGAAAGGAAAAGTTAAGAGACGCAGAGAAATACAGACTTCCCTGTAACATTGTTGATCCCTTATTCATTGTTGCCTATAGAAAATTTATTCTTGGAATTCTCAATTACTTAGACTAATAAGTCCCATTTGTGTGTAGATTATTGTGAATTGTAGATCTCTCATTTTCAGCTGAAGGGGACAGATTTTTAGAAATTAGATTACTTAGACATACGTAATGAACACTGATTAAATAATTTTATCAGATTACTTTTTAAAAACATTGTATTAATTTATATTTTTAATCAGCAGTTTATCAAAAGTAATAATAAAACAAAAATAGAAAAATAATAGAAATGATAACATAGCATTAGGAAGAAATATTTAATTAAGTACTGTTATATACCAGGCACTAAACCCAGGGTTATCTTTTGCCAGGGAGTAAATTATACATATGTTTGCTTTCCATTCATATATATACTCATTATTTACTAAGGGCACATTGAAATAGACATTAATAAAATGGGTCAAGAGTGTTAAATATAGAGAATAAATCATATACGCTGCAATTTATTGTGTATGCCTTTGTTTTTCTTTTAAACTTTTAAAATAAAAATAGCTGGCTTAGCCATTGTATGCTAAAGAAAATAAATGTACAACAAATAAAAACCAATGTTTTTGGAAAGGTAATGCTATTTGTCATAACATGTAAATCTCTGTGGCCTATTACTACAGAGACTACACTTATTATTCAAGCTGGAGCAATTGTAAGAATGAAAGTGAGAGCTCTTAATAAATACATTGGGACAAGCAGTGTAAACTGAAACTGTTCTGTGCATAGTGGGACATATAGTCACTTGATTTCATACAATGTCTGTTTTTTACTTAAATAAAGAGATGCTGTTGCATTGGCAGACATTTTGAACTCTGACCCACACAATTATTTGTGGGTCCAGAGACTTTCATCTCTCACATGTGGCTTCTAAGGGTACACTGGGTGTTGCCTTCGAGGAGGATTTATGAATCATGCCTGGAAATGAGGCAATCATATTCACCCACATTCTGTTGGCAAGGAATCAGTCATTTGGCCACATCTAAATACAATGATGGCTTCAAATTGTAGTCCATTTAAATAGCCAGGAGGAAAGGGAAAATGGTTCAGTAATAGCCAGCCAGAATTTTTCCATAGCTTAAAAATAGAACATTTTAAATAATCTTTGTATGTTTACAGAAACATGCAAAAAATTAGATCCAGAAGAAATACAACTGTAGGTTGATATTATATTTTATCTCTTGAACATTGCTATTCTGATATTTCTAAACTAGCCCTGAAAGAGATTCAGTTAAAATATATAAGACAGAATTTATCTCCTATTAGATTACACTGTTCAAAAATTCTGTCACATCTAATTTTTATCAGAACCCATGTGCCTAATCCCATTTTATTTCAACAACTCTATATAATATAAAGAGCATGAGATTCCGAGTCAGAAAGACCTGAGTCACAATCCTGCTTACTCTTTATTCGATGAAGGATCTTGAAGAAGCTACTTAACCTTTTTAAGCCTCAGTTTCCTGTCCTGTAAAATGGAGGCAAATGCCTATCTCAGAAGGTTGTGAGAATTAATTAAGATGAATACTTAACATGCCAAGTTTAATGCTTCCCCCATAACAGAAGGTCAATAAGACTGATCCCTTTCTTCTAGAGTAGTTAACTTCTGTGGGATTAAATAACTGCTACTCCAAACAACTGTCCCCTCTCTCTAATTAATAAAGCATGTCAACTGGAAAGACTTCATTTTAATCTTGAAGTGCAGACATTTTGTAGTTGCTGAAGTGTTTACAAAAGTTACTCTTCTTCAAATACAATTTAAAAATAATTTAGTGTAACAAATCTTATTCTCTCCACCTCTTTAATTTTGTATGATGACTTCACACATTGAGTTCATTGTTCAAAAGATTTCTGAGATGTTATGAGTGCAGAAAGGCACAAACTAATTTTTATGCCATAATAAATTTAATTTTTTATCAAAGGAATGGAGAGATTTTTTTTTTTTTTTCAGAAATAACAGTGCCTTAAAAGATAGTTGAGACTAGGGAAGAATGATGTGGAAATAGAAGGTGAGCTCTCAGAACCTGACAGTACACCACCGCAAGTTCATGCTCTAACAATAGGTGTGTGTCACAAACTAGGTGATTCTTCAGGAGGCTAGAGGTTTAATATAATCCTAGCAATCTTCGTGTCTAAGTAGGCTCTTCAGCAATAACTTTGTTTTGGGGCTTTGGTAACACATACAGTCTACTTGAGTTTTAAGGCTGCTTTTGACCAATGTCTCAAAAGAATTTGAAAGCCTAATAGAATTTAATACTAGCTACTAAAATGAGAGCAGGCTGTCACAGAGTTTAAATTTTTTTTTTCTGAAAAGTAAGAACATGTTGGTTTTCTGAGACCTTGAGTGGAATGACCTGAGTGCATATCTAAGCGATTTTCAAAAATGTAGTTACTACCAAGTCTTGCCTATAAAAATCCACTTAAAAAGAGAGAGAGAGAGAGAGACAGGGTGGTCTGTCATCCAGGCTGGAGTGCAGTGGCACAATCCTAGCTCACTGCAACCTTGACCTCCTAGGTTCAAGCAATCCTTCCACCTCAGCCTCCTAGTAGCTAGGACTACAGGTGGGGCCCACCATGCCCCTCTAATTTTTATTTATTTTTTTAATGGAGATTGGGGTTTTGCTATACCACCCAGGCTGGTCTCGAACTGCTGACCTCAAAGCAATCCTCCCACCTCAGCCTCTTAAAGTTCTGTGATTAAGGTGTAAGCTACCATGCCTGGTCAAGAGCCCGTTCTTTTAAGTATGCAAGTGGCATTAAATTATTTCTCTGCTTAAAGGATTTATAACAAAATTAAAGGACTAATTTCATTCCAGGTTACGTTTGGTTGCTTAATAACTTTTGGGAAGGGAAGAATCCACTTGCAGCTAAGAAAATACAAGCAAACCCATGAAGAATTCTGCCTCTATTTTCATATTTAACCACCTGCCTTATCTTCCCAGATATTCCCTGTTTGGCCACGACCCTCATTGTGTCCCTTTTCTTGATGGCCTTAATTCCCATGAGTTTGTAACTGCCACATACCAGTCTTTATTGCACCTCATTTATTCAGGGTTCCAGATGCAGACTATATTTTCTGATAAATGAATCTTGGCCAAGTGTTAATGAGCAAGGATTAGAAAGATGATTTTTGGTAATATATTCATTTTAGCTGAGACATTTAGACAAATTTACTCTGCACTTGTTTTCTAAAACATAAATGGCTGGCATTTTAGGCTTGCATAGAGCTGATTTTAATGACACTTAAATATAGGGTGGACCATCGTTATCAGCAACCCTGTGTTCCTTTGTGGCAAGAAAAAAGGTTGGACCAAATTGATTAGTCTGGTGGCTCTTTATTAATATTTTGAAGGAATGTCTGTAAAATAAATTGTGGTGCGGTGCCATGTGCCTCCAGGGACCTCTAACACATTTTTAGTGCTTGTTAAATTCAAAGTGATGCTGAAATTATAGCAAAGTAATAACAAACTGACCAAAGTTTAATAGCAAACTTTCATTTTCTGCATCAAGCATTTGCTGAATACAGACCTAGAAATTTAAACCTGGCCTTCTCTGGAGATGAGCAGTTCTCATGAACAGACCAAGAAATTCGCCTGTAGGCCTTCAAAGAGTTCACTTGAAGGTCTCCTTTCACTAGGACAGATGATTTAGCAGGAAGGATGGGCTGCAGAAATGTTGTCTTTTCCAATTTCACACTTTTCTTTCTTCAGTCTTAGCTTATAAAGATCTAATTTTCCCTCCTTTTTTGCATCATTTTTCATATCTTGACACAGGGCATCTCTCATATTTCTGCTCAGATCAAGGGCAGAGCTAGGCAGATCAAGGTATAATAAGTTTTAGCTAAATGTTTATGCCAGTTTTGAAAATTTACAGCTTGCATGGAACACTTGCAGAGGTCATAGAAAAAAATATTTTTTTCTTACTTAAATTTCTTTAATTTAGTCTAACAACCCAAAAGTCAAATACAATGCAACCTATTCTATGGTTTGTAGATTTCTAAAATAAAATTGAAGTTGATCCCAGAAGACTAGAAGGCATTCCAATGTTTTGAAAATGAGCGATAAAAATAATTGTTCATTCTTACCAAGTAAAATATTATTTATGGGAAGAACAATGAGAAACCAAGAGATTCCATAGCCAGATGGGTGGCCTTGTGTAGACAAAACACATCTGATTAAATTTTGTACTTTGGTGTCAGGTAGACACAGCAAATATTGATGACTCATTCCATAATGGATTCCTTGTCTTTTTAGGATTCATATGGTCAGTTTGTTTTTTTTAATAGTTATAGTCTATTAAATTTTCATAAGCAAATTTGTAATAAGATATCATATGATATGTTGAAATGGTAGAATCGTAAAAGTTTTAAAGTTCGTGTTTTCAGATATCTCCACAGGTTTGTGCCATTAGTATATCAGACTCACAAGTATATCATTATATCAGACTCACAATTATCAAAGCCTCAACAGTATTCAAATGTGATATTTCCAAAATTTGATCCCTGCAATTATATTGATTTAATCTATACAGATGATATATGCTAAGTTAACTGTTTAAGAGTGGTTCACTCCAGGTTCCCCAGGTAGACCAAAATCTAGAAGGTTTTTGACACTATGGATTTGAATGATAATATTATTGTCATCCCCCTAAAATCAACACTAGTTTTTTGGATGATTCTGGTACTCACGTGTGTGT
This sequence comes from Hylobates moloch, assembly GCF_009828535.3. Classification (NCBI taxonomy): domain Eukaryota; kingdom Metazoa; phylum Chordata; class Mammalia; order Primates; family Hylobatidae; genus Hylobates; species Hylobates moloch. The sequence continues at coordinate 135,522,799 of NW_026652279.1, forward strand.
GTGTGTGTGTGTGTGTGTGTGTGTGTGTGTGTGTTTTAAGCATTGGCCAAAGGTAGCAGGTGGCATAGATGGCTGACAAGATCTTTTGCTTTGTCAAAGTAGACCAGAGATTTTTAAAACAACTGATTTCAGATATTCTATCATTTCTACTGTCTAGGGGAGGCACTGAAGGTTTTTTATTATCTGTTAAGATGAGTTGATTATAAAACAGTTTTGCTGGTGTTCCTCTTTAACCAAAATCTTCTCATTCTCTTTGGCCCTTGTTTTCTGAGATAAATCACTCTCTTTCTTCCCAAAGCAAAATGAAAGGGGCAATTATACCCTTGTTGATTCTTAATTGTCCCAATTAACGAAGTCAGTTTCTGGAGTCTGAGCTGAAAATGAAGCTTACAATGCACCCTCAATACATAACATTCGGTAAGTCAATTTGAATCTTTTTTTGTTTGGTCAAGAAAATTCAACTATTGAATATTGAACTGCAGTCACTACACTGGTACTCTCAATTTAGCTTAAATAAAAATGCATTCTCTCCGTATATCCTCAGTTAAATTAAAGGGAAGAAAAACAAAACAAACAAACAGAAAACAGTATTATCACTCAAATAGACTTTATTTTATTTATTTTTTACAGCCCAGAGGCCTTTATTCTTCTTATAGCGGTTCTGCTGTGAATTCGTAGGGAATGGGCTCCAGCAGCTTCAGCTACTTTCCACTGGGTCTCACAAAGTGGCTTCTCGAAGCAGGCTGGGGCTTCCCTTGAACCCAGGTAACTTTCTCTTTGTCTTCCTTCTTCTTCTTTTTTTTTTTTTTGAGACAGAGTCTTGCTTTGTCATCCAGCCTGGAGTGCAGTGGCACGATGTAGGCTCACTGCAACCTCCGCCTCCCGGGTTTAAGTGATTCTCCTGTCTCAGCCTCCCGAGTAGCTGGGAATACAGGCATCCACCACCACACCCAACTAATTTTCATATTTTTAGTAGAGACGGGGTTTCACCATGTTGGCCAGGCTGGTCTCGAACTCCTGAGCTGAAGTGATTCATCCGCTCTGGTCTCTCAAAGTGCTGGGATTACAGGCATGAGCCACCACGCCTGGCCTGGCTTCCTTCTTTTTCTGATTGTTTTCTTTCACGTGTTTCAGGATGCTATCTTGGCTCTTCAGGTGCTTAAAATGCTGAACATGTATATTAATTCGCTTGGCAAGAATCTTGCCCTTACCTTGTTTGCTGACAACACTGCCAGCAGCATGCTGGGGAACATTGCAGACTCTTCCAGTTTTGGATGGCAACACTTGCAGGGCATTCCGTTGTGAACAATATCTATTCCCTTGATGTCTACAATATCACTTTTCTTGTAGATTCCCACTCATGTACCCAAAGGAGCAACTCCATGTTTTCCAAAAGGCCTGAAGAACATATAGCAGGTACCTTGTGTTTTTCTCTTTATGTTTGTCATTTTGGTGAATTACTTAAAAATGGAGGTTCAGGCCAAAAGGCTTAACCAGATATTGTTTTAAGCAGTAAGTTTTTACTTTTTCAGAATATGTTCTCCTTACATCAAAAAAGCATTTTCTCCCTGTGTTAATGCTAATTAATTTGCCAGTGACTATCAATATATCAAATAACTTTACCAAATACTGTTGTAAAAAGCACTGTACTGGCCCAACAGACAAATTAAAACCTAGGTTATGTAATCTAGATGTGCCCTTTGCTTACATGTGGGAGAATTGGAAAGATTCATTTATTAGTGACTAATATACAGAGGAATTTAAGTTAAAAGATGTTTTGGAAAAATTCAAATATTATTACTAAGGGGAAGTAAAAATAAATATATATGTTTCACATCCCTGGGTCAGAAGACAGCAAATGCAGTATCTATCAATCCAAATCAAAACAATAAACAGCAAGAAAATACAAATAGTTTATACTCTTTATACTCTATTAAAAGACAAAGACTCGGCCGGGTGTGGTGGCTCATGCCTGTAATCCCAGCACTTTGGGAGGCCGAGGTCAGGAGATTGAGACCATCCTGGCTAACACGCTGACACCCCGTCTCTACTAAAAATGCAAAAAAATTAGCTGGGCGTGGTGGTGGGCGCCTGTAGTCCCAGCTACTTGGAAGGCTGAGGCAGGAGAATGGCATGAACTCGGGCTGCAGAGCTTGCAGTGAGCCGAGATCATGCCACTGCATTCCAGCCTGGGCGACAGAGCCAGACTCCATCTCAAAAAAAAAAAAAAAAAGAAAGGCAAAGACTCTCAGAAAGATTTAAAATCTGACTATATACTGTTTTATAAGAGACACACCTAGAACCAAATGATACAGAAAAATTTAATATAAAAGGGCAAGCAAGCATTTTTTTAACATAAAGGCAAATAGAAAAGACAAGCATACAATCTTTGTTTCAGACATTAAATAAGACAAAAGGTGCTTTTTTTACATTTTAAAGGGAATAATTCTCATCGCATTTCTAGCAGTCGTGATCCTTTATGAAAAATAATATGGCATTAAAATACTTGAAACAAAAAACTTTAGAAATACAAGGGAAAAGAGAAATTGAGTTGTTGTGGGTAAATTAAGGAAACTTTCCAGGCTTATTTAGAAAGAGGTATATGTACTATTTTCTTAGGCATTTTTGATGGAACATGACCCATGTAGTTGTTGGCTGGGCCTAGAATGAATAGGCTCAGATATTTTTCTTAGTTTAGGTTACATCCTGCCCTAATAACAATATTTATTAACAACTGTTGTAGAGATATCAACATCTGTAGAATGAAATTCTTTATTTTTCCCTCCGAAATCAGTTCTGTCTTGGATGCTAAAACCCATTAAATTGTAACACAATCCACTCAAGCTGCTAAACTGTAAACATGTCATCCTTGGCTCTCCTTATCTCTAAAATGTATCTATTGAATCTGAATCCTCCTCTCCCCCTCACTATCACGGTCTTATTTTAGGCTTTCTTTGATCTAACCAATGTTGTCCCTGGCACTGGTCTCATACAAAACTGATCACACCATTTTCTTTAGAAACCTCTGTTAGTTTCCTTTGCCCAGACTATAGGATCAAAATCTAACTCCTTACATGGTTAAAATGCCCTTAACAATCTGCCCTTCTCCCCACATCTTTCCAGATTTATCTTTCTCCATTCTTCCTCTAATCTTCCGTTCACTTAAAATGTATTGCTATGCTGTTTTAAATAATTAACCAAAACACCAGACCCATTTATGACTGTTCTTTCACGTACATTCTCTCCTTAGAATAACTTTCTCTGATTCCTTTTTTACTCATTTTTTAAATCTTTAAGTTGCATATAATTTACTCAGCATATATGTACATGTGTATATATATGATATATAGTCATGTTCACTTAATGATGGGGTTATGTTCTGAGAAATGTGTCATTAGACAATTTCGTCATTGTGCAAACATCATAGTTTACTTACACAAACCTAGATGGTATAGCCTACTACACAACTAGGCTATATGGTATAGCCTATTGCTTCTAGGCTGCAAACTGGTACAGCATGTTACTGTAGTAAATTCTGTAGGTGATTATAGCACAATAGTAGTTGTATATTTATTTATGTTTTGTTGTTTATAAGGTTTTGCTAAAATTAGCTTTAGCATTAATAATACACCATACAAAGGTAAAATATGGTTTTCTCTTCTGAACAAAATGTGTAATATTAAAAGACAAAAGATTTTGTTTACTTCTTGAGTAAACTGCAGGGAGAAAATGGAACAGGAGAGAGATTTAGTTGGCCTCATGCTGTCTTTACTCGGTCTTACCGTTTGGGAAGCAGAATCTCCTCTCTATTAAATGGTAAATGTTTTTATCACTGTAGCTAAATGAAAGACTATTCTATAGTGACTCATGATCCTGTTTTGTGATATCAAGTGTCTTAAAACTTTGATATTTGACTGACTTTCCAATATTAAAATTAATAGTTCTAGCTTCAAACTTTTTGATCTTAAACTAACTTTTTTGGAGATTAGGTTCCCTAAAGTCCAAGAGAGATATAGTAGGCTTATTAGACTTATTTGCTATGTTAGTACACAATAAGCCTTGTCAAATGTAAGGTGGTATTTAGCTTTCTTTGGGTTATATTTATATAGACATGTTGTTCATATATGTTCTAGTATTGTATGACATTCCTGAAAATCTGATATGTCTTGATATATGTTTTCAGTAATAATTATGATTATGTTAAATTGTTGTATGCCACAGAAATAAGCAAATTTCCTTGTCATGGGTGTCTTTGACTATGGCTGTCCTAAAACTTTTGTCATCCGCAATTGTTATTTTGCTTTGATCCTTCTCAAAAAGTGACTTATAATCAGCTACAGTCCAGGGCTTGCTTTGGAGGAATTTATGAAAATAAACTCTCTTCTTTTCTTCTTTTCTGCAAAAGCAGTAAAAGAAAGAAAGAAGAAAGAAAGAAAGAAAGAAAGAAAGAAAGAGAAAAAATATCATTTTCTTTTGTGTGCGTGTTCATTTGTATATCTTTCTTTTTTAATTTATTTTTTATTTTAATAGGTTTTGTGGGAACAGGTGGTGTTTGGCTACATGAATAAGTTCTTTAGTGGTGATTTCTGAGATTTTGGTGCATTATCACTCAAGCAGTGTACACTGTACCCATTGTGTAGTCTTTTATCCCTCATCCCCTCCCACCCTTTTTCCCAAGTCCCCAAAGTCCACTGTATCATTCTTATGCCTTTGAGTCCTCATAGCTTAGCTCTCAATTATGAGAGCATACGATGTTTCGTTTTCCATTCCTGAGTTACTTCACTTAAAATAATAGTCTCCAATTCCATACAGATTGCTGCAAATGCCATTATTTTGTTCCTTTTTATGGCTGAGTAGTGTTCCATGTTGTATATATACCACATTTTCTTTATCCACTCATTGATTGATGGGCATTTGGGCTGATTCTATATTTTTGCAAATTGTGCTGCTATAAACATGCGTGTGCAAGTATCTTCTTCATATAATGACCTCTTTTCCTCTGGGTAGATACCAGGAGTGGGATTGCTGGATCAAATGGCAGTTCCACTTTTAGTTCTTTAAGGAATCTCCACACTGTTTTCCACAGTGGTTTTACTAGTTTACATTCCCACCAACAGTGTAAAAGTGTTCTCCTTCATCACAGCCAGGCCAACATCTATTATTTTATTTTTTAATTTTTTGATTATGGCCATTCTTGCAGGAGTGAGGTGATATCACATTGTGGTTTTGATTTGCATTTCCCTGAAAATTAGTGATGCTGAGCATTTTTTCATATGCTTGTTGACCATTTGTGTATCTTCTTTTGATAATGGTCTATTCATGTCCTTAGTCCACTTTTTGATGGGAGTATTATTATTATTATTATTTTGCAGATTTATTTGAGCTCTTTATAGATACTGGACATTAGTCCTTTGTCAGATGTGTGGAATGTGAAGATTTTCTCCCACCGTGTGGGTTGTCTGTTAATTCTGCTGATTATTTCTTTTGCTGTGCAGAAACTTTTTAGTTTAATTAAATTCCATCTATTTATCTTTGTTTTTGTTGCATTTGCTTTTGGGTTCTTGGTCATGAAATCTTTGCCAAAGCAGATATATAGGAGGGTTTTTTCTGATGTTATCTTCTAGAATTTTTATGGTTTCATGTCTTAGATTTACGTCTTTGATCCATCTTGGGTTAATTTTTGTATAAGGTGAGAGATGAGGATCCAGTTTTACTCTTTTACACGTGGTTTGCCAATTATCCCAGCACCATTTGTTGAATAGGGTGTCCTTTCCCCACTTTATGTTTTGTTTGCTTTGTTGAAGATCAGTTGTCTGTATTTGACTTATTTCTGGGTCCTCTATTCTGTTCTATTGGTCTATGTGCCTATTTTTATACCAGTACCATGATGTTTTGGTGACTATGGCCTTATAGTATAGTTTGAAGTTGGGTAATGTGATGCCTCCAGATTTGTTCTTTATGCTTAATCTTATTTTGGATATGTGGGCTCTTTTTTCGTTCCATATGAATTTTAGAATTTTTTTTCTCAAGTTCTGTGAAGAATGATGGTGGTATTTTGATGGGAATTGCATTGAATTTGTAGATTGCTTTTGGCAGTTTGGTCATTTTCACAATATTCATTCTACCCATCCATAAGAATGAGATGTGTTTCCATTTGTTTGTGTTGTCTATGATTTCCTTCAGTAGTGTTTTGTAGTTTTCCTTGTAGAGGTCTTTCATGTCCTTGGTGAGGTATATTCCTAACTATTTTGTTTTATTTTTCAGCTATTGTGAAAGGGGTTGAGTTCTTGATTTAATTCTCAGCTTGTTCACTGTCAGTATATAGCAGAGCTACTAATTTGTGTACATTAATTTCGTATCCTGAAACTTTGCTGAATTCATTTATCAGTTCTAGCAGCTTTTTATAGGAGTCTCAATGGTTTTATAAATATATAATTGTATCATCAGCAAATAGTGATGGTTTGGCTTCCTCTTTACCATTTGGATGCCCATTATTTCTTTCTCTTGTCTAATTGCTCTGGCTCGGACTTCCAGTGTTAGGTTGAATAGAAGTGGTGAATGTGGCCATCCTTGTCTTGTTGCAGTTCTCAGGGGGAATGCTCTCAACTTTTCTGTGTTCAGTATAATGTTGGCTGTAGATCTGTCCTAGACAGCTTTTATTACATTGAGGTATATCCCTTGTATGCCCATTTTACTGAGGGTTTTAATCATAAAACAATGCTGAATTGTGTCAAATGCATTTTCTGCATCTATTGAGATGATCATGTGATTTTTGTTTTTAATTCTGTTTACGTGGTGTATCACATTTATTGACTTGTGAATATTAAACCATCCCTGCATCCCTGGTATGAAACACACTTGATCTTGGTGGATTATCTTTTTGATATGCTATTGGATTCAGTTACCTGGTATTTTGCTGAAGATTTCTGCATCTGTGTTTATTAGGGATATTGGTCTATAATTTTCTTCTTTTGTTATGTCCTTCCCTGGTTGTGGTATTAGGGTGATACTGGCTTCATAGAATGATTTAGGGAGCATTATCTCTTTCTCTATCTTGTGAAATAGTGTCAATAGGATTAGTACCGATTTTTCTTTGAATGTCTAATAGAATTCACCTGTGAATCTGTCTGGTCTTGGACTTTTTTTTTGGTTGGCAATTTTTTATTATCACTTCAATCTCACTGCTTGTTATTGGTTGATTCAGAGTTTCTATTTCTTCCTGGTTTAATTTAGAAGGGCTGTATATTTCCAGGAATGTATACATCTCTTCTAGGCTTTCTAGTTTATGTGCATAAAACTGTTCATAGTAGCCTTGAATGATCTTTGTATTTCTGTGGTATCAGTTGTAATGTCTCCTGTATTAGTCTGTTTTCATGCTGCTGATAAAGACATACCTGAGACTGGGTAATTTATAAAAGAAAGAGGTTTATTGGACTTACAGTTCCACATGGCTGGGAGGCCTGACAATCATGGCAGAAGGCAAGGAGGATCAAGTCACATTTTATGTGGATGGCAGGAGGCCAAAAGAGAGCTCGTGCTGAGCAACTTCCTTTTTAAAACCGTCAGATCTTGGGAGACTAATTCACTATCGTGAGAATAGCACAGGAAAGACCCGACCCCATAATTCACTCATCTCCCACCAAGTCCCTCCCACAACATGTGGGAATTATGGGAGCTACAAGATGAGATTTCTGTGGGGACACAGAGCCAAGCCATGTCATTCTGCCCCTGGATACTTTCAAATCTCATATCTTCACATTTCAAAACCAATCATGCCTTCCAACAGTCTGCCAAAGTATCAAGTCATTTCAGCATTAACTCAAAAGTCCACAGTCCAAAGTCTTATCCAAGATAAGGCAAGTTCCTTCTGTCTATGAGCCTGGAAAATCAAAAGCAAGTTATTTACTTGCTAGATACAATGGGTGTACAGGGATTGGGTAAATACAGCCATTACAAATGGGAGAAATTGGCCAAAACAAAGGGGCTACAGGCTCCATGCAAGTTCAAAATCCATCAGGGGCAGTCAAATCTTAAAGGTCCAAAATGACCTCCTTTGACTCCATATCTCACATCCATGTCATGCTGATACAAGATGTAGCTGGCTTTGCAGGGTGCAGCCTCCTTCCTGGCTGCCTTCACGGGCTGGTGTTGAGTGTCTGCAGCTTTTCCAGGTGCACAGTACAAACTGTCAGAGGATCTACCATTCTGGGAGCTGGAGGACAGTGGCCCTCTTCTCACAGTTTCACTAGGCAGTGCCCCAATAGGGAATTTGTGTGGGGGCTCTGACCCCACATTTTCTTTCTGCACTGCCCTAGCAGAGGTTTTCCATGGGGACCCTGCCCCTGCAGCAAACTTCTGCCTGGGCATCCGGGCATTTCCATATATCCTCTGAAATCTAGGCGGAGGTTTCCAAATCTCAATTCTTGACCTCTGTGCACTCACAGGCTCAACATCACGTGGAAGCTGCCAAGGCTTGAGGCTTGCACCCTCTGAAGCCACAGCCTGAGCTCTACATTGGTGCCTTTCAGCCATGGCTGGTGCAGTCACTAGGCTGCACACAGCACAGGCACCCTGGGCTTGGCTCACAAAATCATTTTCCTCCTGGGATTCCAGGCCTGCAATGGGAGGAACTTCCACAAAAGTCTCTGACATGCCCTAGAGACATTTTCTTCATTGTCTTGGGGATTAACATTTGGCTCCTTGTTACTTATGGAAATTTCTGCAGTGGGCTTGAATTTCTCCTCAGAAAATGGGATTTTCTTTTCTATTGTATTGTCAGGCTACAAATTTTCCAAACTTTTTTGCTGTTTCCCTTTTGAAACTGAATGCCTTTAACAGCACCCAAGTCACCTCTTGGATGCTTTGCTGTTAGAAATTTCTTCCACCAGATACTCTAAATCATCTCTCTTAAGTTCAAAATTCCATAAATCTCTAGGGCAGGGGCAAAATGCCTCCAGTCTTTTTGCTAAAACATAACAAAAGTCACCTTTGCCCAGTTCTCAACAAATTCCTCATCTCTATCTGAGACCACCTCAGCCTGGATTTCATTTTCCATATCATTATCAGCATTTTGGTCAAAGCCATTCAACAAATCTCTAGGGAGTTCCAAACTTTCCCACATTTTCCTCTCTTATTCTGGGCCTTCCAAACTGTTCCAACCTCTGCCTGTTGCCCATTCTAAAGTTGCTTCCACATTTTCAGGTTTCTTTTCAGCAGCCCCCACTCCTGGTACCAGTTTATTGTTATTAGTCCACTTTCACACTGCTGATAAAGACATACCTGAGACTGAGCAATTTACAAAAGAGAGAGGTTTATTGGCCTTACAGTTCCACATGGCTGGGGAGATCTCACAATCATGACAGAAGGTAAGGAGGAGCAAGTCACATCTTACATGGATGGCAGGAGGCAAAAAGAGAGCTTCCATTTTTAAAACCATTGGTTCTTGTGAGACTCATTCACTGTCATGAGAACAACACAGGAAAGACCCGCCCCCATAATTCAGTTATCTCCCACTGGGTCCCTCCCACAACACATGGGAATTATGGGAGCTCTGAGATGAGGTTTGGGTGGGGACACAGAGCCAAACCATATCATCTCTTGTTTCATTTCTAATGGAGCTTATTTGGATCTTCTCTTTTCTTGGTTAATCTCACTAATGGTACCAATTTTATTTATCTTTTCAGAGAACCAGCTTTTTGTTTCATTTATCTTCTATATATTTTTGTTCAATTTCATTTAATTCTGCTCTGATCTTTGTTATTTCTTTTATTCTGCTGGGTTTGGGTTTGGATTATAGTTTCTCCTGTTCCATGAGGTGTGACCTAAGATTGTCTATTTGTGCTCCTTCAGACTTTCTGATATAGGCATTTAATGTTATGAACTTTCCTCTTAGCACCACTTTTGCTATATCCCACAGGTTTTGATAGGTTGTGTCACTATTTTTGTTCAGTTCAAAGAATTTTTAAGTTTCCATGTTGATTTCATTGTTAACCCAACAATCATTCAGGAGCAGGTTATTTAATTTGCATGTATTTGCATGGTTTGGGAGGTTCCTTTTGGAGTTGATTTCCACTTGTATTCCACTGTGGTCTGAGAGAGTACTTGATATAATTTCAATTTTCTTAAATTTACTGAGACTTATTTTGTGGCCTATCATATGGTCTATCTTGGAGAATGTTCCGTGTGCTGATGAGTAGAATGTATATTCTGAAGTTGTTGGGTAGAATGTTCTGTAAATATCTGTTGAGTCCATTTGTTGTAGGGTATAGTTTAAGTCCATTGTTTCTTTGTTGACTTTCTGTATTGATGATCTGTCTAGTGCTGTCAGTGGAGTACTGAATCCCCCACTATTATTGTGTTGCCATCTATCTCATTTTTTAGGTCTACTAGTAATTGTTTTATAAATTTGAGAGCTCCAGTGTTAGGTGCATATATATTTAGGAGTGTGGTATTTTCCTGTTGGACTAATCTTTTTATCATTATATAATGTCCCTCGTTGTGTTTTTTAACTGCCATTGCTTTAAAGTTTGTTTTGCCTGATATAAGAATAGCTACTCCTGCTCACTTTTGATGTCCATTTTCATGGAATATATTTTCCACCCCTTTATCTTAAGTTTATGTGAGTCCTTATGTGTTAGGTGAGTCTCCTGAAGACAGCAGGAAATTGGTTGGTGAATTCTTATTCATATTGCCTTCCTGTATCTTTTAATTGGATTTAAGCCATGTACATTCAAAGCTAGTATTGAGATGGGAGGTACTATTCTATTCATTGTGCTATTTGTTGCCTGAATACCTTGTGTTTTTTTTCATTGTGTTATTGTTATATATGTCCTGTGAGACTTATGCTTTAAAGAAGTTATATTTTGGCATATTTCAAGGATTTGTTTTAAGACTTAGAGCTCCTTTTAGGAGTTCTTGTAGTGACAGCTTGGTAGTTGCAAATTCTCTCAGCATTTGTTTGTCTGGAAAAGGCTGTATCTTTCCTTCATTTATGAAGCTTAGTTTCACTGGATACAAAATTCTTGGCTAACAGTTGTTTTGTTTAAGGAGGCTAAAAATAAGACCTCAATCCCTTCTAGATGGAAAGGTTTCTGCTGAGAAATCTGCCGCTTTTTTGATAGATTTTACTTTATAGGTTACCTGATGCTTTTGCCTCACAGCTATTAAGATCCTTTCCTTTGTCTTGACTTTAAATAACCTGATGACTGTATGCTTAGGTGATGACTTTTTGTGATGAATTTCCCAGGTGTTCTTTGAGCTTCTTGTATTTGGATGACAAGATTTCTAGCAAGGCTAGGGAATTTTTCCCCTGCTTATTCCCTCAAATATCTTTTCCAGACTTTTAGATTTTTCTTCTTCCTTGGGAACACCAATTATTCTTAGATTTGGATGCTTAACATATTTGCAAACTTCTTGGAGGCTTTGTTCATTTTTTCTTATTCTTTGTTCTTTGTCTTTGACAGATTTGGTTAATTCAAAAGCCTTGTCATCGAGCTCTGAAATTCTTTCTTCTGCTTGTTTGAGTGTATTGTTGAGACTTTCCAATGCATTTTGCATTTCTCTAAGTGTGTCCTTGATTCCAGAAGTTGTAATTGGTTTTTATTTATACTATGTGTTTCACTGAAGATTTTTCCTTTCACATCCTGTATTATGTTTTTGATTTCTTCAAGTTGGAGTTCATCTTTCTCTGGTGCCTCCTTAATTAGCTTAATAATTGACCTTTGGACTCCTTCTTCTGTCAATTCAAAGATTTCATCTTGGTTTGGATCCATTGCTGGTGAGCTGGTGTGATCTTTTGGGGGTGTCAAAGAACCTTGTTTTGACATATTACCAGAATTGTTTTTCTGGCTCCTTCTCATTTTGGTAGGCTATGTCAGAAGGAAGATCTGGGACTCAAGAGCTGCTGTTCAGATTCTCTTGTCCCATGGTGTGCTCCTTTGATGTGTTGCTCTTCTCCTTCCCCTAGGGATGGGGCTTCATGAGAGCTGAACTGCAGTGATTGTTTTTGTTCTTCTGGGTCTAGCCACCCAGCAGAGCTACTGGGCTCCAGGCTGGTACTGGGGAGTGTCTGCAGAGTCCTGTGATGTGATCTTTCTTCAGGTCTTTCAGCGATGGATACCAGCACCTGCTCCAGGGGAGGTAGCAGAAGTGCGAAGAGGACTCTGAGGTTTCTTGGTTGTATTTTTGTTTAGTGCACTGGTTTTTCACTGGCCTCCAACCAGGGGGTGGTACTTTCAAGAGTGCATCATCTGTAGTTGTATAGGGAGGATCAGGTGGTAGGTGGGGCTATAGAGCACCCAAGAGATTATGTCCTTTGTTTTTGCAACCAGATGGGTGGAGAAAGACCACCAGATGGGGGTGTGTCTGAGCTCAGACTCTTCTCTGGCAGGACTTGCTGTGGCTGCTGTGGGGGATGGTCGTGTGGTTCTCAGGCCAATGGAGTTATGTTTCCAGGGGGACTATGGCTGCCTCTGCTGAGTCACACAGGTCGCCAGGGAAAGGGTGGAAATCCGGCAGCCAAGGACTCACCCCACTCCACACAGCCTGCAGTCCTAAAGGCCAGTTCTCACTCTGACCAGTGTGCACCCCCAACAGCACTGAGTTTATTTCCAGGCAGCTGGTGACCAGGGCTGAGAACTTGTCCCAGACCACCAGCCTCCCTGCTGAGAAAGCCAGCTGACTCACAGCTTTTCAGAGTTTCAGGGAGCCTGTAGCAGTGATGCAGTTCCTTCAAAGTGTCTGTGGATTCTCTCAGCTTTCCTGTATGTTGCTGTGGTAACATACCAGGAGTAATACACAGAAGTTCACAATGTGAGTCTCCACATGCTACTGTGTCTGTGCGAGTGGGAGCTGCAAGCTAGTCCTGCCTCTTATCCACCATCTTCTCTTCTAGTTGTGTATTTAAACATAGGAAAGGTAATATGCTGCACTATGACATTATGATGACTACAATGTCACTAGGTGGTAGAAAATTTTCAGTTTCATTAATGATCTTAAGGGTATATACTGTCCATTGTTGACCCAATTGTATATCATAGTGGTCCTATGAAATTATAATACTGTATTTTTACTATACCTTTTTATTTTTTACTTTTCTTTTTTACTATACCTCTTTTTTGGTAAAATGTTCAAATCTTTTGTGTGATTTTTATTAGATTGTTCTGTATATTTGTGGAAAAAATATGTTTTATAGATACAGTTGTTGCTTTAAAAAACTGTTTGACAATGTTTATCTTTGAAATGTTCAGACAACTTTAAAAAATAATTATGGAAATGTTTGCATTTACAGCTAGCGTTCTCTATTTGTTTTCTATTTGCCTCATCCATTCTGTGTTACTTTATTTCCTGTTTACCCATTTTGTTTCAGTTGCATACTTTTTAGTATTCTATTTTATTTCTGCTGTTGATTTAATCATAATTATTTGTATTATTATTTGTGTAGTTGCTTAAGTATTAACAAAATGTATCCTCAGCTTATCACAGCCTATCTTTAAATAATAATATATTGCTGTATGTGCAATATAAGAACTTCATAAGAACACCTTTTCATTTCTTCCCTACCATACCCTTTGGACTATTATTTTCATACATTTTATTTCTACATATATTACAAACTACACACTAACTTACTGTTTTTAAAACAGTAAATTACCTCTTGAATTTTTTCTTTCTTTTCTTTTTTTTTAAAAAATTAACAGTTTCCTCCTTGTGTTCAGCCTCTCAGTTTTTTTATTTTTTATTTTTACACATGTGGCATACATGTGCAGGATGTGCAGGTTTGTTACATAGGAAAACGTGTGTCGTGGTGGTTTGCTGCACCTATCAACCCATCACCTAAGTATTAAGCCCTGCATGCATTAGCTATTTTTCCTGTTCTCTCCCTCCCATGCCTCGCCCTCCACCTAGACAGGTTCCAGTGTGTGTTGTTCCCTTCCCTGTGTCCATGTGTTCTCATCATTCAACTCCCACTTGCAAGTCAGAACATGTGGTGTTTGGTTTTCTGTTCCTGTGTTAATTTGCTGAGTATAATGGCTTCTAGCTCCATCCATGTCCCTGAAATGGACATGATCTTGTTCCTTCTAATGGCTGCATAGTATTCCATGGTGTATATGTACCACATTTTCTTTATCCAGCCTATCACTGATGGGCATTTGGGTTGATTTCATGTCTTTACTATTGTGAATAGTGCTGCAATGAACATATATGTGCAAGAATTTTTTTCATTTGAAATAATTTTATATATAGAAAAGTTGCAAAAATGATACAAAGAATTCATGTATTCTTTCATCCAGCTTCCCTTAATACTAACATCTTATATTAGCAAGGATAATTATCAAAACAAAGAAATTGACTTTGGCATAATACTTTTAAGCAAACAATAGACGCTCCTTGAATTCCATTAGTTTTCTAGTAGTTCATTGCTTCTATCTCAGGATCCAATCCAGTATTCCACATTGCAGTTACTTTTTATGTCTCTTTAGTCTCCTCTAATCAATGCTAATTCTTGAATTTGACACTTTTAATGAATAATGGTCAGTTATGCTGTAGAGTGTCTCTCAATTTGGTTTTAACTGTAGTATTCTTGTGATTAAATTGATACATCTTTGGCAAGTACAGTGTAGAAGTGATGTTGTGTCCTTCCCAGTGCATCATATCAGGGTGTACATGATGTCAATATGTCTCATTACAGATGATATTAACTTTAATCATTTTCACTAAAATATTGTCTGCCAGGTTGCTCCACCATAAAGTTATCACTTTCCTTGTTGCAATTAATAAATATCTTGGGCAAAATACTGTGAAACCACTCAAATATCATTTTTCTGAAAACTGTGCTCGCTGATTTTAGCCGTCATCAGTGAGTTTTGCCTGCAGCAATTATTACTATGATACTTGTTTGAGGTTGATTTTGTATTTCCCTCATTTCTTTTATATTTGTTAATTGAAATTTTTCTGTAATGAAGAACTATTTATTCTCCCATGTTTATTTATGTATTCAATTATTTAAAATAAATTGTGAAGTCATAAATGTTTACTCCTTTGAATATTATTTAATATTATCATTTTTAATTTTGTGACTCATGCTATTCTAGCGTTTTCTGACACCATGATATATTTCAGGTTCATTTTATTTTATTTTAATTTTTGCATCAGCCTTGGAATCAACTGCTTCTCTGACAAGCCATGGTTCTTTTGATTGGCAAATGGTATTTAGAAACAAAGATCCAGGCACAGAGTGCTTGTTATGGAAGTGTTATTGTTTTTAGGATCTCTCAAATGACAGGGTTTGGAAATATATGCTAGTATACAACTCACACATATATACAATTCTGCATTTATATTTCTATATATATCTTAACATATGTTAATGCTCATGAATTCATAGTTATGCCTCCAATTATAATCTGACACTATAGGGTTAATTCTGTCCACCTTTTTCTTATTTGTAACTTCTTTCTTTGACAATGGAAACAGAGTCTCTTTATCTACAATGTATTTACTTATTTGTTAGATCATTGTATACACATGCTCCTATCAGAAACAGATTTACTAAGTACATTTGTGAATAGTTACTTATATGTTTAGCTTTATAATGTCCATGCCAAATTCTAAGTTACTTAGATTAGTTCTTTTCTACTTCATTCCATTCAGTGTGGTTATCCTATTCACTTGTAATATATTTAGGTTTATCTCTTACTGTCTTGTATTCAGTTTTGGGATCCCCCAACAACTTGAGTGATTTTAATAACTATTTAGTTTTATGGGTATTTGAGACTTTATTATGATTCTAAAAATCAAAGCTATACTGAAAGTATACCCAGAGAAATATTGTGAAGGAAAGGAAAATATTTTCATGTTTGTGCACAATTGGGGCTTCCTGAGTAATGAAAATTAGGACCTGGATTAAAAGATAAGTCTTGGAAATTAAAGGGTATTAGACCACAAGACATTTGCTCCTACTGTGAGTAGTAAAACTTATCATTCTAGAGCCAACTGTTTGCATTGCAGGGTAGGAACTTTCTCCTTTATCTTCCTGAGAGACTTTGTTTTATTTCAAATGGGGAAGAGACCTAGAGCCCTAACGCCTGTCATTTACATTGCATGTTATTGTAGACAACTAGGGAGTGGATATTGCCTTTCCTCTGGCAGAAAAGAATAGAGGGCAGCTTTTCTTCTCCTACATAAGCTGTCAGGCTCAGAATTTTGGAGGTATTCTCCTTCAGGACCCACCTCATATATATATATATGGTAACATTTGGTTTTTGTGCTTTGTCCCTAGGATATTAGGGCAAGAGGAACTGATGTGGTTATTACTATAAGTAATAATAATTTGCCTTGATCCAGAAACCTCATTTTTGTATCCTGTATTAGTCTGTTCTCATGCTACTATGAAGAAATATCCGAGACTGGGTAATTTATAAAGGAAAGAGGTTTAATTGACTCACAGCTCCGCGTGGCTGGGGAGGCCTCAGGAAAGTTAAAATCATGGCAGAAGGGGAAGCAGACACGTCCTTCTTCACGTGGTGGCAGGAGAAGTGCAGAACAAAGGGAGGAAAAGACCTTTATAAAACTATCAGACCTCATGAGAACTCACTCAGTATCATGAGAACAGCATGGGGAATCATGATTTAATCATCTCCCACAAGGTCCCTCCCCCAGCACGTGGGGATTACAATTGGGATTATGATTCAAGATGAGATTTGGCTGGGGACACAGAGCCAGACCATATCATTATAAAAAAGATAAATATATACATTAAAAACTTATTAAGAAATATTGCTTCCTCTTAAATCTCTACTACTGTAATCCATTTTCCCCTTCTTTTTGTCATTTCCTACCCACTCCCTGTTGGAATGAATCTTTTAAGTTTACGATTCATCTCTCTTGTATTTCTTTTGCATAAATGATGTATATTTTCTATCTTCTTTCCTTCTTGTTTTAATACAATAGCTCTACTGAGATATAATTCACATACTGTAACATTAACCCATTTCAAGTGTACATGCTTTTAGGGTATTCACAGGGTTGGGTAATCATCACCATAATCAATTTTGGAATAGTTTCATCATCCCTAAAAGAAACTCTGTAGACATAATTTGTTATTCTCCATACCCCTCCTCCCAGCCCTAGATAACAACTAATTTATATGGTCTTTAGTGACTGGTCTCCTGCATGCAACATATTTTCAAGATTCATCCATGTTTTTGCATCAATCAGTACTTTATTCCTTTTTATTGCTGAATAATTTTTCACTGTATGTATATACCGTGTTATTTATCCATTCGTCAGTTGATGGGCATTTTGGTTGTTTCCATTTTGAGGCTACTATAAATAAGGCTGCTACGAACATTTGTGTACAGCTTTTATGCAAACATGTTTTCATTTCTATTCATACATGAGTAGGAATAGAATTGCTGGGTCATTGATAACTCTATGTTTAACTTTTGATGAATTGCCAGACTGTTTTTCCAAAGCAGCTGCTTTGGAGGTATTAATAGTAGGAATGCACCATTTTACATTCCTACTACTAATAGCAATATGTGGGGGGTTCCAATTTCTCCATATTCTCACCAACTTGTTATTATCTCTTTTTAATTATAGTTATTCTAGTATTCCTTTCTTTCTCATATGACATATAGAATCTTATGTCATAAGATTATGACATAATGCTTCGTAATTTGCTTTTTTCCACTTACTGATATAGCCTGCAAAAAACAAGTCATCTTAGAGGAATTTTCCTCATTCTTTTTATAGCTGCATAGTATTCCATTGTGTAAATGTATCATAATTTATTCAATCCCTCTCCAACACATGGATATTTGGTTTATTACCACTAGTTTGCAAATATGAACAATGCAGCAATAAATAACCCTATGCATATTATTTAAGCCTATTCATAATATTCATATTATTAAAAAAGTGTTTTCAGGATATATATGTGGTTGTGCTAAATATTGTCAAATTTTCATCCAGAAGGCATAGACCAATTTTCATTCACATAAGCAGTGTATGAGAAAATTTGTTTGCTATAGCCTTGTCAACAGAATTTACTGTCTTGCTTTAGAGGTTTGCCAGGCTGATAGGTGAGAAATGGTGTCTTAGTGTTGTTTAATTTCTCTAATTTTAGTGAGACTGAAGGCTTTTTATGTTTCTTATGTCATTTTTGAATATTTTTAGTGAATTTTCTGTTCTCTTAATTATTTTTTAAAGAGGTTAATAAATAACAAAACAATCTTTTATATTTATTCACATTTATGATTTCTAGCATTCTGTTTTCTATGGATTCTAATTTCCATCTGGTGTCATTTTCTTTTAGCTTGAAGAACTTCCTGTAACATTTCTCTTAGTGTAGGTGTGTTAGGAACACATTTTCTCAGCTTTAGTTTTTCTAAAAATGTGTTTACTTTGCCTTCATTTTTTTGATGATATTTTGCTAGATAGAGAATCTAGCCTGCTGGTTATTTTCTTACAGTACTCTATGTTGTTCCATTGTCTTTTGGGTTATGCCTTTTCTGATAAGAAGTTTGCAGACATTCTTATTTGTTTTCCTGCTGATGTCAGCCTTTGGTATACACCCCAGGGCTCTCAGTAAGGACCTCTGGCTAAGAGTTTTTAGGTCGGCATAGTGCTGTATTCTCTCTGTACCTCCCTCAAATTTTTAATGTCACAGTTACCCACACTTTGCAATTAAATGCTTATAAATGATTTGGCTGGCACCTCATCATCCTACTATTTTTCTAGAGATGAGAGCAGCCCCGGATCTTTTCTCCCGTATGAAAATTTTGTTACTTTCTGGAATTTTATTCACTCAGGTTTCTTTGTGTACTCAACTTTGCAATGAATTAAAAGTAAAAGACTATGGTTTTGTAACTGCTCCAGCTTGGTTCAGTTGTTAGGATGATAACAATAGTTTCTTATGATATGGATCTAATGGAACCTAAGTCCATGGCTTTTAATGAGAATGTTTGTAGTAACTGTGTTTAGATCATTTGTACACACAGCCAATATGTGCTTATTCGACAACACTCACTCATTGAGCTCCGCTCTTAAGATATGATTACCCTTTGTTTTGCTGTAGGAAATGTGAGTTTTTGCAAGGAGAGGCAAAGTTTAATTGTCAAACCTGGAAATAATTGAATCTATAGTCCTCTATGATAACAAAAGGGTGATTGACTTGAGTTTTAAAAGCTTAGCATTGTTAAAGAGATTCCAACAATATCATGTTTAAAACGACGACATTAAATAGTAATGAAACACTTTAGTCATAAAATAAAGCAGATTTTGGCCGGGCGTGGTGGCTCACGCTTGTAATCCCAGCACTTTGGGAGGCCGAGGTGGGCGGATCACGAGGTCAGGAGATCGAGACCACGGTGAAACCCCGTCTCTACTAAAAATACAAAAAAAAAATAAAATAAAATAAAAAAAATAAAGCAGATTTTAATGCTTTATCACCTCCAATAAATTGCAGTTTTGTTTTTTTTTTTGAATCTCTGTTGAGCTGACACTTCATGCACAGACATCCAGCAATGCTCAAATGCAAGACCATGAAAAAATAAAATTTGGCCGAATGAATGCAGATTTCTAGTTTGTATTACTTTCTCTTCTGTTATGGTATATGTTAAAGAAGAGATTTAATCAGTTTCACCCGTAAGATCATGTCACTGCCGCAAAAGATTTTAATGGTCAAGAAAAGTTTAGGCCATAGTTTTCATTTGTATTAGAAGGTATAGTGACTTACATTATTTTATTGTGTTGAATTTAAGATGCAATCATTTGCATAAATGACCAAAATATTTCATTTCAAAGAGTAACATTTCTAACATTTCTTTTGTTTTCCAAAAGAGTAGGAATTCAAGACGGATTATGCTACTTTTCATTTGAATAATGTCAGATATCAGGAAGAGAAATAAATTGCCTTTGCATTTAATTGCATCACAACTGATTTTGGCATAATGAGATATTTTAGTTTTTCAGAAAATATTAGTGTGCTGCAAAATCAATGTTCTTTCTATTATTTTTTCCAAGGTGAATAATCTAAATGTATTTGTTTTTATTTAGCAATTGATGATTTAATAACATAAGGTTATTCATAGCTCGTTTAGAAAAGTCTCTGAATGTTTCATTCTCTTGGTGTTTAAAAACCCTTTCAATTATTTTTATGTTTGGGCAGAATTTGTGTAAGCTGAGTGCCCTTTGCCCAAGGCATACTTTCTCCATGTTTATTTTTCTGCCCATTGCTTCAAATGAGATGGGATGAAGTATATGCAGAGACGGTTGCTTTTTATTTTCCACGTTCTTATCTTGCCCATAGAAAAATTGAGAGTAGCCAGGCCCAGCGCGGTGGCTCACGCTTGTAATCCCAGCACTTTGGGAGGCCGAGGCGGGCGGATCACGAGGTCAGGAGATCGAGACCACGGTGAAACCCCGTCTCTACTAAAAATACAAAATAATTAGCCGGGCTTGGTGGCGAGCGCCTGTAGTCCCAGCTACTCGGAGAGGCTGAGGCAGGAGAATGGCGTGAGCCTGGGAGGCGGAGCTTGCAGTGAGCCGAGATTGCGCCACTGCACTCCAGCCTGGGTGACAGAGCGAGACTCTGTCTCAAAAAAAAAAAAAAAAAAAAAAGAAAAATTGAGAGTAGCCATCAGCCAAAAATATGTTGGCCTTTGGGGAAAGTCCTACGTGTGTGTAGCAGGGGTGAGAGGAGATATGCAGAGTGAGAAACTGCCTTTTCTCTCTCCCTTTTCACTAAATACCCTCCTCACATGGAGGATTGTATCTGAGTTCTTTATCATCACTTCTGCTACAACATGGCAGGCCAAGAGGATGAGAGCAGCACAGGGAGAAGAGGGACCGAGAAAGACAGGAAAAAAATACTTCATGCCTTGAGTTTGTTGAAGTTTTATCCTACCCAGGCCAGGTGGGAGGAGAGATGTAGTCTGTGTGACTTCATCTTATATGACCTGCCAGGCACTCTAGGAGTGAACAAAACTTTCCCCACTGACAATGTGGTGGAATGGAAGATAAAAAGACTCTGTTTGTTGAAGCCTTTATAACTTATCTTATTATCTTAATCTCTGCAATTTGCTCTTCATAAAATTCTAGGGTAAGCATAACCCAGACTGTTATTTGACTTTACCTGTGAGGTGACTGAACTGAGAGGATAGTTAATCAGGTTTATACAGTCTGCAAATGGCAGAGCCAGACTCAAACCCAGGATGCAGACTTCAATTTCTTCTGTGACTCAATAGTGCTACCCTGTCCCCACTTTTCTACCTGAAATTCACCTATGTGGGTGATTCAGGTTTGAACTTCTGGGAGCGCTCAGTACTTGAATGTATATTAAATACATCTGTGTGTATTGTTCTAATTGTTTTTTTTACTAAATCCATTAGCAAAATTGCTTTAGGTAAAGGAGAAAAGTTGTACCAGATAGATCGAAAGAAATGCAAAAGAGAATCAAGAAATATGAATTCTCAAGTACCCTGAGTTTTCCTACTAGGACTTTGTTCTCTGGTCTCTTTTTAGCTCTCCATCCTGTTTTGTAGTTTAATAATCAATTCCCTTGTTTCCTATCCTGCAGTCAAATAATGTTTAATAACTACAGGCATTTTAGTTTATTGTTTGTCCAGTCATTTTTATTTATTTATTTAGACAGGGTATCACTCTGTTACCCAGGCTGCTGCAGCCTCAATCTCTTCTGCAAAAGCGATCCTCCTGCCTCAGCCTCCAGAGTAGCTGGGACTACAAGCATGCACCACCACACCTGACTAATTTTTTTCTTTTAATTTTTTTTTTTTTTTTTAGAAACAGTCTCACTATGTTGCCCAGGCTAGTCTTTAACACCAGATCTCAAGCAATCTCCCACCTTGGCCTCCCAAATCCCTGCTGGGATTATAGGTGTGAGCCACTGCATCCAGCCTGTCTATTCATTTGTTCAGCACTTATTGAATCCTGTCTAGATACTAATCATTGCATTTGCCTTAGGGATTAAAAAATAAAAAGCAATTCCTGTTTTCAGGGAGCATGTCACATTGTGAACAACGCAGAGAATTTAGCAGAGACCATGATCTTTCTATTGGTTAAAAGTAAAGATTATATACATTAGTTTGTCTTTCCCTGTGACACTCTCCTTTCCTATTGCTGCATGACTCAAGCAAATGGAACTCTACTTTTCCATATGCCTACTGATTCTGAATGGCTCTGCAAAAGCCCAGGGTTCTATCTATCTGTTATGTAAACTCAGGCAGGATGTGTCTTTTCATTCACAGAGCTTCTCAAAACTGTTTCTCTTCTCTAGAAAATATTCCATATCTATCTCTGTGCAACCATTGCCCAGTATTATTTTGTAGAACAATACATTTTGCTATTGTGATGAGATTTCATTTTCTGTTAGAGTGGAGGCTCTCAAAGTGTGGTTTGTGGAAGCTTGGGGGGTCCCTAGGAGTCTGTGAAGCCAAAACTATTCATAACAGTAAGAATGTATTTGCTCTTTGCACTGTTTTGACATTTGCCCTGGTGGTGCCAAGCCATAGTGGGTTAAATTGTGGTGCCTTAGCACAGGTATAGGCAGTGGGCCCAACTGTTGGCAGAAGTCATTGCAGTCTTCATCACTACAGAACAAAAAAATGAAGCCAGTTTGCCCTGAGCATGCCCTTGAAAAGGCAGTATAAATAATCACTTTTATTACATTTTGGCTTCAAGTGCACATGTTTTCAAGTATATTCTGCATAAACCACTCTACTGCACAATGCAGTATGAGAGTTGCCTCAAATAAAGCACTTGTGCAATTGTTTTGGTTGTGAGTTGAACTAGCTGGGGTTTACACAGAACACTATTTTTACTTGAAAGAATAACTGACTAGGTATGTTTTTTCAGTCTTGTTATTTGGTAGGTATTTCCTCAAAAATGAATGAAGTGAGCTTGTTGGGAAGACACTGACAGTATATGTTGTCCATAATGAAACCCAACTGCTCAAGTGAAAAATTAGAATTTTGTAAGACTTGTATTTGCTACCATAAACTTGAAAGATTATCAATACTTAAAGATGGTTCTGATGAGATTAGTAATGATATTAAGAATTGTGGGCTTTTACCCAAATCTTATAATTAGATATTTAACATTTAGAAAATCTGCGTAAGAAATATTTTTCAAAGGACTGATTTGTGATAGTACAAAATCACATGTGGGTGAAAGTTTAAAGTGCAAAATAGTCCAATAGATTTTAATGTAACAGAGTGAAAAAGTTTTATTATGGTATCAGATTCCATATTGCAGCTAACCTTAAGGAAATCATCACTTGGTGAGTTTTGGTTTAGTATCAAAGGAGAATAGCCGCAGTTATCAGAAAGATTCTAAAAGATATCCTTCTTCCTTTTTCAACTATATACCTCTGTGAGGCTGTATTTTATTTTTTATTTACTTCAATCAAAAAACCCCAACACCACTCTATATTGTATATTATAATAAACTGAATGTTGAAACAGATACAAGAGACCAAGTGTTTTCTTTTAAGCCAGACATTAAAGAGATTTGCAAAAATGTAAAATAATGCTACTCTTATAATTAAATATTTTTATTTAAAAATATATAATTATTTTTCATAAAATTGCTATTTATGTTAACATTTAACTGGATAGTTATTAATTTAAAAATGAATTAATAAGTATACACCTTAACATTTCTCAGTTTAAAATTTTGAATATTGATATTGTTGATATTGATACCACTATAAACAAAAGCTTTTTGCTGCTCTTAATAATTTACAAAATCTTTTTATTGTGAGTTTCTTTAGATGTATAAAAAAGTTGTAAAAACAGTACAGAGAGTTTTCAAACATCCTCCTTGCAGCTTCTCACAATGAGAACATCTTACATAACCAAGATATACTTAACTGATCAGTAAATTAACATTAGTACAATGCCATTAACAAATAAAAACCCCATTTAAGCTTTACTTGCTTTTCCATTAATGTCTTTTTTTTTTTTGGCCCCAGGAACTGATTCAGAATCCCCTATCACATTTTGTTATTACTTTTGCTTGGTCTCCTGCTGTCTGCAACAGTTTTTCAGTCTTCCTTCATTTTCAAGAGTGTGAAAGGATCCCAAGACCAAAAGTCTGGGAACTGCTGGTTTAGAGTCACAATACTGACTGCTCAGAATGACTTTTGTAAGTAAAAGCACTTTTAGTCTGTAGATATACATGAAATTGTACACATCATTTAAAGTATTTTTATTTAAGCAAATTTAAAAATTCTTCCTGTGCTGATAACTTGGCTAATTATTATTAGATGTAGTTCAAAACAAGCTAACGGTTAACCCGGATAATTCTTGTCTATTTTAAGAATAGACATGTCTAACAATTGTACTTAAAATAATTCCCACCAAAAGACTCATAGCAACTTATTTTGGTGATCTAAAGTATGATCTGGCCAGCTCTAAAAATATTACTGACATATCTCTACATGGAATTAACTTACCAGTGAGATTATCATATTTTGTGTTTGATCTATTAAGGCTGAAGTTTGGCTTTGTCTAAATAAATCTTATTTTAATAAATAATAAATAATAAATAAAAAATTAATAAATAAAAATTAATAAATGATTTAATTAATACATCTTATTATTTTTTATGCTTCAAAATATGCTGAATCAACAAGTCAGAGAAAAACTGAACATTGACTGGAAACAATTACCCATTCGTTTTCCTGGAGACTCTCTCAATAGCTTACACAGGAGCACATTCTATTTCCAGGTCTGTTTGACACAGCAGCAGAGATGACCTTAGTTTGTACAAACTCATTCCTTATGAAAACATGACAGTTCAGAATTAAGAGAAGGCATATTATATTTTAAAAATTATTCAATAACTTACGTTCAATTATAATGGAACTTTGATAATGCTAACATTTGACAACTGGCCTAAGAAACTGCCAGATTTTCTATACAAGTTCTTCCTACCTTTAATTCTATAAAACAATATGTCAGCCCAGGGAACTGGACTTCGGTGACACATCTAAATCCTTATAATGACAAGGCTTTAGTATATTATTCCTTTCTTATTGATGCACATGCTTTGCTTGTCTTAATGGGTTTTAGCAATAGTTTATTTAATCATTAGAGAAACACAAGTAGAAATTAATACATTTAGTAAAGAAAATATTCTTTTGTAATTATTTTATTGAAGGTTTGATAATTGGTGTTTAGTATTGTAAAGTTTTGTTTCAGAAAAGATTTATGGTCTTTTCTCAAAATTTATGAGAGATTTAAGTTAAATAAGTACTATATTGAATATTTTACAACTTCAAAAAATTATGTTAAAATGAATTTGAGATTGTAATGAGAACGGAAGAAGAAAGCTACTTCAGAGTTGATATTGCCTTGATAGCAGCTGAATTCCTTAGCAAAAACCTGCAATCAGCGAAGGGTACCAATCACATATACTTAAAATGGGTAGAAGAAATTCAGCTTCTGGGATTTTCCTTTTTCTTTTGTTTGCCTGATGTATTAGTCCATTTTTATGCTGGTCATAAAGACATACCCGAGATTGGGAAGAAAAAGAGGTTTAATTGGTCTTACAGTTCCACATGGCTGGGGAGGCCTCAGAATCATGGTGGGAGACTAAAGGCATTTCTTACATGACAGTGGCAAGAGAAAATGAGAAGGATGCAAAAGCACAAAGCCCTGGTAAACCCATCAGTTCTCGTGAGACTTATTCACTACCACGAGAACAGTATGGGGGAAACTGCCCCCATGATTCAAATTATCTCCCACCAGGTCCCTCCCACAATACATGGGAATTATGGGAGTACAATTCAAGATGAGATTTGGGTGGGGACACAGAGCCAAACCACAGTGTTCTGCTGTGGCCCCTCCAAATCTCATGTCCTCACATTTCAAAACCAATCATGCCTTCACAACAGTCCCCTAAAGTTTTAACTCATTTCAGCATTAACCCAAAAGTGCACAGTCCAAAGTCTCATCTGAGACAAGGCAAGTCCCTTCAACATATGTATGAGCCTGAAAAATCAAAAGCAAGCTTGTTACTTCCTAGATACAATGAAGGTACAGGTATTGGGTAAATGCAGCTATTCCAAAGGGGAGAAACTGGCCAAAACAAAAGGGTTACAGGGCCCATGCAAGTCCAAAATCCAGCAGGACGGTCAAATTTTAAAGCTCCAAAATGATCTCCTTTGACTCCGGGTCTCACATTCGGGTCATGCTGATGCAAGAGGTGGGTTCCCATAGTCTTGGGCAGTTCTGCCCCTGTGGCTTTGCAGGGTATAGCCCCCTCCCAGCTGCTTTCACAGGCTGGCATTGAGTGTCTGTGGCTTTTCCAGGCACACGGTGCAAGCTGTTGGTGGATCTACCATTCTGGGGTCTGGAGGATGGTGGCCCTCTTCTCACAACTAGGCAGTGCTCCAGTAGGAACTATGTGTGGGGGCTCTGACCCCACATTTCCCTTCTGCACTTCCCTAGCAGATGTTCTCCATGAGTGCCCCACCCCTGAAACAAACTTTTCCCTGGGCATCCATGCGTTTCCGTACATTCTCTGAAATCTAGGCGGAGGTTCCCAAACCTCAATTCTTAACTTCTGTGCACCTACAGGCTCAAGACCACATGGAAGCTGCCAAGGCTTGAGGCTTTCACCCTTTGAAGCAACAGCCTGAGCTGTACCTTGGCCCCTTTTAGTCATGGCTGGAGTGGGTGGGACACAGGGCACCAAGTCCCTAGACTTCACACAGCAAGGGGACCCTAGGCCCAGCCCACGAAACCAGAAACCATTTTCTCCTAGGCCTCCAGGCCTGTGAAGGCTGCAGTGAAGTCCTCTGACATGCCCTGGAGACACTTTCCCAATTGTCTTGGGGATTAACATTTGGCTCCTCATTACTTACACAAATTTCTATTGGCAGCTTGAATTTCTCCTCAGAAAATGGGATTTTCTTTTCTATCACATTGTCAGGCTGCAAATTTTCCAAACTTTTATGCTCTGCTTCTCTTATAAAACTGAATGCCCTTAACAACACCCAAGTAACCTCTTGAATGCGTTGGGGCTTAGAAATTTCTTCCACCAGGTACCCTAAACCATCTTTCTCAAGTTCAAAGTTCCACAAATCTCTAGAGCAGGGGCAAAAGGCTGCCAGTCCCTTTGCTAAAACATAACAAGAGTCACCTTTGCTCCAGTTCCCAACAAGTTCCTCATCTCTGTCTGATAACACCTCAGCCTGGACCTTATTGCCCATATCGCTATCAGCATTTTGGGCAAAGCTATTCAACAAGTCTCTAGGAAGTTCCAAACATTCCCACATTTTCCTGTCTTCTTTTGAGCCCTCCAAACTGTTCTAACCTCTGCCTGTTACCCAGTTCCAAAGGCACTTCCACATTTTCAGGTAAGTTTTCTGCAGCGCCCCACTTTGGTGGTACCAATTTACTGTATTAGTCTGTTTTCATGCTGTTGATAAAGACATACCGGAGACTGGGAAGAAAAAGAGGTTTAATTGGACTTACAGTTCCACATGGCTGGGGAGGCCTCAGAATCGTGGTGGGAGGCTAAAGGCACTTTTTACATGATAGCAGCAGAGAAAATGAGAAAGATGCAAAAGCAGAAACCCCCGATAAACCCATCAGATCTCATGAGACTTATTCACTACCATGAGAACAGTATGGGGGAAACTGTCCCCGTGATTCAAATTATCTCCCATTGGGTTCCTCCCACAACACATGAGAATTATGGGAA
Source organism: Hylobates moloch (assembly GCF_009828535.3). NCBI lineage: Eukaryota > Metazoa > Chordata > Mammalia > Primates > Hylobatidae > Hylobates > Hylobates moloch. The sequence goes on from NW_026652279.1 coordinate 135,550,531, forward strand.
TACAATTCAAGATGAGAATTGGTTGGGGACACAGAGCCAAACCATATCACCTGATGACTGATATGGAAGGAAAATAGTAAGGAAAGTCGAGAGAGAATTATTCTTAATATTTATATATACAAACTTCAGGAAAACCTTTACTAAACTCACATCCAGCTGGTTTGAAACAAAGAATGTGCCTCAGGTTACATCAACTGATTACCTATTCCTTTGACCTAATAGTGCCAAGCACTCTTCTAGTTTCTGAATGATATATATTCTATCCATTCATACAAGAAAACATTTCTTCAGTGACTGTTATGGGTTAGACAACATGCCGGGCAATATAGTTGCAAAGATGAAAGAAATTCAGCCTCTGCCCACAAGGAGCTCACAGGTTAATTACAGACACAATCATACAAACATAACATGGAACTAGCAGTAAAAGACTGAGTTTATACTTCAAGAACTAAGTGCTACCAGTCCATTGTAAACTGAGTGATCATGGAAGTCACCAAGGAAGTGCAGCTTCATTTGGACTTTGCAGCAAGGGATGGTTTTGCATAGGTGGAGGTGGGAAGGCAGAGGTCATTCTAGGTGGGAAGATTAAAGACATGGAAGAAAATATACAAGAAGTGACACAAAGCTTAACGAGGGGAGGGTGCTCTACTATATTTTCTCTTTCACTGGCTTCCAATTCAAAGACAGTAGTCTTGGTATTGCTAAGATAATTTTGATGGCACTCTACAAAATTAATGTTTCATGCAACTTACAACTCTTACGTATTTCTCCCTGTTATTTCCCTTCTCTTTGAATCTCACTTTCATCTTTTTTTTTCTCTCGCACTTTTTAGCTTCCATCTATGGTTCCAATAGACATTGTTCAGGTGCATTAATGGCTTTGCTTTTGTAGAAGTTCTTAAGCTCCTTATATCTTCAGGACAGGTGAGAATTGGGAGGGAGGGTGCTGGTAGGTGACTGCGATTAAAAAGTTTCTTCCAAATAAAATTCTTAACCTTTGGCACATGATATATTCCTCAAAAGAAAAATTTAATCTTTTCTTAAGGCTTATACTGTAAAAAAAAATACTCTTGGTCTTTGTAGTATATGAAAAAATTGATATCTCTTTTTAGGAGACCACTTAAACAAGCCAAATATCGTGGTGAATAGTCAAAGAAAAAAAGATTTGACTGTGATATCAATTTTAGAAAATGAAACTGTATATTATGCAATGTATTATAATTCCATCTATATGTTAACTCTTAACATGACTCAGAATGAATCAAAGATTAATTTTGATTGCTGTAAATTTTCAGACAAATTAATATATTAAGATATTATCATTTTCATTTCATCTTTGACTGTGTAGTGTAATTATAAAGTCATTTGTCCTGAAGATCAATCTCTAATCCTTTGTTAGTCATCATTCTTGTTTCTTTATCATTCCGTCTATTTTCTCTAGACTGTTCACTAGTCTAACTTTCCTAAGCATTAATTTGTGAAAGTTTCTGTGTATGTTTCATGCAATCTTCCAATTTTAATTTCTCTGTGCAAGTTGGTTTGCATGGCATTATCAGATGTCCCAAATCAATAAGAGACAGTTGCCCAAAGGTATCACTAAACACTGGAGTCATCTAGGAAGTAGTGTGAATTTATTAGTGAATGTTTTCAGATTAGGATTTCTTTTGCTTATGTGTGCAACATCAGAACAGAAGGCACACATAGAATGAATAGTTGGATAACAAGGGGACCTTTCTGCCCATGTATGGAAGCTCCCAAGTACTTAGTTCCATTTTGGGGATTCATTTTAGGCATCTTCAGAGCTCTGTTTGCTTGGGCAGATAGACACACCATTGATGCAGGGAGAGATTTGAACTGATGGATCCTCTTCTAACCTGTCAGAACACCATGCTTCTCTGCTGAGTTGTGGCTAAGGGATGATACTTAAAAAAAATCAACATGCATCTTTTTATTTATTTGACAAATAAAATTGTGCATATTTATTGTGTACAACATGATGTTTTGAAATATGCATACATTTAGGAATGACTAAATCAAGTTAATAACATGCGTTACATATGTTAACATATGTGTTATATATGCATTACAAAATAACATTGCATTACAACATGCAATTTGTACATACCCAAAATTGTATATCTATGTTTTTTAAAATCAGAAACTTTTTTCATGAAGAGTGAACTGATTTTATTATATGGTTTTAGATTAAGATTTTTTAAAAAAGTATTCTTCCTCTTTTTTTGTTGTTTGTTTAAGCTCCAATTTGTATTTTAATGGTAATACTGACAAAAGCTGTTTTTCATATAATACTGTCATATTTTGTAGTCATCTGTTTGGTTTTACTGTTTAAAAATATCACTTGTATCAACCTCCCCCAAATATATAATTTTTAAAAAAATCTTTTATTTTAAGATAATGATATTATTTTGTTAAGAAAATAGCACAGATTGATTAATAGAAAATGTAAAAAGTACAGGAAAGTGGGGAAAACATCACCAGAACAACTGCTGACATCTCTAATATTTTCTTTCAGTTTCTCCCTATGCTAAGTAGATTTTATGTATTTCAAATCAAACTGCAGATGGTATTATACTTTCCTTTTTTCTCCTTACAGTAGAGAAGAAAGCCTTAAAAACCCTTGAGTGAATGATTGGTATTTACAGACAAGCAAATGTATGGAAGAGAAACAAGAGACCCATCCTGAATCCGCTGAATGAACAAAAGGGGAAATGTCCTGAGGAGTCAGATGGAAGAAGGTTTTCTGGGAAGAGCAGAACAGAGGAGTTGGGGTTCAGACCTCCTGGATCACAAGCAGACGGAAAAGAGCAGTGAGACTTTAAAGTGATTGAGACAAAAATGGAAGTAAAACAGCTTAAGGCTTTCTGAGATTGAGTTCCTGGCAGTGTCATTAGCAGATAGTTTCTTCTGAAGTTCAGGGGAAGAGAAGATGCTTGAAGGACTTTCCAGGGACTGAGTGGGTGGTACAGAGCTAGTGCTGTAGATGCCATGTATACAGGCAAATTCCCCAATGGGTGTTTTCCAATATCAAGTTTAACTCGCATTTAAGATATATGCCAAAGGTAGGTGAATTATTTTGGCCTGTGCTTATAGGTTTATTTCCCTGGATGAAGCTATCTGTCTCTGTCCTAGTGCACTGTAGCAGATGCAGGCTCTTTCCATACAATACATTAAAAGCTGCATCTCATTTTAAATATAGAAACCCTGATCATACAACACATACAAGATTTTTAAGGTCAGCCTTCAGTCGATTTTTTTTGCTTTATTTTTCTTCTGGAGGTCAAAATGAATGGTTAACTGTCTAAGCTGACTGCAGAGAAAGTTACTACTCATTCTAAACGTAGGTTTTTAGAAAAGTGTTCTTGGCAGTTGCTTCCATTGGCTTTTTCAAACTTACATGGGAATCAAGATTCAGAACTGGTACACCAATGGGAAGAGCCTGGAAAATAGACTATTGATCAAGATGAATCTGGTCCAGATACCTTAAGGCCTTTTCGGTGTATTTGAAAGATTATAAGTTTGAACTAACAGAAACTTCAACGCTGTTTTTTCACTAGCCAATGTGTAGTGTACTTTGTTATTCTTTTTTTTCCTGTAATATCTTAATAATATTCCTGGCTGTAAGAAAAAGTTAACACTATACCTATGTTTTGTCTTACTTTATAGACGACCCAAACAATATTTAACAAAAGGATTTTTCTCAAACACTATTTTGAAATCACTATATTAGGCACTATCTTAAATTTATTTCTCAATATGTTTCTTTTTGAAACTTCCACATTTTGGTGTTCTTTTCAGCATCACTCATTTTCTCTCATAATAAAGATACCCAATAACAATATCATAATAAAGATTTGATAACAAATCTCCAGATTTGAAGTGTTTCATTTCACATCTACGTGCTCACAGAGAATTTAGTATGAATATTCCCTGGCCTTAGTTCCTCTAAGCCTAGGATACTTGCAGTCATTTGGCAAATAATTTAATCCATGGCAAACATGAGTTTTAATACAACAGTTATGAGTAGGCAAAAAATAAGTGAACATATTTTGGACTGATTACCAGTGCATTAAAAAAGTAGAGGTTTAAGGATGGGAATAATAAGTTTTTTTGTTTTTAATTTATATAAAAGGAGTGAAAATACAGTAGCTTATAGTACTTACTAGTGTGGGTATACTTTCAGTACTTAATAATTACTAGTTGAATTGCATAATATGGGACTATATCTGACATGGTTTGGCTCTGTGTCCCCTCCCAAATCTCATGTTGAATTATAATTTCCAATATTGGAGGAGGTACTTAGTGGGAGGTGACTGGATCATTGGGGGAAATATTTCCCCCTTGCTGTCCTCATGATAGTGAGTGAGTTCTCACAAGATCTGATGGTTTAAAAGTGTGTGGCATTTCCCCCTTTACTCTTTCTCTCTCCTGCTGGCCATGAGAATAAGTGCTTCCTTCCCCTTCACCTTCTGCCATGCTCGTGTTTCCTGAGGCCTCCTAGCCATGGGCTTCTTGTTCAAGCTGCAGAACTGTGAGTCAATTAAACCTCATTTCTTCATAAATTACTCAGTCTCAGATAGCTCTTTATAGGAGTGTGAGAATGGATTATTAAAATATCTCTAGAATTATGTTTTTGGATATAATTTAAAGATAAACAAATATTGGAAACCTCATTTGATCACATAGACAACAGTAAATGGAAGTTCTACTTTTTCTCCAGGGCCTTTCTTATGCTCATGCAGGGATTATTCACCCAGATATCCTGAAATAAGACATCCAGTTAAGGTACCTGCTATCTCATGTAACTGACAGAAGAAAGTTGAGCATAGAGGTTAAACATTATCTAATATTGTTGGAAAAGCTTCAAAGCATTCATTTTCAAAGCAGCTAATGTAAACCATAATAATCACTAGTAGCACTGTGCCATTTTAAATACTTCAATATTTTGTAGTTATTAGATTCTAAGTAAGTATAAAATGCAGTGAATAAAAATTTTATTTGCCTAAACAGTGTTAGACAATATAAATGAACGAGTTATTTTTTATTCTGCTTAACATTTTCAAGCCAATAAACACTTTACTAAAGTATAGAGTAGCTATTCATTGTTACTCTGTGTCTCATGTTTATGATGTTAGAAATGAGTAGAGATGGTTAGTTGCCTGGGTATCTGTTGAAAATTCTGCTTTAACTATGTATTGTAAAGTTCTGTACATTTCAATGATTTCTTGGAGATTCACTGTCTAGTTCAGTTATAAGTAATTTATAATTCTAACATTAGTCAAAACATTTGTGGGAAATGCTCCCTGACAGTTACAGCTTGACCATGAGAACTGCTTTTAAGGCCTTAATTAGAAAGGTCAGCCTGCATTATTTAAACCCTTCCTATGTATTCTTTGTATGCAATTCTCTTTTCCAGCGATTCCAGGGGATTAAAAGAAAATTCTCACAAAAGTAAACAATAATTTTGGAAAATGTTAATAACTGAACACAAATCTGTAGAACTCTCCTTGCTTTGAGTCTCATTTGTAATACGTTTCTAGCTCAGCATTTGATGGCTAATTCAGGAGGTATTGGTGTTGGGCAGGGTGACCTGTTGAGTCTGATGGTTGTGATTTCTGTTGTTATGGTTTCCTTTTAATTTAATTTGGTCTTGAAGTCTGTCATGAGACTGGCCATAAGCCAAGATAACCACTCTCCAGGAGAGCCCTGACCAGTGGAAAGTTAAATTTGGGTATGTGTGTCAGGTGAGACACAATGAGGAAGTAAAACCAAAATGTATGAAACGGAAGAAATTTATTACTCACAGGACCAAAGAGGCAAGGGATGCTGATGGGAGGACGGCAAGGGATGCTGATGGGAGGAGTGCAAGAAGCCCAGAGGCAGCAGGGAGCTCAACACGTGGATGGTGGGGAAGAGAGACAGAGAAAGAGAGGAACCGGTGAGATTATGTGTTTATTAAGGTACACGGGCATTATTCCTTAGGCTTTCCCGTGGCTGTTGTGGATTGGCTAGTTTAAAGAAAACACAGCAAAGGGAGAACTTATTTACATAATTCTGGTGTTAACCATGTGTTTTATTGTAGTTAGCAGACGTGGGGTGTGTTGGATTTTGGGCCAGTGAGAGGAGGAACAAGCAGGCTATATTGTAAACAACCACTATGGGGAGGGGAAGTTTTAATTTAACCAAAGTGATGGGGTTGGACTAGGTTTCAAACAACTTATGTCAGGTCTAAAACTGAATGCTGAGGCATCAACTATATTAAACCAATTTATGACAGTGATGCTGGCATCACTTACTGCTTTTAGTTCAACCCTGCAACAGGCTTTCAAACATGATCATTTTGCTTTCTTATACTCGCAAATTAGAAACATCATTAAATAGCCTACATAAAAAATAAGATTTTTAAGAAATATTTTCTAAGCAGAATGGCCAATGTCATTGATAGATACAAAATAATGACCATGCTTATTCTCTTTCATTATTTGATCAGCTTATTCAGATATATTATTCAACACACTTAGTCATAAAGTTCTTGAAGCATCTTTTTTCTTCCTCATAGTTCATATTTTCTTGCACTTCTAAATCTATGGTTAATGAACAAAAGTATGCACACACAATTCTTTTAAAATAAATGTAGTCTGTGGGAAGTTTTAGATAATCCAGGGATTTTTAAGTGATTGAAAGCTTTGGAAGAATACTTTAGAAGTCAAACCTTGGCCTCAGTTTGTAGCAAGGGAACAAACAACAAAATGTAAGCTCTATATGAAAGAGACACAAATAGAAAACAAGGGAATCCTTAATATAAAGAGGACTCAAGTCAGTTTAAAAAAAAGTCATATTTCTTTCTTAAGTTCAATAATTTAGTATCCATAAGAGATATATCTCCCTCCACCCCCATGACCCTCACACATACATGCTGCTTTTTAGCATTAGCAATGAACTTTATTATAATTAACTTATTCTATGTATGTGTAAAATTAGTGCGAGGTCTGAAATAAACTCTAAGTCTCTGCATCCTCGCCTCTGTTCTTTGGAATTACTGAGGGACTATGAGCTATTGCACCATGAGGGGAAAATACAAAGGCCAATTTATTAACGTGTGTGTGCATATATCTTATTGTTATTTGCAAGTCTTAATGCTAAGCAGTCACTTCAAGTTTTATAGGATATAATCTGGTACATGTAAATAAAATTCAGAGTTCTTGAAAGAAAATCATAAAAGTAGCATATTGCAATCAAAGAGCAGATGTCTCGTGATGTCAAGCTGAATATTTATGGTCTTGCTCTAAGCCAATCTCTGAAACTGACAACAAATTACAAATTATTTGAGTACCTAAAAGAGAATAATTTCATTAGAAAGGTGTTAAAAACTTTGCTTTGCAAACAAACAAACAAAAAACAGATTTTTAGTTCTAAGAAAAAGGAAAAAAACCCACACAACACTGAAGTAGAAAAATTCAACAATGTATTCAAGAGCTTCTGATTACTAGTAATGAGTGACCCAGAACAACTAGATTAGACTTCTTTTAATTAGATTGTGGTAAGTACTCCAACATACCTGGAAGATGAAAATATTATTCTTAATTTGATTCTTGCTAATTTAAATTCTCAACCAAATTAACTTTAGTGATTAAACTTCACACATAAAAATGTTTAACATCTAATTTCTTCGTTGGCCTTGGAAGTGTTTCTAGTTTATTCTGGCTCTTCTGCAGAAGGTCTCAAAAAGAAATGTGGTAATTTATCTTCTGTAGTCAAACATGTCACTTTTGCTTTTTATAATGAGGCAGAAGGGATACTGTTATTCACCATGTTTCTCCTATGTTAAGATTTGGAAGTTAATTGGGGAGAACCATAAATAAGGTCATCAAAATCCAAATGCTTCAGTGAAACTTGAGCCCCCTCGACAACATTCCTAAAGTGTTGTTATTTTTTCTTTGCTGGATATTCCAGTGGCATATTAATCTGATCCATCTTCACAGGGTTGTATCATTCAAAGTTTACTCCCTGATATGGTTTGGCTTTGTCCCCACTCAAATCTCATCTTGAATTGTAGCCACCATAATCCCCATGTGTTGTGGGAGGGACTCGGTGGGAGGTAATTGAATCATGGGGCCGGGTTTTTCCCATGCTGTTCTCATGATAGTGAATAAGTCTCATGAGATTAGATGGTTTTATAATAGACAGTTCCCCTACACATGCTCCCTTGCCTGCTGCCATGTAAGATATGTCTTTGCTCTTCCTTCACCTTCCACTGTGATTGTGAGGCCTCCCCAGCCATGTGGAACTGAGTCCATTAAACCTCTTTTTCTTAATAAATTATCCAGTCTTGGGTACATCCTTACAGCAGTGTGAGAACAAACTAATCCACTCACTTAAAAGAATTTTGATTGAGGGCTCAGTGTATGACACAGTCCTAAGAAACTGAGATACCACACTGAATCAAATTCCTGGCAATGTGGAATTTATAGGCTATTTTTTCATATTATGCTGAATTCTAACTCTCCCTAACTTCTATCTTTTGTTATCAGTTGTTCGTATATCAGCCTTATACTACTATTATCTGCCAGCCTAATGAGGCCTTATTTTGTTAACTGATCTCTAAACTGATGTCGTTTTCATCAAATCTGAAAAGAAATATTTTAAAGGTGAAAAATTTGAACTAGCAGTGGTATAGGTTACATGTAAAACATTTCAACGTAAATATGCATGATTCTGAGGCAGAAACAGACGCACTGAAAGTTTACGATTTTTCTTCCTCTGGGCCATGTTCCTGGGCTTGCTTCATTAAAGCTGAGTGAGTAAAACTGATTCACAAGTAAGGCAATGTAAATGCAAATGCCTGAATCCACAATAGGACAGCCCCTTTAGAAAGGAATTGATGGCTCTGTAAATACAGTACTAACTAAACACTCATGTATTGAGGACAATCTACAAAAAATAGTATTTTGTCCTTAGAAATGTTTTGTTGTTACCTTGTAGATAGGCTCCAAATTATTTTTTAATAGTATATAATAGACATGAATTATCTGCAGGTTATATATGAAAAAAAGATACAGCATACAGTCTCATGCACGAGCAGACCAATCATTCTTTGAATCAAACCTCCCAACACCAATAATGGAATGCCAACCATATTTTCTTAATTGGCTCATGAATATGTTAAGGGGACTACAGTTATTCTTTGCATATTTATTAATTCTATGTTTTCCTATTTATCTTGAAATATTAACTTTGACAAAGAAAGAACTTACGTTGATTTGACTTATTTTTTTAATTCACAAAAAATATTTTATGTCTCAATTTACTAGCTTCACAGTATATACAGAATAGTAATGATTTTTTCATTCAGTAAAGTGGTAGATGGGTTATTTCCAGCCCCATTCTTTATTTTATATTAATTCAAAGCAACCTTTTCAATAGTTTGAAATGTTACATCCACCTTGTCAAGTAGATCCAGTTGTTATAGCTGCCATTATACAGACTATTCTCTGTAATAATTATTTTCATCATAAATGAAAGCATCCATCTTATTGGCATATTCCTTTATCAACACTGTGGTGTGAAATATGTTCTAGTTGATGAATATTGGCAAAATAGGTCATCTTGTTGGCAGTGGCAGCCCATCGGGAGTGGCTGCTGTGAAGACAGGGGCTGAAGTTGGGGAGGTGCAGCTAGGGCTGGGAACAGGGGGAGCCCTGCCCCCTTCTGAATTGGCAGGGTGGGAACCCTGCCCTCCAAGACACTGCTGCAGCCACCTAGCCACAGCTGCGGACCTGGGCACCCTGTGCTCCTGGGGACCTGTGAGCCCCCTCAGCCTCACAGGCTCAGAAGTGCCTGCTCCCGCTGCCTGGCTTCTCCCTGCGCCTGGTGCCCACTCTGATTTCAGAGCAAAGTTGAGGGCAAGCCCAGGTGCTCTTCTGACCTGCCTGTAGGTGCGCATGTTTGGGGTGATGCTGACATGCCAAACCCTGGCCCTTGGCCCCCTTGGACTTTGAGCACCGATCAACATGGGAGGGAGGCTGAGGCAGGGTTGAGGGCAGCTTGTCAGGGGCCTGCAGGCACTTCTCAGCATGAGCAGCATGGGCACTATGGACAGTATGATAGCAGCAGGAGGAAGACAGGCTTCCTCACAGAAAAGGGTGGGTGCACAGTGAACCCCACCTTCAAGCCAGGGATGACCTGAAGTATGAGGTCCGGGCTGTCAGTTCCGGGTGGAGTCCATGGCTTGGAGTAAGAACTTATGTTGCTTTTTCCAGGCTTGCCTATGGCTGCCCATGGACCAATCAGCATGCACAATGCACTTCCTCCCTTCTGAAGCCCATAAAGGACTCTCTTTCCATTCCGCCCCATCCACCACTCAGCCACACTCACAGAGATGTTGGGACAACTTGCCTGCAGATGGCAGCTACCCATGCCTGGTCTCTCCACATGGGAGGGCTGCAATCTGCCTGCGGAAAGGAGCTACCCACTTTGGGTCTATTGAGAGCTATTCTGTCACTCAATGAAGCTCCTCTCCGCCTTGTTTACCCTCCAGTTGTCCATGTACCTCATTCTTCCTGGACGTGGGACAAGAGCTCAGGACCTGCTGAATGGCAGGACTGAAAGGGCTATAACACAAACAGGGCTGAAACATGCCCCGCCACTCACCATGTTGTGAGCGACAAGAAGGAGAAAAGAGTTGCCGCCCTTAGGGGAGCCCAGACCTAGGGGCTCCCCAAGATAGGGCTATGATGATACTCTCTTTGAGGCTCTGTGGTCCCTGGCATCTCCAAGTTTCCAGGCACCACTGCATTCCCCTTGTCCAGGCATGGGTGCCCACAACAGAAGCTGCATGTAGTACATCTGGTTCAGCTGCTGTGCCTGAAGCTGCCTGCCCTGCCACAGCAGCCAGTGTGCCTGGCTGTGCGCTATGGCTGAACCCCATGCTCACTTGCCCACACACCCCTCACTGATCCGAGCCTGGCTTGCCCTTGGCAGGTATGGAATCCAGGCTGATAGCATGAGCCAAGTGCAGCCTTCCAGGATGAGTGGGCAAAACGAACCCACCAGGCATGAGCAATACTCAGGCAGAAGGTACCACCAGCCACAGAGGTTTCCAGCTGGTGAAGCAAAACCCCAAAGATCTCATGACAATCCGAGTAGCAGGAAGAGAATGTCTGAAAGCTGTGTATTTTTGTTGCAATGACTATCTTCTTGGTTTCTGACCAGGAAGACTCAGAATAACTATGGTAGCATTTGTTGTCCTGGAATAGAAAGACAGGCACCAATCATGAGGACCACTTAGTTAATAATGGCAGGAAAGCAAAAAGGAGAGGAAAGTTTCAATGCATGTCCAGATCTAAGCATGGAATTGAGTCAACCAAAAAATTCTTTGCTCTGTGATTAGTATTCAATCCCAGCACCATTGTCATGTCCAGCTGTCAGAATTAAAAGACAGTTTCCTGAGATATAGCCCTGCCCAGTTTGAATCAATAGGAAACTGGCCTGTTCACATAGTAGGATCACATTTTCCCTGACTGGTAAGTGAGATTTGGAAATCATCTCTTGCTATTGTGTACCAGGACAGTGCTTCTCAACCTTTATTCCAATCATGAGCATTCTTGAAAATTGGATAGAAGACATAAATCTTAGAAAGGTACACATGCACTTACATGTACATACACATTTTTGTAAACAATTGAAAGGGGTTTGCACGTGTCTTCCCACCCAATTGTGATGCTCCCTGGGGCTATGGACTCCAAGATAAGAACCTCCTATGCTAGAGGAGAAGAAACTATCTGTAATCATGTAGTCCATGTGTTAGATATTGTACTAAGCACTTTATACATACTCTCTCATTTACTCCTTACGACAACCCTGTGAGGTCATTTTATTGACCCCATTTTTCAAATGAGCTGATCAGCATCAGGACTTGTGCATGGTTAAGCAACCCACAGGTGAAGACCTCAGAATACTAAATAGTCTGTTCATAGGCACTTAGTGCCATAGTCTCCCAGTTTCCTTTTCTGGTTTGCCACCCTGTCTTTCTACTAATCCAAACTGTTCAACAGAGCTTATCTAGTTTCCCTTCATCCTCACTTAGACAATTACTTCTCCTCTTCCCATTGGGAGCTCCTGTTCTGCTTCATAGCCGCCCTTCTGTGCTATAGTATCACTACTTTCACCAGCTGCAAGGAGCTGAATCTTCTGATGTACAACCTCCATACCCTCATCTAGCCTCCTGCCACCAATTACCCCTACAGGTTTAGTCTCACATCTGTTCCTAAGCCAATACTAATTGAGGCAGGAAATAGACCTTGGTGTAGTGAGTCTGGGAATTAAATTACTTTAACAAGATCCACTGATCCGGCATCCAACAGCTGGGCTTTCAAATCTCCATTCCATTAACCAGATGAGGAATCCAATGTGTCTATGTGTATGCCTCTGTGTGCTTCTGTAGTTTCTTTTTTATACATTTCCTATTGGCAGCATGTAAGGACTTTTACTATCTTGGAAATTAAATAGAATATTCCTTGAGAGTTAAACTTTGGGTAAAAAACCAGAGCAGAGATAAGGAAAGTATTGGGAAAGGTAAAGAATGGTTCCCATGTTGAAAGGATTTGATTGCAACTCAATTGTCCATATTAATTCACTTAAATAAAGACTGTTATCTATGTAAATAAGGGTTAGCCAGTAATGGAAATATAGAAAATGGAGAGTTTCAGGGAAATAAATGTTGGCAATGCCAACTCAGGAATAGCCAAGGGAATGAATACTGCTAAATATTCCTTTGAAACTCAAATGCTCCCCTTACCAAGAAAGGTGTCCCTTTTGTGATGAGAAATGCAATTAATTGTAGGCAATGAAAACAGCATGTTCTGGATCCATTCACAACAATAATATTTCTATGGACAAGTGGGTATGTTTCATGTTATCTTAGCACAATGCCCTTAAACAGTTTATACATCAAATCATCTTTCTACTAATTCCACACTTACCTAGTTACCATCTAATTAGGATTTGATTTTCCATTTAGTTCTCTCTACAGGCAAATATTTACTACTCATGTAGATGGTAAATATGATTGGTCATTGGTGCTATGACAGTAATTTTTCAAGATGACTTAATAAAGTGGTATGGAATATTATTTGATTTCTTTTAAAGTCCAACCACAGTTTAATATTTGCTGATGCAACGGTTCTGCTCAGCATGGCACTCATTGAATTTTTCAAGTCAGGAGTTACAAGTATACTCTAGTCTTGGGCACATTTTAGTTAGGGTCATTCAGCCTGTCGCCACTTGTTTCTCTGAGCACTATCAAGAAAGGGGTATTGCATATTGATTATAGAGTACAGAGCCTCTGAAATGACTTACCTAATTGAGGCATTTTCTGGGGAGGCTATTCTGAGCAGGAGGAAACCTTCCCTTTATGGCACAATGACCAATTTCATTCTCTGGAATAGATTTTTACATTGTCTGCTCTATGATAGAACTGCGATTCTCTTTGCTCCCAGCTCCCCTGTTGGTATAGTTCCTTGGCTTATTAAGCTCATATCCCATCCCTTACTCTGCCATCCCTCTAGCTACTTGGATGATATCTGGATGTCCAGAAACAAAGCTTTGGTTTGACCAAATCCGGTAATAGACCTGCCAGGTGCCTGTCTCATGGACTCTGCAATAGCCTGTCCCATCCCCTTATTCTCTTGGCTGAGGGCCTTTAATAGAAACAAACTGTGAATAATGTCGTCTGGCCAGCTAGTGTTTCCCAACCCTCTGGATCTGCCCTTCTAGTGTCTGCTATTAGTAGAAAGGTGAGTGGGCACTGATACTGCTCCATTTTATGCTCAAAGTGTCTGTATCTTTTGAAAATGTTCCTCAGACTGTTTGCTTGTCCTCACCAGAGCCAGAATGCATGGTTAGATTAGATTTCTCAACATTCCCTTCTGTTTGGTCCCAGCTGCCTTTCCCTCTCTAATAGTCACATGGTGAAGAATCTTAAATGCCAGATTGAGAAATAGGTTTTTAGTTAAATTGTGTTATGTCAGCAGGGGAGGTTGTGCCCCCTGAAGATTATTAAGAGGATAATATAGAATTAATTGAAAAAGTAAGACATATTAAGATGGGGACCAGATAGTCTAAAACAATTCACAGCAAACTGTGAATTGTAAGTCAGATTTGGCCCACTTTTTTTTGTAAATAAAGTTTAATTGGGACGTAGTCACATTCATTCATTTATGTATTTTCTATGGCAACTTTTGTGATACCAAGAAGAGTTGACTAGTTGTGACAGAGATCATATAGTATGCAAAGCCCCCAAATAATTATTATCTGGCTCTGCACAGAAAAAGTTTGCAGAACCCAGTCAGTCTGCCTGATGATTATCGAGGAAGAGGTTAGCAATAAGATTGAAAAAAGTATTAATGAGGGGCACTGAAGAATTTTATTGTGATTTTTTGACAAATGCCTAAGAGGTTTTATGTCCAAATCCACTTCAGATATTACATTTGATGTTTGGAATAATTTTGTCAGTGTGAGCTACAGGCACTCCCAAACTAATGGCAAGAACAAAGAACCTATTCTGATGTTCAAATCTGTTAGAAAACAATAAATTTTTGCCTTTGAAACATTGTACACCTTCCATATGATTTGGAAACTCTATGATTTTGGAAACAAACAAAGTACCCAGTCAACTGGTAAATGGAATAATTCTAATAATGAGGGTAGAAGACGTGTTCCAAATGTTTACTGAAGGAGAGCTTCAAAAAAAGTGGGGAAAATTATAGAATTCTAAGAAATAAAAGAAACGGATATACTTGAACTTTCTAGAGCAAAAAAAAAGCACTAACTGGAAAGATAGATAAGTAGGTAGGTAGATAGGTAGCTAGATAGATAGATTAGATAGATAGATACATAGGTAAGATAGACAGATAGATAGATAGGTTACATAAATAGATAGAAATCTATAATTTAACCAAAATTTTTCTCTCCACAATCCAATCTATTTCTTTCTTTGCTGTGACCTTTCCCCTATTAATTCATTAATATGCACTGTCTCAGGGGAGAGATTATATCGAATGTAGAGGATAAATACCTTGGCTTCTGAGTTACAAAATAGGCTCTTGAGACTCATGGCAGAGACAGATTCTTGAAAATCAGGGCTTTTGACCTGTAAGGGTTGGAATACTCTATTTTTAAAAGGCTAATCCCAAAAGACATCTAGTTTCTGCTATAATTAATAGTTTGGAAATATGATAGGAGTCTATCCCTGGAGATTAGGTAGGGATTGTCCAAGTTAGGGGAGGAAAACTTGAGAGAATATGACTTTGTTTTAGAAAATTACTGTCTCCTAAGAGAGTAATGTCATATCAACACAATATCACAAGAGGGTAACACTGTATCAATACAATTTTCTAAAACAAAGAAAGTTCAAAGCTCAGTTCCGTAACCTGGAAGTGAGATATAAGTGAATAGAGTTCTAGAACCTCCAACTATACTTGGAGGAGGAAAGTGCAGGATACTGAAGGGACCTGTGTCTTGTGTTTCAGATGGTGAGTGGAGATTTCCTTCTTTCCTTCTTCTTCTTCCCTCTTCCCTTCTTTCCTCTTCTTCTTCTTCTTCTTCTTTTTCCTTCTTTTTTCCTCCTTCCTTCCTTTCTTCCCATGGTTTCCCTCTGTCACCCAGGCTGGAGTACAGTGGCATGATCTCGGCTCACTGTAGCCTCTACCTACTGGGTTCAAGCGATCCTCCCACCTCAGCCTCCCACATAGCTGGGCCTACAGGCACGTGCCATCACGCCTGGCTGTTTTTGTATTTTTTGTAGAGATGGGGTTTCATCATGTTGCTCAGGCTGGTCTCAAACTCCTGGGCTAGCAGTCTGCCTGCCTTGGCCTCCCAAAGTGCTGGGATTACAGGCATGAGCCATGGCACCCAGCCTGTGTTCTGTATAATTTCTATGATATTGAGTAGCAATGACCACAGAAGTTACCTGGGCAGGTGGATTTCAAGGCAGCTCTACAATTTCAGGAGAGTAGCCATTTGTCTTTCCTGTTCTTCAATTACAGGGTATGGATGTAGCTAAAAGAGATCTAGAGAATCAAAAATCTTGTTGTTGGAAAGAGGTGGGTGTAGAAGCCATGATCTAAGGGAGACCAGATGGCATATAGAATGTCTCATTAAAGACTAACAAGAGTAAATGCAAACAAAGTGCAGTGTGAACAGATGATCTGGGAGAGGACCCACATCCTCCCCAGTGTGGTGCCACTTGAGCTGAACCAAAACCTGGGTACAATTCTAGAGGGGGAGAACCTAATTGACTGCAAAATTTTAATTTATCTGAGAAAATACTGCAGGGACTCTATAAATTGTGATTAGAATGAGTTTACATTGAATTGAATAAGATTAAGTTCTTGTGTATAGACAAAATGATTATTTTGACATAAGAAATAATATTTTAAAAATATATAGCATATATTTTGTACTCTGAATATTTGTGCTTACCATTTATAGATCAAGAAAATTTTCAGTTGTTTTCCTTTAGGTTGTAAGATTATGCCATTTACTTTTTTGTATATATTGTGTTATACATAACACATTTTTACAATGGATATGTCTTATTTTAATAAATATGAGCACTGATAGATTCCAGAAGTATTGAATTGGCTTTAAAGCCAAAAAAAAAGATGTGTACTGATTGTACTAGGAGAATTTTAGTCATGTCTTTATACTTAGAACATGACTCTCAATTGTGACTGTATTCTGGAAAAGGGACAGTGTCTTTCTTTCACTGCACACACACGAAGGTGTCTCTTTCAGTCAAGCAGGATAGTGGGAAAGGGGGAGAAATGGTGGTATAACAAAGGGGTGTTTGTTATTACTGTTGTTAGGTCATCCAAGCTGATTAATGAGAGAGAAAGAGAGAGAGAGAGTATGTGTGTGTGTGTGTGTGAGAGAGAGACAGAGAGAGAGAGAGACAGAGAGAGAGAGAGAGAACAGTGGCTGGGAACACAATGGTTTTGATAGGTAAACACACAAGTTTCCCCCCTGCCCCGAGCCCCATTGCTGTCATAGAGGACATTCTCATACACGAAGTAAATTGCCCTGATGAATCATCCTACTGCTTGGCTTCTTAGTGCCAGAAACAACTATGAACAAAACTGAAATCTCATTTTAACATTTTGCAGAAGATTTATACCTTTAATACTCTTATTAAAGAATGAACAAAACCTTGAAACTGACCTAGAATTTCATTTTATGGCCCAATGGAGAACTGTTTTCCCAATAAGCATAAAATGCCTTTATCAATATTAATTTTCCAGGTTATTGATGATGATGTGAAAAATTTCTTATTACAATGAGTAAAAATGTGAGGACATAGGACATTTTTTGACATAGGTGCTGAAGTGAAATTGCTTTTATAGAATACTTGGCAGCACATTTAGAGTGCTGTTTACTAAAATTTAATCTGGTTATTTGTAAGTTGATTTAATAATCCATTTATTATGGTAATATAGTGACAAATAATGATATGTAACATGTACTTTATACTAATTTATTAAAATAAAAATTATGGGTGTGTGGAGTGGGAACCAGATAATTCATAGGCATATATTTGCAAATATCCTGAGAGGTAGAGAGGTTTATTCCTGTTGAATAGAAGATCCAAGAAATACATAAATCAGTTATCATAAAACTAAATGAAAAGAAGCTGGAATTGAGATGTTTTCCTTTCTTTTACTCAGGTACATATTTCAGGCATAATTATTACCCAAAGGGGCTACAATACATGGTTGATTTAGATTAGCTAAGCATAAAGAATGCTATACTTCAAAGTCAATAGGAATAGGCAATGACAATTTATGTCTTTACTGCCAAAGAAACAAGGAGCTTTAGGAAGAAGATTAAATGTAATGATAGTTTAAAATGTTTCAGTATTACTTATTGCTTGTCAAAATAAAATTGTCAAAATTGAAAACTAAAGCTATATATAAGGGAACTTGCATAAACTTTAGAAATAATATACATAAAACTGGAGTTGGTAATTTATTTCTACCTTAACAAATTCATTGTTTCGATTTCATTAATCTAACTTAGTTTATGGGGTTGTTTTGCTCTTTTCTTTCTTCTTTTCTTCCTAGACTTCCTATCTTACTGGCCACAGGTTGACACTTACTGACAGGTGTATGTATGCAAATACAAACACTAGTAACACTTAATTACATAAACTCTTGGGAAATACACCATTTGGCTATGCATATTAGCAGTTGTAAATGTTTACTGAACAGTTCTATACTTAACATTTTGCTGTGTTATAAGAGTTTTTTTTTAACATACTTTCAATAACTGATCACTTGATTCTCAAAACAGCTCTATCAGTTAGGGAGTGGGGTATTATCCACGTTTGACAGATGAGGAAACTGGAGGCCAGAGTCAAAATACCTAGCTGGCATCAGAGCCAGGCCAAGGGATTATGCTTTCTTTCAGGGAAAAAAGAAATGGAAAAAAGAGAGACTGGTGCTTATTTAAAGCTGAAGAATGAATTATCAAATCATGTCCAAGCAAGGTCTAGAAGTGGAAGAAACAATTATTCTGGACATCTTTCAGTCAAGTGTATCATTATCATAGATTCCCAGGCATTCTTATCAAAATTGTGGCTGTGTTAAGAAGCTTTACCAGGTTAGCTTCTGAGAAGGTGAAAAAATTTAGGCTGAAAAATCTGCTCTATTTGTCATCTTTAACCATGTAGACAGATTTTACTCCTGCTGAAAAAAAAAAACCTTTCATTGAAAAAAGAATTATCTTTGAATGTTTAAGACACAATTCAAGCACTATTTTAAGGGCATCTACCTTCTCATTCATCAAGTATTTATTGAGCACCTACAAGATACTAGAAATTCTGTTAGATCTGGGGATGGGACATAGCCTAATAGAAAACAATCTAAACCCTATTATTCTTAAAAATGGGGGATCAGCATTATACAAATAAATAATCACATTAATATATAATTAGAAAGTATACATGTAATTGAAGAAATTAAAGAGCGTGATGATTAAGGCAACTGATTTAGATTCAGGATCAGTGAAAAAGTGACATTAAATTTCAGACCTGAAGGAAAATTAGGAATTAGGCCAGGTGGGGAAAGAATTCCCCTGATGGAGTGACAGACGCAGCTGAAGATAGAGGCTGCACCAAGTTGTTGAGTCTTACAGGCCAGGCTGACAAATTTGATTCTTTTTCCTGGGGAAAATATTGAAGAATTTTAAGTGAGCGATTACAAGGTTAAATTAGCATTTTCAGTTAATTTACTGCTAGATGGAAAATGGATTGAAGGAGAATAAAGGAAGATTCAGACAGTCTATATCAAAGATTAGGGTGACTTTTACTAGAGCTTTGGCTGGGGAGATAGAGACACGAAACTATTCAAGTCATAGCTATGTCACCAAAAAAATGAGCACTGCCTGGACAAATACTAATTATCATTTTGGCCAACCTTATTTTTTTGTTAATAAGAAACAATATTTTAGAATAAACTCACAATCCAAAATATTAGAGAAATACTACTGTTTCTGTAGCTTTGCAGATCTGATACCAAATCTATGGAAAGAAGTTGAAATGCTGAAACAATGAGCTTTTCAAAAATCCAGGCATTTGGCACAGTGTTCCAAAGAAGGGAGTCCTAGACTTGCTCAGTTTTGAAGCTGCACATCAAGTACCTAAAAAACAATGTGTAAGTCCCATCCTGCCAGAGGTCAGAAAGTCCAGCCTTTTGTTTTTTTTTTTAACAATTTTATTCCCCAGTAGTTTTCTGAGTAACCCCAGAGAAAGCTGACGTGCTTCCCAAATCCGTCCTTGTTGCCACCTGCCACTTTAGTCAATGAAGGGTCTCTAGACCACAGCATGGCTTTTGTGCGTGTCACCCTGTGCTGTCTTGAGACTGGAATCTCTCAACAGTCTGAAACTTCTTTCTCATTTCCCCAGTGCAGATTACATTGTCTGGCCTCAGATTCCCCATGGTGATAAGTGAATCTATAATCCTTAAGAAGATTTTTCTGAAGGCTTGCGGATAACAGAAGAGATTTGAAACTCAGAGAGAATAAAACTGGAAACTATAGTCATTCTCAGTTCATAATGCAAGCCCCAGCAACAAGTATCACCTTTTCTCCCCAGCCTGTGGTCTGCAGCCTGGATACCTGAAGATACAGAAGAGGACTTCTGGTTCCCAAAGTTACTCTCCTCTAATTGTTTCTCTCCTATCAGGAGCCCACCCTAGCCACCAAAGAAAAAAAATGCATGTCTTTTGGAGAAAAAGATCCAAAGTGTACAACTTGATCCCTAGTGAAGACCATCTTACTGTTATTTTGCAGAGGGCTTTAGCCTCTTGATCCTGGGTCTCTTCATCATGGAGTGGGATTTGTGCTTTACATTTGTCAAGGCAAAAAGGACTTAAAGTGATTACCCCTGCACAAAACAATAATTGCCCTCCCGTGCGGTTTCAACCTTTAGAGAAACAGGTTCCTGATCAAAGTGTCAAAAATTCTTGGGTTTGTATTAGTTTCCTAGGGCTGCTATAACAAAGTACCACAAAATGGGTAACTTCAACAACAGAAACGTATTGTCTCACAGTTCTGGAGATGATCCACACAATTCTATAAGTCTGAGATCAAGGTGTCAGCAGCGTTGGTTCTTTCTGAGGGCTGAGAGGTTAATTAATTTGACTGCTAGAAGGAAAATGGCCTCATGTCTCTTCCCTGGGTTTTGTTGGCTTGTAGCAATCTTCAGCATTCCTTGGCTTCTAGGGGCATCATCTTAATCTCTGCCTTCATCTTCACATGATGCTTTCTCTGTAGGGTTTCACATTGTCTTCACTCTGTGCATGTCTCTGTGTCCAAATTTTCCCTTTAATAAGGACATCAGTCAAAATGGATTACAGGCCTACCCTACCCCAGAATGACCTCATCTTAACTAATTACATCTGGAACTATCTTATTTCCAAATAAGGTCGCATTCTTAGGTACTGGGGATGAGGACTTCAACACATGAATTTTGCAGGGACACGCTTAACCCGTAACAGGGTCTTATCTCATTGGAGTACCTAGTTGATGAGATAGTGTACATCATGTCATCTTACATCATGACTTGACTAACAAACCACTAGGAACAAAACCATGAGTGTACCTGACCTGGGAGGGAAGGAGACCATAGGGAAAACTGCCTCCTGTCCCCTCTGTAAAGATTTCAGTAAAGAAGTAGTTGTCCGTAAGAAGGAGGGAGAAGTGGGGGCCATAGGCAATTTAATTATCCCAAGTTTCATTTTATTTTATTTTTTAAGACAGGGTTTGGCTCTGTTGCTCAAGCTGGAGTGCAGTGGCACCCATCATAGCTCACTGCCCCCTCAAACTCCTGGGCTCAAGCAATCCTCTCACCTCAGCCTCCCAAGTAGCTGGGACTATAGGTGTGTGCCATAATGCCTAACTAATAATTTTTCCTTCTAATTACCTGGTTGTTTTATTTTGGTTTATGAAAATACTACACAATTGTTGGAGAGCATGAACAAAATATAAGTAATTGCAGAGGAGGAAAAAAAGGCATAATCCTAATACCTAAAATGACCGGTATTTAAAAAGGAATCATGTAGTTTATTAAAAATTGAAATAATCTTGGATAAAGTTTTGTATCCTGCCTTATCCACTTACTACTATTATAAACATTTTAAAATATAATAATATGCTTCAATACTGTGTTTTTTGTTTCTTTTCCTAATGACTCTATGGGATTTTATTACGAAATAGAGTGTAATCTATTTAATCATTTCTTCTCTCAAGATTTTTTTCTTGAGATTATTATTTCTAAGTTTATTTTATTATTGTTTCTATATTTATATTAAAAATAACAGAGCAATGAAGATTTTTGTGCGTAAATCTTGTATACATATCTAATTATTTTGATATGTACATCCCTAGAAGTGAAGTCGCAAGTTTTATATCTAAAGCTTTTAAATTGTACTGCAATTATAACTTCCCAAAAGAGTGATTTATGTGTTGCACTCCGTCAAATAATACGTATTTTCCCAATCCCTTGTCAAGATTAGATAAACATAAATTCCAAATTGAGGAGTAAAACATTTTGTTGTTGTTCTAATTACTTGTTTTCCTTTTTATAATAATGTTGAACTGTTTTTTGAAAATTTACATTTCTGTTTTTGCGACTCGCCCTTCATGTTCTGTTTGTTTTACATTTAGCATTTTTATTATTATGTTTTTCTTACTGACTTTTGAAAGCTCTTTATCACTCATATATAACCCAATGTATGTTTTTTTCCAGGATGTCATTTACTTTTTCATTCCATTTATGATTTGTTTTAAAGTATAGAAACTTAATGCTCTTGGCTTTGTCAGCTCTTTCTTTTATAGTTTCTATCTTTGATTTTATGCCTTGAAATTGTTATCTCAACCTAAAAGCTGATAAAAATTTATTTATATATTTTTCTTAGCGTGTGTGTGTGTGTGTGTGTTTTAATTCTTACACATTTAACTTTTTAGGCTGTCTAGAATTTATTTTTGTGTGTGGAATAAAAATGTGATTACATTTATTTCTTTTACATTAAGATTTCAGACAGAATATATCTAAAGTGCATATTGTATAACCCTTCTCTCAGTGATCTGAAATGCCATTTTTGTCATATACCAAATTCTCAATCTACTAGAGTTGGATTTTGGGTTCTGCATTCCCTTTCATGAAGTGATCTTCAAGGACTCTCATCTTTGTGGTCATCGTTTTTACATCTTAATGTAGCTGTAGTATCCTTTTTAAATTTTCTCGAAAGCAAAATCTTTGGAAAAAAATCATTTCCTGTTTCCTACAACAAACTTGATTAAAAAGATTTACTTCTTACACTGAGTTCTCCAGTATTTTCCTTCCTTGTCTCGGAGAGTTGGTGTTTGCTTATCCCTAGAGAAGCCCTGATGCGGGGCTGCCTTTGAGCTTGTGTGAGTAGCTACAAAGGTTGAGACTGTGTGTGACTTCCAGACCACACATGGCGTGGTGGTCATTCTGGTCAGCCTGGGTGCAAGCAGTACGAGTGTGCATTGACTATAGAAAATTTACAAACAGCAACAGAAAAACCTGGCAAACATTGATTTGCTTTTCATTATCATCATGCACCAAGAAGTTTAAACAATGTTAATGATACAATACTCTCTTAAAAAAACTTTTATTGGTCTAATTCTAAACAACTGCCATAGCTATTGAGTTCTAATAATACATGCATGGCTTTAAATTCATACATTTTAAAATTGCTTATCACTGGATAAATGTTATGTTCTCTATGAAAGATAATTCAAAGAACTCCAAATTATACAGTTTCTAACACATGAAGATTAACTATATTTGAGCTCGCTTGGGGATTGGTTTTCCAACTCCAGAGGAACTAGGTATTCCTGCATTCAAATGGTACATATAAAATGAACAAGACAGCACAGTGCTTGTACATTGGAAGAAACAGAATGTGATGAATTTTCTGGTGAAGCCATTTTCGAGGAAATGTTTTGGCTGCAAGAGAGATATGAGATTTACCAGAATTGATCCGGAAGAAACAAAGACATGGGTGGTATTGCAAGCTCTGGAATGTATTGTAAAATGATATTTTTATAAATATCTGCAACACTTACCTGTATGTTTAAGAGTTGTGTGTCTGTTGCTTCATTTGAAATACCTTTTTGAACTTAAAATGAATATAAGGTTTAATAGTGGCCAACTATGAACAATGACAGATTAACAAGGCTGCACTGCCTATGAATGTAAATAATGTAAAGAAAAACAGTTTTGAAGATGTTATTTACTAATTTGCAAAAGTTAAGGCCTAAAAACAAAAACTCTGTTTTCATTCGTGACTGTAATAGACTAATATGTAGGCCTATGTTTTATTTGCATTTATATGTAGTATTTCATTACTTATTTTTTCTTTCGGCATTGCAGTATTTATTTGTTGTTAATTAATACATTTATTTTTTTACTGGCATAATTTTATGACAAAGTTTAATAAAAGGGAATTTTCAATAGCTGCGATTCTTTTCCGGACATTATTGTAATTTATTTTATTTCATGATTATTACTGCAAATAATTTTGTTGCATAGAAAAGAGGGTGTTAAACAGTGCTCTGCTCCAAGTTTTAAATACGCTAGGTGTGCTTCTATCTCTGGGTAGAACTCCTTTCTGGAGGGAACCTTCCATACTATCAGCATGTCTGGCCATCATCTCAAAAAGAAGCCTCTACTGCTTCTATATCCTCTGTACCTGCCCATGACCTGACCTCACCCTACTGATTTAGATGATGTGAAGACACGTCTGGTCTGCTAATTTCCCAGGCATATTAGACAGCTAACAATGTTTCCTTTAAGTCAGTCCCAAACACATCAAGTTTTCTGGTATACAGATGGCATTCTTTCTAGTTTCCAATGATGTTTTATTTTCCTACCACTTTCCTCCCAATTTTACATTTTGTAGGTTTTTCCCATGGTGCTCCCTTTCCAATGTCTTTCTGGAAGTCACACATTGACCACTAACAACAGGAGAGAGGACAAATAAAGGCAGCAAGAGACTATTTCCAATGCCAAATATGATCAGGTAACTCAACACTTTTTCTTGGGCATGTGGGGTGGGCAAAGTTGGGATGCCCTTCCGAAGGGTGCAAAGAAGTTAGCTCATCCTTTGGAATGACACTTAAGCCTCCCACGTTATTTCTATCTTGGATAATAAGAATTCTGGTTTTGAAATAAAGGGTTGGAATGCATTTTCTTTGATAAAATATGCACAGAATTTTAGAGCTAGAGCTTAACAAACCAAGCCCTTTATTTTATAGATGAAAAAAATAAATAAATCCCAGAGGAGTCAAGTCACTTGAGTTAATTCCTCAAGGTAGTTAGTGGCAGAACTGGAACCAGAGCTCGGATCTACCTATTTCTAATTAAGCATATTTTCTAATAGAGATATTGCTGTGCTTGCTTTGACGTCATGCTTAACCTTTCTCCCCAGTTCCTGCTTCCTGGTTGTTGTGAGGATTAAATCTAATAATATATATTAGAATGTTCCTGAACTTCTAAAAGGCTTAAAAAATCTTGACAGCCTTACTGTTATTCTGATAAATGTTCCAAATAAAAGAAGTTTCAAAAGGATGTAAATTGTGGCTTTTTGTGGAGTTCTGTATGAAATGCAGCCTTTTCTCTTTTACAGTGATATTGACATAATTCTGCTCCAATAAACTAATGTTCCTATCTCAAATGACTTATTTGGCAGGAACAAAAATTAATATGTTAATGCAAAAGAAAAGACACAGAAAGATTTCAAAATGGGGAATGGCAGAATGTCTTTAAAGTTACCAAGAGACAAATGCCAATGCTTAATTTTTATTTTAAAATAAAGTATTCAGTATCTATATAATAACCTTAAATGCACAAGCATTGTTGTGATCATAACCCCTCCTCTTCTTCTATCTAGTAGAAAATTTGCTAGTCTTTTATGTTTCTGCTTTATTCATTTATTTCTTTCCTTAAGCAAGTATTTATTGAAACATTATTATGTGCCAATTCTGTGGTTAGAATAATGAATACAAGAAGATTCTATAGAGAGAAACAGAGGCAATTATACTAAGTCATGAAAAGAACTAGGGTAGCAGATGTAGTGTTAGAGAAGCAAGGAAAATAGAGTTTAGTAAAACTTGAAACATTCAGATCTTCCATTAATAAGAAATTCTGTTAAGAGTATTATGGAGGGATTTGAGTGAAACCAAAAGTTTAAAAATCATTTGAATTTTTAAAACTCAAAGGTTTTAGTCTGTTGTGACCAAATATATTGAAAAATGGCTATTATTCAAATTCATTTAAAATTTATCCTCTGATTAATTTTTACTTTGTGAATGTGATTCTAGTTTCTTTAATTTGGGAGATAATGAATAAAGAGCTAGATTCTAAATTTCCTAGGTTTTGAGGACTGATAAAACATTTCCCATTACTAAAATGTTATCTATTAAAACTGAAAAACTTGGGTTGAAATCTTTGGATGCATCAGCAATACGATCAATAGTCATGATTAAAGATAAAGAGTGACATGATGAGGCAAAAAGTGTTGATAGATATGGTTTGGAAATAAGAAAACTATGAATGCATTGCAGATAGGCAGATTAAATAGAGAATGTAGAAAGCATTTTTATAACAAGTCATTTAATTAAAATATATGATTCTGACTGATACACTAAATGGCTCTTTGAGAGTACACAAAATATATTTCCGGCTTGTTAAGAAATAAGGGAAAGTAAATAATTAGTGCCACGTTCCTTAATTGTAAGAATGGGAACCACAGGGGAATTATTGTGCAATACTCAATTATGAACTAATAAAAAAAGAGCATCATGAGAAAAGATCATGAGATCATTTCTTTCTGTGGGTAATTCCAGTAATAAATTCTAAGAACATACCATCTCTATATAGATGAATAAGGAATACCAAAGTAATCAAGAATCAAAGTTAATGGAAAAGAATTAGAAATGTGACATAATAAACGTGGGAGAGGGAGGGATGGTGAAGCTAAGGGAAGAAAAACAAAGCCCTCAAAAGCTGTCATATGTTCCTATTGTGTATAATCTATGTGAACAAGGTCAGCAACCAAGGTAACATGAACACTGAGAGATACTGGAGAATTTCTTTATTATTCAAAAATATAATGAATACATGAATCATTTTTTGAAGATACAAGTGATAGAACTACAGACTACTGGAAATGAATAAGACTTTCTCTAAAAGAAAATGAAAATGTTGAAACAAATCGAATAATGTGAATATAGCTTTAAGAATTTAGATGACAGATTTAAATCTCGAGTGTGTCATAAACCAAAGCAAAATAGCAGAAGATAAGTGAGATTGCACTTGCTGTAGGACCTCAAATTCTATTGTTTTGAGATCTGTACGCAAAAAAAAAAAAAAAAAAAAAAGAGAGAGAGATAAAATTTAGGAGCATCTTAAGGAGGCCTACTTCTTACAGTACTCGAACAGCTTTATCATACTTTGTGGCACTCTTGGTGATAGATGAGGGAGATGATCGGAGAGAAAGTGAGAAAAGTGTTTTTCTATGATCTTGACAGTCTGATTACCTCTGAATTTCACACTCCCACTTTCAATGGACAAAACACCCTATTTTTCTCTTTTTGCTAAAGTAGAGTCACATTGTTAGATACAAAACAAAGATCGTCACTCCGCTAAATTTTATAGAAACACTTAAAAGTATAGAAGATACATGAACAACAATAATTATAGGTGACAATATATGCCAGTCACTGTCTATGGCCATGTATCTGTATTAAATCATGTAATCTTCACGACAGCCTGTGAAGAAGGCTGTTTTCATAGGAAGAAATGGAAACATCGAGAGGGGAAGGAAATTGTCCCATACCACACAGCTGAGAAAAGGTGGGACAGGCTTCAGTTCAAGCCACTTTAGTGTTCCTTTCATGTGGGTAGAAATGAAAGGAAGCATTGAAAAGACAATTTTTTATACATATTTAGCCATTGCTTCCCAATAGTACAGAATAATGCAGAATCCCTTTTAATCGTTGTTTGAAAACAACCTAATCCTGTTTGCTAATTCAGTGCCTAGATTTTTTTTCTTCTATCTCTCACACCATTTCTTTTTCTTTTTTAAAATCTGAAAATTTCCAATTCACTTGATACATTTGTCAAGAAGAGTTTGTGAAAAATATCGAATTGGAGGGCAGCCTGTCTGTATCAGTGAGAATTAGGGTACTTATCTAGGAACTATTGAAGTAACTTAGACACTCAGGATTTATTTCTTCCTGTAAACAACAACAGCAAAGTTCAGAGGAGAGCCTGGAGAAAAGCATAAAATTGTTAGAGACCCAGGGGCTTTCTCTTTCTGCTCATATTAGTTGTCTTCCATCTGCAAGATAATTGCACTATGTAAGGTCATGGCAGGGGTTCCATCTACATCACTGGGGTAAAATAAAGGAAAGAAAGAGAGAGGAGTGGAGCATGAAGCACTTGCCTTTTAAAGGAATATCCCAGAGAATCCACAGAGCACTTCCTTTTCCCATTGATCAGAAATTAGTCAGATGGCCACATCTAACAGCAAAGAATAACTGGGAAATCTAGTCTTTTAACTGGACACAGTGCTATCCTGAATAAAACTGGAGTTTTGTTACTAAGGTGGATGGTGGAAACGGATGTTGGTGGAAAGAACAAATAGCTTTTGCCACTGTGTCATCAGGAAAATTACGGACATTCAGAGCGATATGAGAAAGAAGACTGGGGTGAAAGCCCAGTTTGGAAAGCCAGTATAAAATTACAAGAGTCAATGGGAGGCAACTGTGTGCTATAGAACTGGATTAGGTTTACTTGTGATTAACTATAATGGTTTAACTTTTCAAATTGGTTGGTGTTAACTTCTACCTAAGGGGGCTTCTTATAGGCTGGATTTACATAGGAATCATTACCTTAAAATTCTTTTAGAAAGGAAAGAGAGCCCCAACTTGATTATTCTAAGCCTGAAATCCTTAAAGTCAATCAGACATGGTCCCAGCCCTCCCCTTTCTGCTCCTCAGAATATAACACACTGGCTTAGGGGTAAGGGGAGAAACTTTCATTTTTTTTTTTTTTTTTTTTTTTTTGTCTTAAGCCACCATCTCTGAGTACCAAGGTACAGTAGAGATACACACCAAAGAAATCTTTAGAGGATTGCACTCCACTCTTTTTATCTCACTTCAAATTATAGAAATGGAACTGCCACCAGATAAGGACATTTTCATAAACACTTTACTTCTATGTTCCAATGGATGCTGATGAGAGAACATATGTACACACAGCCATATTCACAGACATTTTTAACCTCCAGCAACTATAAAGTCTCATCTGTTGTATAAAGAAAGCTTCTATTTCCAGTGCAATTTGCCAGCGGACGCTGATCACTTGACAGTTATATTTAAAGGCGGCAGGCTCCTGACTCGAAATCCTATGCACTAAACACCTGTTCCCTGTCAGAAAATGCAGCTGACATTTTTCTAAAAGACCTAGTTATTTTGTTGGAATAGTTCTTTGCCCTATGGACCTCATAAAGACAAGTCAGTGGATTGTGTGAGATTTCAACAGGCTCTATGTTGAAAGTAGAGCCCCACAAGGCTCTTGACATGTGAAGCAAACACAGGAAGACCAGTTTGCCAACAGACAAAATGCCATTAGCTGCCTCATTCTCAGCCATTCTGCCATGAGAAACTAGCATCCTCTGATACTATTGTTGGCACAGTATTGTGACATTGCATCTGACTTTCAGATTCTTTAAAAAAATCATTAAGCATCTGGTTATAAAGATTATTCATGTTTACTATAGTTAATTATAAATGTATAAAAATCACAAATAAAAGAATACATATTGTCAAGATTTGCAAGCTGAAAAGTTAACCTGCTGCAGTTTTATAGACACTAGTAGAAGACATGAGACTCCTAGAGCAGAGGTAAAAGTTTATTACAGCAGTAGAGCATCAGCAGGTTTTGAACCATTTCCTGAGCCCCAGTTCCAAGGGGATGATACAAAAGGGGCATGATGGCCCCTATACACACAGTGGGTTATGTTACAGGAAAGGAATTCTGAGCTTAGGGAACCTGAATCTCTTTCTATGGGCAATAGCCTGGCTGAACTTTGTCTTGAAGGGAGATATTCTCTTTATTAAACTGGACAGTGAACAAACCTACCTGTTGTTCTAGAGGGAAACACTATTTTCCAACCCTGTTCACAATACAAATATTCTTGGAAAGGTAATCTGTAAAATGAGCAGTCAGTACCTCTGCTTGCAAAATAAGCAGAAATTTAAGAGATCCATGGAAAATTATCTCCCAATATACATAAACCAAATCTCCAGGGTGTGGGGTGGTGGTGATATTGGTATCTTGATATATATGTTTGGATAAACATATTTATTTTAAAAAATTAAAGCTTTAATAATACTACCTTAAGTATATATAGTGCATTTCACTTCATAATTTTATATAATATAGTGTTCCAAAATACAGATTTACTATTTTTAAAAAATAAACAATTTTTTTATTGTTGGACATTGCAAATGTTTCTAAATTGCTACTATTATAATCAATACTCACTAAAAAATTTTTTGTACATGGATTTTTGTGTATAGATGTGATGACTTATTTAGGGTAAATTCTGAAAGTGGTGTTTCTGGGAAAAAAAGTTAATGGTTATTTCTGAAGCTTTTGATAAATCTTGCCAAATTATTCCAAGAAAAGATTGTACCAATTTGCACTCCCGTCAACAATTTGTAGAGGAATTTTCATGTTTATGACAATAATTTAATTTGAAAATAAGACTAATATTAAAATACTGAAGTAATATCTGTGATTTTAATCATCAAATAATAATGATGTTTATAAACAAACACAAGTGAATACTGGTTTTCTTCTTTTCCTAAGTGCTATGTCATGATTCCCTTTCAATTAGTAGTTAGAGTTCAGAATAATCAGTGTTCTGTGTCTAGCAGGCACTCAACAAAGAGAGGGCTAGGATGCTATTCCACACCATCTGTTTATTTTAGCAAATAAAAGTAAATGCTAAGCCACATCTTAGACACAAGCAAACCAAAAGGAACAGGTTTCTTACTTTATTGGAGTTTGCAATCTAGGATTTGCCATGCATGAAAGAAACTCCAAATAAACCTTGATGTCCTCTTATACACTGTAATCTGCAAATGTGCTTTGTGTGTGGAATTTACTTAGATAAAATACACTTACGCACACACATGTGCATGCAAAACAATAAAACAGTAAATGTTAAATTGCTTCATTTGTTTTTCAAAAAGTTTTTAAAAAATTGTACTGTGTATAAGGTGTACAACATCATGTTATGAGATACATGTAGAGAGTGAAAAGGTTACAATGGTGACTCAAATTAACATGTCCATCATCTCACATGGTTATCCTTTTTTTGTTTTTGTGGTAAGAACAGCTAGAATCTATCCCTTGAGCAGAGATTCTATATACAGTACAATTTTATTATATCTATAGTCCTCATGTTGTGTATTAGATCTCTAGACCTGTTCATCCTACATATCTGCTACTTTATATCCTCCTACCTACATGTCTTCATTCACTCCCCCTACCCTGCTCCTTGTAATCCCTGTATTATTTTCTATCTCTATATATTTAACTTTTTTTTAATTTCACGTATAAGTGATATCATGCAATATTTTCATTTTTTTTGGCTTATTTCACTTGGCACAGTGTCCTCCAGGCTCATCCATATTGTGGCAAATGACAAGATCTCATTCTTTCTTTAGGGTGGAATCATATTCTATGATATCTATGTACCACAGTTTTTTTATCCATTTGTCCAATGACAGACACAGGATTTTTCCTTATCTTGGCTATTGTTAATAATGCTACAATGAACATGAGTGCAGGTATCTTTATGATGTAGTGACTTCATTCCCTTTGGGTATAGATGTAGAAGATGGAATTACTGGGTCACATGTTAATTCTGTTTTTATTTTATTTTATTTTGTTTTAGAAATCTCCATACTATTTTCTATAATGGTGGCACCAATATATATTCCCACCAACAGTGCACAAACACTCGCTTTCTCCATGTCCTTGTCAATATTTATCTTTTAACTTTTTGATAATTGTCATCCTAACAGTTGTGCGGTGGCATCAGGAGTGGTTTTGATGTGTATTTCCCTGATGACTAATGATGTTGAGCACCATTTTATATATCTGTCAGCCATTTTTATGTCTTCTTTGGAGGAATGTTTATTCAGGCCTTTTGCCTATTTTTTATTTGGACTATTTGTCCACTATTTTTAATATTTTTCACTATTAAGTTGTATGAGTTTTTTAAACTGAATATTAATCCCTTACCTCCCTTGGTTTCCAAATATTTTTCCCAATTTATAGGCTGATGTTTCAATTTGTTAATTGTTTCCTTTATTGTGTAGAAGCTTTTGTTGTTTGACATGGGACCATTTATTTACTTTTGTATTTGTGGCCTGAGTGTAATATCAGAAGAAAAATTATTGCCAAGGCCAATGTTCAGAAGCTATTCCTCTATGTTCTATTCTAGGAGTTTTATAGTTTCTGGTCTACTATGCAGGTCTTTAATCCATTTTGAATTGATTTTTGAGTATGGTGTAAGGGTCCAATCTCATTGTTTGTATGTAGAAATCTAGTTTTCCCAGCATCATTTGTTGAAGAAACTCTCCTTTCTATGTTGTGTCCCTTTGGTGACCTTGTTAAAAATCCATTGACTGTATATGCTTGGATGTATTTCTTGGCTTTCTATCTTGTATGCATCTGTTTTCATGCCAGCATCATACTGTTTTGCTTATTATAGCTTTATAATATAATTTTAAATGAAGTTTGATGCCTCCTACTTTGTTTTGCTTAGATTGCTTCATTTAAATCAGTGCTATGTAAAATTGTTCTGCTATGAAATAACACACATAATTTGTTTGTTCATCAGTTTATTCACTCATTCAACAAATATACATAAATTTTTCTCCAATCCATCCTTGCTTCTTTCCTTCCTTCCTTTCTTCCTTCCTTCCTTCCTTCCTTCTATCTTTCCTTCCTTTCCCAATTCTAGTTGCTCTCATCAAACCCTTGCTCCTCTAATTAGGATATTTTAGTGGGCTTAATATATAATAGTTATTTCCTATCCCTTCAAGTTTAGAACCAATGGAGAGAGAATCACAGGAGTTGGGCAAATGAGCATCAAATTACCCACTTTATAAAGTTCTCTGAAGAATATAACTTGAGGTATGCTCATGCTTTACTCCAGAATTAAATTTACTTACCCAGTCATAGTCTGAACTAGAAAACCATCAGTTTTTCCAGCAGAAAGCGTAAGGCATAGGGGAATAGAGTAAGTGTGCTTCTGGGGATCAAGCTGATGTCCAAACAGGAATGAGCTTGTAGAACAAGCTTATCCAACCCTCGGCTTGTGGGCTGCATGTGGCTCAGGTTTTGAATGCAGCCCAACTCAAATTTGTAAACTTCCTTAAAACATTGTGAGATATTTTTCAATTTTTTTTTTTTTTTTTTTTTGCTCAGGAGCTATTACTAGTGTTAGTGTATTTTATGTGTGGCCTAAGACGATTCTTCTTC
This sequence comes from Hylobates moloch, assembly GCF_009828535.3. NCBI lineage: Eukaryota > Metazoa > Chordata > Mammalia > Primates > Hylobatidae > Hylobates > Hylobates moloch. The sequence continues at coordinate 135,583,696 of NW_026652279.1, forward strand.
CAGTGTGCCCCAAGGAAGCCAAAAGATTGGACACCCCTGGAAACTCATCAGTCAGAGGAGATATGAGGGAGAGGCCTGAAGTGACCCTTTCTGGAAATTCTTCCATATGAAAACATGGAAGGAGGGAGGTGAGTGTTCTATCCTGATGCCTATGAGTTATGAAGGAAGAGAAGGATTTTAACAATCTCTTTAACAAATCTTCTCATTTAATGGATTAGGAAAAGAGGGGGAATAAATTGCTCAAACTCTCACAATGAGATAGGGGTAAAACCAGGACTAGATGCCAATTTTTATGGATGTCAGCCCAACGATATTCCATAAAATATTTGGCAATCTGGCAAAACTCAATCTGCATTTTAAAAATATAGCCAAAATTTGGGATTAGCAAAAATTTGGTGTTTTTTTTTTGGTCAGGACACTGTTTTTTAAAATTAACAATGATTATTTTTCATACTCATGGTTTACATTTAAAGTATTTACATTTAAAGGGTGAATAATTTTTTTGTCCTGTTTTGCAGAGAAGAAATCTATTTTATAAGGAACTTCCATTTGTATTATTCCAGATTACAATGCATTAGGATTAATATAGTTGAAACTTGGCCTGAGAAGAAAGAGGGGAGGCTAAATGCCAAGAGCTAAATTCCACAGCTATGACCAATTTCATGAGCTGATTCACTCCTGTTTGTACTTTGGAGGAAGAAGCTTGGAATACAGAGAAGCATGCAGGCAGCAACCCAGGTTAACTGCTTTGAAGAACTCACAGTATAGTGAAGAAATTGGCTAAACTACTCTATAATTTTTATTTAATGATTTTGCATTACACTAGGAAGAGAAAGGCAGTTTCACAAAATTTCTTTGTTAGGAGAGGAGGAGGGTGTGATGCAGTAAAAAGAAGGACAAAGGCAATGCCTATTGTTTATGGTTGCTTGTCATTTCATAGGTTTCCTATGTAGGAACCACATGTGCAAAAATGGCAAAAGAAAGAGAGGAGCAAGAGATCCGCTTAGATAATCCAACAAAACAATAACTGGAACAGAAAAGAAAACGACTGTCAATCAAACCCCTGAGTGACTCCACATTGTCTTTAATTCTCCTCTAATCAAAGAGCAGCACACAGTTGTGAGAGGTGGTCCGAGCTGGGGAGCTTATGCAGAGAGTGACTCCATTCACAGAAATTTTGGCATGATTCCTAACCTCTTAGCCTGAGGGAGAATTTCTTAAATTTTATTTGTGGTCCTCACCTGAGAGAATTGATGCCTTCAAGAGAGCACCAGTCACAGGCTAAACAGACATGCAATAAAATTATCCTCCTTGGATAGGTCAGGAGCTGGCTGATAACTTAGTCTATGCCTACATCAATCAGGGAGCAGCAGGGGCGTCCACAGTCAAGGAGAGCCGAAGGTGGCAGGGCTTACAGCCGCAGATCATCTTAAATAAAGATACAAAAGGCAGACCCTCATAAAAGAAACCATAAATGAGACAATGAATAACGGCCTCTGTTTATCATTCTTTATTGTTTGCAACTTTCACAATAAGCGTGTGTTGTTTTCTTAAATAAATAGCAAACAATAAACTCATATTGATATGGCATCAATTTTCACTGAATACCCTAAGAGGAAGCCATGTTTTTCCTGCACTTTTGTAAAGCTTACAGGTGGATTTCTTTTTTCTTTTTTTAAAAAGAGTACGTTCGGGCTGATCAGTGAGTTTATGCATCTGGGTAAATGGATAAGCAAATATTAAATTTGATATCACTGTTTTCATTATTACTAATTTCAGAAATTCAGGTTTATAAAATGCATTCTAGCTGAGTTTTAAAAAGATCAGACTATCTTGCGGTCATCGAAATTTATGGAACTCTGTCTAATACCCTCAACTGGATTAGATTTTAGCTCTACAAACAGCCTTATCTCTTAAGAGCTAGGACCTGAAATTAAATTATAAATTGATACTATCAATAGCAGAAATGTTATCTTGAGCCTGGAAGGCCAGAAGGCTGATTGAATCTCATTCATCACAGATGCACTTTGCTAGTGATGGCTGTGTTTGGGCACAAGGGTGTGTTTATGTGTTATAACCAGTGGGTTGGTTAGCTGAGCTGGTTAGCACACAGTGCAAATGGGTGCAGCAGGAAATGCTCTATGGCTCCTTAAGCCAGTTTCCTTTGCTTTGTTTAGTGATGATTAATGGTGATCCAGATCCTATATGGTGGTTTCGTATCCCACTGATGAGCCCAATAATAGAACCAACTTTATGCATGAAAAATCTATTTTTTTCATAGATTCAGGGAGGTATAAAATCTAATAAAAGTCAAATAGAGCAATGCTTCAATGTGCTTATAGGCCTTTTTTAAGTTCCCACAGAGAACTTTCCATGCTCACTGTCTCATTTTTACAAAACTCCATGCCTTGTTCCATTTGAATCACAAATTGTGACATCCTTGAACTAGATCTAAAATGACTGTCAGCTAAAACCCAACCATTTACAGAATAGTCCATGGCCCTAATGAGGGACCCTACCATGAGAGCTGGGCTCAAAAATTAGGTAGCAAATCTGATAAGATCTTCTCTTTTAGGGGATTTTAAGTATAAAATACACGGAGAGGGACACAATCACATGGGTGATGCACAGGAGAAGGTAGCAAGAAGAAGGAATAATCCAGTAGAAATTATGAGGTAGCAAATGTTACGAACAAGGAAGAATTGTGTGGCAGATTGCAGAGTAGAGAATATTTCATCACGAGCAGCCAGAACAACAGCAGGAAGGTGCAACAGAGAGTAGCTGGATAACCATGCTGAGTAATGCATAAAGGAAGCCTGCTGCTGGGGGCGGTAAAACGACAGCAAGGTCTTTACAGCCATGTTATAAAGTGAATGGCATTTCTCTTCTCCACTATGCCCAACTTTGTTAATGTGGAAGGATCCTGAAAGTTATTCTATACTCTTGGAAGCCTGGCTATGCAGCTGTTTCCAATCTCTTTTACTTCTTTGTGCATCCCTTATAATAAAACTCTATCAGTTGAGGTTTTCTGAGGGCGAATTTGTACTTGCTGCCTGAAGGGTCTTAATATGCAAACATTACTGTATTTGCAGGAAAGAAAGTATTTTATTGCCCTAGAAGTTAGTTTTTTATTTTTATAGATTTAGGGTTACAAATGCTGTTGTGTTACATGGTATATTGCATAATGCTGAAATCTGAACTTTTAGTGTACCCACCACCTGAATAGTGTGCATTGTATCCATAGGAAGTATTTCAACCCTTACCCCGTACCCCTGCAACTCTACTACATTTTAGAGTCTCCAATGTCTCTCTCTCTCTCTCTCTCTCTCTCTGTCTCTTTTTTTGGAGACGGAGTCTTGCTTTGTTGTCCAGGCTGGAGTGCAGAAGTGTGATCTTGGCTCACTGCAACCTCTGCCTCCCAGGTTCAAACAATTCTCCTGCCTCAGTCTCCCAAGTAGCTGGGACTACAGGCATGCACCACCACGCCGGGCTGATTTTGTATTTTTGGTAGAGACAGGGTTTCACCATGTTGGCCAGGCTGGTCTCGAATTCCTGACTTCAGGGGATCTGCCTGCCTTGGGCTCCCCGAGTGCTTGGATTACAGGTGTGAGCCACTGTGCATGGCTCCTCCAATGTCTTTTATTCCACACTGTATGTCTATGTGTACACATTGTTTAGCTCCCACTTATAAGTGGGAGCATGTGGCTTTTGACTTTCTCTTTCTGGGTCACTTCACTTAGGAAAATAGCTGGAATTAATTATCTTAAGTGGATAATTGGAAGATTACATAACTGATAATATTTGATAGTGGCTCTATAGGTGGTATTTAGGAGAAATTTAATAAAGAAATAAGTACACATTGAAATAGTGCTGGGGCAACCAATGTGTAGAAGTGCTTGAGATACGGGTACTACCTAGTTTACTGATTATGTCTCTATATTTTCTTATTGGAAAGATATTAGAAATCAAAGCAAGTTATTACGTCAATCCGAGGTGTGGAGGTTGATAAAAGCCGTCCACATGTTTGTCACTTGAAGGCTACATTTAGGTATAATGGAACTCAATTAAAACAAATCCGGCTTTATACTCAAAAATCAATTTTGCAAATCATGTTTTATATATTTGATACTGTATCTATAGGAAGATTAGAATTTGACATTAATTCATAAAATAGAAGGACACATAAAAGAATAATGTGGTGAGAAGCCCTTACCACTCATAACTATAAGATGAAAGGAGGATAAAAAATAACATCCTAACTTAAAAAATTAAACAAGTTTCTTTTTACAGGATAAATGAAACATTAATAAATGCTATGATTGTGTTAATTTGAAAATAACATTTCTGTGACAGGGTTTTGTTCTGTTGCCCAGGCTGGAGTGCAGCAATCATGGCTCACTTGAACTCCTGGCCTCAAGCAATCCTTTCTCCTCAGTCTCCCAAAATGCTGGAATCACAGGGGTGAGCCACTGTGCCTAGCCTGAAAATAACATTTCTTTGGTTAATTCCTGTTTCAACTGAAAACTGAGACATAGGATGAATGGTTCTTTGTCTTAGCAGGGTTGGCTGTGGGTGGAGTTTTGCAGGGTCAGTTAAAGTACCCAGATAGGGGCAGCAATGGCATTGGCACAATCAGTTAAAGCAGCAGAAGTGGAGGACAGGAGGCACATGTGGTGGACATTGCCGTTTGCATTGAGAATAGACCCTGATGCAAGATTAGCAGCAGCATTAATAGCCTCAGAAAAAAAGCTGGCAAGTATAGAAGGAGCATCAGGATCTACTCCAAAGGCAGAGAGGGATTACTTCACCTGACAGTACATCTGCGCTTAAAAAGTCAAAAACGACCTCTGTTGTTGAGAGTGGTAGTGGTTCTCGGAGGAATGAAGTCTCAGTAACACACACTGTGGGGTGTGTGTGGATGGTGGAGGGGATCTGAGGGAGGATGGGGAGAGAGGAAGGGAGTAAGGAGGAACAATGCAAATATCTGTGCTGATAACCCAAGACCTTGACTTATCACCGCTCAATTTAACTGAAGGATGGGAAGAGGTTATAGAAGCAAACATAACATAGAAAGAAAATATAACTAGATTTTCTTTCTCTTCTCCTTTTTTCCCTCCTTCCTTCATTTACTCCATCTCTTTGTCTTTCTATTCTAAACATTTTTAAACTTTTTAATTTGAAGTAATTTTACACTTACAAAAATGTTGTAAAAATAATACTTGTAATGTTCCCATACCTCTCCTTTACTGTTAACATTGTATAATTAAAGTATAGTTATCCAAACCGGGAAGTTAATGTCGATGCAATATCATTAAGTAGTCTACAGGTTGTATTTGAATTATGCCAATTGCCCCACTAGTGTATTTCTCATGGTTCTAGGTTCAACCTAGCATCTCATATTGCATTTAGGTGGCATGTCTCCTTAGCCCCCAATCTGGTGACTTTTGTGACCCTTCTTATTTGTGTCTCATGAACCTTTCAGTTCTGATGACCACTGGTTAGTTATTTCATTTGATTTGATTAGAATTGAAGTTATGCATTTTTGACAAGAATGTAACAGTAGTGATGTTGGACCCTTCCCAGTGTGTCATATGCAAAGGTACAAGGTTTTGGTGTGTCTTATTACTGGTGATGTTAACTTTAATCATTTGGTTTAGGTGGCATCTGCCAGGTTTCTCCACTGTGAAGTTACAATTTTCTCCTTTAAATTAATAAGCACCTTGTGGGAAGATAATTTGAGACTCTACAAATATCCTGTTCATCATGATACATTTACTGTCTAATTTTAGCATCCAAGGATGATTCTTATCTATAACAATGATTACTGTGGTATTTGACAAATGATGATTTTTCTATTTTCGTTGTCCTGTTTTTATTACTTGAAATACTCCTGTAAGGAATACTTATCTTTTCTCTCCCATTTATTTGTTTATATGGATTTGCTTTTATCTCCAACCAAACTCTTCCCTCAATTCAAATTATTACCTCCCCTAGGCCATGCCACCTTTTCTTTCCTGGGGGCCTGTGTTAGTCCCTTCTCACACTGCTGTGAAGAAATACCCAAGATTGGGTAATTTATAAAGAAAAGAGATTTAGTTGACTCACAGTTCTGCATAGCTGGGGAGGCCTCCGCAGACTTACAATCATGGTGGAAGGCACCTCTTCACAGGGTGGCAGGAGAGAGAATGAGTGAGTGCCAGAAAGGGAAATGCCAGATGCTTATAAAACAATCAGACCTCATGAGAACTTACTCACTATCATGAGAACAGAATGGGGGAAACTGCCCCCATGATTAAATTACCTCCTACCAGGGCCCTCGCACAACACATGGGGATTATGGGAATTACAATTCAAGAAGAGATTTGGGTGAGGACACAGCCAAATCATATCAGGGCCCCAGAGTTGATCATGAACATGAAGTTACTGGCCTTCCACATGTTAGTTTATTCTCCCTTCTTCTTTTGTCTTGGGTAGTGTCTTCACTGATTGACCTGACTCATTACTTTGGTTTCCAGGCTAATTCATTTAACCTGATGTTTAATTTTTATCTTTCATTAACTCTACTTGTTCTGGTTTTCAGTACTTCATTCATGACTGTCCACAGCCCTTACATAAGGCTGACAACCAGTAAATTCCTCCTACTTTTAAATTCTATTTAAGTCAACAAAGTCAAGAGAGTGGTGTTGTTACTCTCAATGGTGAGCATTCTGTCTGCCAGCTTCTATTTCTTCCTCTTTTAGTAATGGTTTCCATTAGGGGGTGACCTCTTGGTATTGTGTGTGGTCTTGGTTGGGTTATATGTAAAGGTCACTTGCCTTTCCCAGGCAGGAATGAGCATCACCATTCAACTGAGGCTGCCCACACTCTGTCCTGGTACTCTGAACTCTGAGTGGGTTGAGGCAAAGAGAGAGAAACTAAATAGAACAAAAGCAGTGGGGGCATGGGAAGCATATTCATGCCCCTAATGGAGCCCTAAAGATGCTGTTGCCTAATTCATGCTAACAAGCCATCTGAAGTGTTTTTTGGCTTGTTAATTTCAGAGCCTAATTCTCCATCCTTCCTTTTGAACTGGTGAATTTTCTGAAATTTTCCCAATAAATACATTTTGTATACTTTAGCCAGAGTTATTTTTCTGCAGCTTGGGGAAAAACAACAACAACGCACTGATACAGTCTTGTAAGAGAAGTATAGGAAATATTACTGTTTTCTTGAAGCTAAAGAATTCAAGAAAGAATTGCCACACCTTCTGTTGATGAGAACTGGATTAGCAGCAAGTCAGAAGGAGGCTGACCTTCCTCACAGACATTAGCTGATTGCTGGGGGCCATGGGCATTTACACTATTATATATAGCTGACTTAGAAAGATAATCAGTGTACATGCCTCAGTTATACAAAAATCCATGTGTCCCTCTCCTGGATTTGCTTCTATACTTTTGCATTCTAGTTTCCCTCATTCTGCTGCCTCATGCCTGCTGAGTGTGGCTTGTCTTTGCCCCTCCTATCCTTCAGAGTCTGGGCAAAGGCAGGTTTCAGCTGCCTTTCTCTCCCCAGTTACCCACCTGGGAATGTCACAGCGCTTTCAACGTACCTCTACACCTCAAGTTGTAACCCTAAGCTCTCTACTGAGAGTGGAATAGAAAATACAAGCTGCTATCCTCATATTCTCTCCTGTCTTTACCTGGGAAAATGAATGAGAAAATTCTTAACAAATTTTGCAATGACAGAAGAAAACTGTGATCCCTTTGCTAAACTTGCCTCTGCCCCCTGAGAAGGAGCCCCTAGATTGCAAATTGGGCCTCCCTTCTTTCTTTGTATACCATGTCCCTGACTCTCAGGGCAAATGTACAGTTCCTTATAACAAACTACTTCTTCTTCACACTTGACAAGGGAGTGGTAGCAGCAGCTTGTGATAAAGACAGTGTGTAAAACATTTTAATATCTCAAGATTATGAGATTCAAGAGTAAAAGACAGACTTTACACAAGCCTATGTGGTTGACACTATGCAAATCTCTGTAGTTTGCATAAACCACAAGCAAGGATGTTAAAATGCATGAAATAGTTTTATGACTCAATATTGAAAAAACATGTTATGCTCACATCATTTCCAAAATATTTTCTGAAGGCCAAGGGAGCAAATCATGTCAAGACTGGGTCAAAGCAAAGAAATAATTACTGTAATATTAGTGTTCTCAAATGTCATAATGTTTTATTTTGGAAAACTCTGATAGCTGACCTCGAGGAAGGGACACAATGGGGCCATGCTCCTTTGTACATTTCCTTTTAGAAGTGAGGTGCTTCCTCTCCCTCTCAAAAGGATGCGTCTGGTCAGTCACGCAGGCATTTCTGGAGTGGACATGGCCAGGACCGTTCAGAAGTAGGGCAGAGAAGATGGTGAATATCCTACTAAATATCTTACTCAGCGAGTGTCTGACTGATTTGAAGACTTGTATCACCAATTTTCTCCTTAAACAGGAAGTGCTCTAGAGCCCTAAGGAGTCCTCTTAAAGTGATGAGGTCCAAAAAGACTCTCAAAAGTGACTGAAGTCCTGCTGTGTGTGCCATGGCAGATTCACGTGGAGAGAATTGTTCTCCAAATGGGGACAAGAACTTTGTCCCTTGAGATGTTTTCCTCTCTACGTCCATGGGCTGAGTGCCTCCTCCTCCCCTGTGTTGTCCTGGAGGCTTGCCCCCTTCATACTGTGTTATAATTGGTTGTTTATGCATTTTTCTTCCCTGCTAGACTTAAACAGAGTCTGTGGCATTCTCAAGGTTCATCCTAAGTACCTAGCAAAGATTGGCCCCATACAAGATGATTAAGCAATATTTTAATAACTCTTTCTGATCTCTGACCTTATGATTTCCTTGCTTTTTTGTACTATCTCTTATTGTTATTTTTCTTTTCCTGTGTACAGATTCTTAGAAAATCTGTGTTCACTGTAAAAATGTAAACTTTAAAGTTTCAGTTAGAATAGATAACTTTAAAAGAAATTTTAAAACAGAACTCTTCCTGTAGTGTTTTTGTTTTAGATTATGTAAAAAAAAAATGAAAAATGACTGCTGCTGAGTTAAAGTTCATATCCACTGTGAGAAGAAAAATTCAATGCTTATTTCTAGAAATGTTACAGATTATTCATCTCATATGAATATGAAGGACAAATCAGAACAGATAAAAACTAACAGCACAAGAAGAAACTTGCCCTGTCTGCACTCTCTGAGTACTCATAGCACATTTACCCTTCCTTGCCCCGGAAAATTTCCATAGGGTATTACCACAGCACTTAGTGAATTGCAAGTTGCTAATCACCCAACTGGAATGGAGAAATATCTTTTCTGCACATTCAGGAGAGATAAGATCAACATTCTTCATAATAATAAACTTTCATTAGAAACTAAGAGTAAATGAACAAAACAGAAATGAGCAAATTTACAGAGTAGCTCCTAGAAGACGTCTTCTTTATGGTTAAACAATATTGGACCACTAGGTGCCTACACTTCATTCCATAGGCTTCTGGGGTTTCTCTCTCATATTCCCCAGGGACATATTCTATTACCGCATACACTTATGGGTATACACATATATATTAGAAGTGCTGTTATTTGACTATAAGAATCAGTGGTAGCAAAAGGACTTTCAGAATGGTGGAGGAAGGACCTCTGAAAAACTACTCATTCATAAAAACACTGAAGACACTGGCAAAAATACCAAAATCAACTTTTTCAGAACTCTGGAAATTAACCAAAAGTTTGCAGCAATGTGAGAAGCATTAATTCCATACAAATGACTGAGTTTCATAAGTCCAGTGAACTTTATGATATTGTAATGTTCCCCATTCTCATTCCGCTCTCCAGAGATCTGCAGTAATCTTTAAAACTGTATTAGTCCATTTTCACACTGTTGTAAAGATACTACCTGAGACTGGGTAATTTATAAACAAAGGAAGTTTAATTGACTCAGAGTTTCACATGGCTGGGGAACTCGAGAAACTTACAGTCATGGCAGAAGGGGAAGCAGGCACCTTCTTCACACCTCAGCAGGAGAAAGAGAAGCCAAGGGGGAAGAGCCCCTTATAAAACCATCAGATCTCATGAGAACTATTATGAAACAGCATGGGGAAAACCGCCCCCATGATCTAACCACCTCCCACCTCCCACCTCAACACCTGGGTACAATTCAAGATGAGATTTGGGTGGGAACACAAAGCCAAACCATGTAAAAAATCAACATCCTTGCATTGAATGTATCTGCAAAACACAGCAGAACAGAATTAGAATAAAGGTGGCAGAAAAGTTTGCAGCTTCCCTCTCAAGCCACCCAAACTTCATTTCCAGATAATCTTTATTTGACCTGAGTCAGAATTAACTCATTCTGAACAGCTTTTTCCCTGGGGAAAAAAAATGATTGAAAACAATCACCATTGATTGTTTAATATCACAGCTATCAGGCAGGGATAACATTTGAGGCAAACAAGAGGCAGACTAAAAAAAAAAACGTACAAAGGCAGGACATAAGATGCCCATGAGGGCTTTGAAATATTCTGATACAATCCTGGGAAACCACAAGGCAATGCACATGCCTACCCTAAAAAGTCACTCTCTCACCTCTGGCTGACCTTGAAGCAGAAATTAAAGGCTTAGGCAGTAGTGCAAACTGCCCAAGTATTGAATATGTGCTCTAACACTTATGCAAAGCCCACAGTAAGGTTGAGAGACTTATTGGATCAAGGCATTTAAGAAAATCTCTATTTCAGCAGCCACACGTATCAAAAAACAGAAATTTTACAGAATTAATTTGGGAAAGTCACTAAACAAAAAAGCAGCAACAACAATAACAACAACAAACAACAATAATAACCAACCCTGGGGAAGAGAGGAAATCTGATTTCTAGAGTTTCCATATCATATTAATTAAATGTCCAGTTTTCAACAGAAAATTATGAGACATGCAAAGAAACAGAAAGTATGGCCCATACACAGGTTACAAAAGCAATCACTAGGAGCAATCACTGAAGAAGTCTAGATGTTTCATCTACTAAACAAATATTTCAAATCAGCTATTATTAATATGTTCAAAAAACAAAACCAAATGATATCTAAGGAAATAGGGGAAAATATGAGCATAATGTCCCACCAGATAGAGAATACCAATAGATACAAACCGTAAAAAAGAAACAAAGAATTCTGGTGTTGAAAATTGTAAGTTACTGAAGAAGTTTAATAGCAAGATTGAGCTGGTGGTAAAAGGAATCAGTAAATTTGAAGATAGGTCAATTGAGATTATCCAGTCTAAAGAATAGAAATAAGGCCGGGCGTGGTGGCTCATGCCTGTAATCCCAGCACTTTGGGAGGCTGAGGCGGGTGGTTCATGAAGTCAAGAGATCAAGACCATCCTGGCCAACATGGTGTTACACTGTCTCTACTAAAAATAAAAAATTTAGCAGGGCATGGTGGCATACGCCTGTAGTCCCAGCTACTTGGGAGGCTGAGGTAGGAGACTCACTTGAACCCCGGAGGCAGAGGTTGCAGTGAGCAGAGATCGTGCCACTGCACTCCAGCCTGGCAACAGAGTGAGACTCCATCTCAAAAAAAAAAAAAAAAGAATAGAAATAAAAAAGAATAAAGAATAATAAACAGAGCTTGATAAAGAGCAGCTACAAAAAAAAAAAACTTCTACAGCTAACCCCATACTTAATGATGACAAACTAGATGATTTCTTGCTAAAATTAGGAAAAGGCAAAGATGCTTTTTCCATTACTCATTCAGTATTGTACTGGAAACTCTATCTAGTCCAGAAGGACAAGAAAAGGAAATAAAAGTATACAGATCAGGAATAGAGAAATAAAAATCTCTTGGTTTGCAGATGAGATAATTGCCTATGTAGAAAATGCCAAAGAACCCCCACTCCCCGCAAAAAACCTACCAAAACTAATAAGCAGTTATAGCAAGGTTGCAAGATACAATGATAATATACAAAAGTCAATTGCTTTTTCATACATCATAAGTGAATAATTGGAATTTGAAAGCAAAAACCTAATGCCACTTACATTAGCAAGAAAAAGAAATAAGTTACAAAGCTAAAAAAGGATATTAGGTCCCTAAACTATATTAAAAAGCTACAAAACTCTGATAAAAGAAATCAAAGAAGATCTAAATAAATGGAAAGATATTCCATGTATATGAAGAGAAAGATTCAATTTTGTTAAGATATCAGTTCTTCACAAGTTGATCTGAAGATTCAATGTAATCCTGATCAAAACCCCAATAAGTTATTTTGTGGATATTTACAAACTGACTCTAAAGTTTATAAGGAGAGGCAAAAGACCCCAAATAACTAACACGATATTGAAGGAGAAGAACAAAATCATGGGACTGACTCTATCCAACTTCACGGTATACCATCAAGCTATAGTAACCAAGACAGTGTAGTGCTGGCAAAATAATAGACAAATAGATCAAAGAAACAAAATAGCCTAGAAATAGACTCACACATGCAAAGTCAACTGCTCTTTGATAAGGAGACAGAGGTAATTCAATGGACAAAGCAAGGTCTTTTAAACAAATGGAACTGGAATATCCACATGACAAAAAAAAACCCCAAAAGATCCTAGACACAGGTCATCCTACATCTTTCACAAACATTCACCAAAATGAACTCAAAATGAATAATAGACTTCACAATAAAAAGTGAAACTTTAAGACTATAAGAAAACATAGGAGAAAATCTAAGTGGCCTTGGGTTTGGTGATGGTCTTTTAGATACAGCACCAATCATGATTCATAAAAAAAAGATAAGTTGGTCTTCATTAAAATTCAAAACTTCTGCACTGTTAAAGACACTTAAGAAAATGAAAAGATAAACCACAGACTGCAAGAAAATCTTTGTGAAGTACATATCTGATAAAGCATTGGTATCCAAAATATACAAGGATACCCATTAAAAAAATAAGTCAGTTAAGCTGGAAACCATCACTCTCAGCAAACTAACACAGGAACAGAAAACCGAACACCACATGTTCTCACTCATAAGTGGGAGCTGAACATTGAGAACACATGGACACAGGGAGGCTCACAACATACACCAGGACCTGTTGAGGGGTGGGAGGCGAGGGGAGAGAACATAGAGAATAGATCTGTAGGTGCAGCAAACCACCATGGCACCCGTATACCTATGTAACAAACCTGCACATTCTGCACATGTATCCTGGACCTCAAAGTAAAATAAAATAAAATTTTAAAATCAGCAAAATATTTGAATAGACATCTCACCAACGATGATATACAGATGACAAGTAAGCACATGAAAAGATGCCCAACATCATATGTCACTGGAGAATTGAAAATTAACACAACAATGAGATACCATTATACACCAATTAGAATAGCTACAACCCAAAACATTGACATCCCTAAATGCTGGCGAGGATGTAGAGTAATGGGAACTCTCATTTATTGCTTGTGGTGTGCAAAATAGCCACTTTGGAAGACCATTTGCCAGTTTCGTAGAAAAATAAACACACTCTCACCATACGATTCAGTGATTGTACCCTTTGGTGTTTATTCAAATGAATTGAACATTTATGTCCACATAAAAATTTGCCCACAAATATTTATAGCATCTTTATTCATAACTGTCAAGACTTGAAAGCAACCAAGCTGTGCTTCCATAGGTTAATAGGTAAACAAGCTGTGGTACATTCATACAATGAAATATTATTTACCAATAAACAAATGAAGTATCAAGCCACAAAAAGACATGAAGAACAAGAAATGCATATTGCTAAATGAAAGAAGCCAATTTCAAAAGGCTACATGCTATATGAATCCAACTATAGTACATTCTAGGAAAGCCAAAACTAAAAACAAAATAATCAGTGGTCATGAGGGCTTTGGGAGAGAGAAGGAGGAATGAATAGGTAGATCACAGGGTATATTTAGAGCAGTGAAACTATTTTGTATGATACTGTGATGGTGAATACATGTCCTTAAACATTTTTTAAAATCCATAGAATGTTGAATACAAGAATGAATCCTAATGCAAATTATGGGCTTTAATTAATAATCATGTATCAGCATTAGCTTACCAATTTTAACAAATGAACTACACTAATGCAAGATATTCACAATAGAAGAAACTGCATGTGAAAGGGGGATTAAGGGGAAAATGGAAGCTCTGTATACTTTCCACTCAATTTTTCTGCACATCTAAAACATAAATCTATTAATCTGAAAAAATGAATGAAACTCAGAGACCTGTGAAAATCATCAAACCAAAATGCACATAATGTGAGAAAGCAGAAGAGAGAGAAAGCAGCAGAAAGAATATTTGGGAAAATAATGACCAAATATTTACCAAAGTTTATGAAAAACATTAATCTACACAGGCAAATAAAGCTAAATTATTCCATTCCTGATTCTTCTGCAAAAGAGACATAAAAGTGGCCAATAAGCACATGCAAAAATGTTCAACATCATTATTCCTTAGGGAAATGCAAATCAAAACCACAATGAGAAACTACTTCATACCCACTGGGATGGCTAAAGTAAAAGGCAGTAATACATTGGGAAAGACATGGAGAAATTGAAGCCCTCATACACTGCTGGAAGGATTGTAAAATGGTACAGGTATTTTGGCAAACACAAAGATTTTGGCACTTTCTAAAAATATTAAGCATTGAGTCAGCAAATGATTAAGCATTCTTCTCCTAGGTATTTTAAAAGATATATCCACATAAAAACTTGCACAATCATGTTCATAGCAGCATTACTTCTAATAGCCAAAAAGTAGAAACAATCCATTTATCCAACAACTGACATATGGATTAATAAAATGTGACATATTCATATAATCAGATACTATTTGGCAATAAAAAGAAAGTACTAATACCTGATACAACATGTATGAACCTTGAAAGTAGTATGCTAAGTGAAAGAAGCCAGTCATAAAGGACCATATATTGCATGGTTTCATTCATATAAAATGCCTACTTTAGGCAAACCTATTGACATAGAAAGTAGATTCGTTTTGCTGAGGGATGGGGGTTGAAGCAAAATGGGGCATGTCTGCTAATGGTTACAGGGATTCTTCTGGGGATAATAAAAATGTTCTAAAATTGATTTTGGTGACAGTTGCACAACTCTGTGAGTGTGCTAAAAACCATTGACATACTGTCTAAATGAGTCCATTTTATAGTATATGAATTATATCTCATTAAAGCTGTTTCTAAAAGAAAGGATTGGCTGTGGACTGGGGTTCTTATATAGGGGAAAAGAAGAGTAAATAAAGAAACTTCCTTTTCAAGGTCTATTTGTATCTGTCTAGTTCTTTTCTCCTTCCCTTTCTCCTTGTTTTCCTCTTCACTTTTCCTTTCTCTTCTTCTTCCTCCTCCTCTTCCTGTTCTTTCTTCCTCTCTCCTCCCTCTCCTCTTCTCTTTCTACATATTTCAAACCCAAAACAATACAGTAAATGAACTTGTATAGAACTCCATCTAAAACTTTCTCTAGTTAACCAAACTAATTCCGAATTCTTTTAATACTAATTTATGAGCTCCCACTTCTTATGTGTTCTATAAGCAGTCTGTAAATAAATCATTCTTAGCACTTATATATAATATTGTCATATATTATTGAAATAATTTATTTAGTATTTTATCATTCTTGATAGACTTTAACCCCCACCCCTCTCCAAGGGCTGGAACATATGATTACATTCCTGACATTCAGTAGGTATTAAACAAATGTCCATTGATTGGCACCAGAATCTTAGAACCTTAGTTACTCACTTAGTGGATTTCCATTTTACCTCCACTTATGGTCTAGATTCTAAAAGTTTAACATTAAAAATTTACTAGCCAGGCGCAGTGGCTCATGCCTGTAATCCCAGCACTTGGCGGGGGGCTGAGGTGGGCATATCATGAGGCCAGGAGTTAGAGACCAGCCCGACCAACATGGTGAAACCCTGTCTCTGCTAAAAATACCAAAATCAGCTGGGTGTGGTGGTGTGCACCTAGAATCCCAGCTACTCAGAAGCCAAGGCAGGAGAATCTCTTGAACCTGGGAGGCAGAGGTTGCAGTGAGCCGAGATCGCACCACTGCACTCCAACCTGGGTGACAGAGTGAGACTCCATCTCAAAACAAAACAACAACAAAAAGTAGCAGAACTAAGGACTTCATAAAATCTCTATTAGACAGACTCTGACTGCTTGGAGAAGGACCTGTGCCCTATTTCCTTGTTTTCTCCACAGGCTGTGTAACATGGGCTCCTCCAACATTTGTTTGTTAATTTTTCGAAAGCTAATAAGAAGCATATCAATGACTCTGGAATAATGGTAAACCCACTGGCAAGATCTTAGTTTTGTTTGAATGTGGATGGTTCACTTATAATAGAATTTCTTTTTATAGGAAGGCAAATTTACATCATGTTGATCAAGTTTTTGTAATTATGTCTGTAGAGATCATATCTTTTGAACTTTCTGTGTTCAAATGCCAGCTCTAGCAGTGTGACCTTGGGCAAAGCAATCGCTTCATTCCTCAGTTTCTCCATGTGTATAGAGGGGGATGATACTATTATCAATCTCATCAGATTATTGAAAGGCCTAATGAACTAATAAACATTGAAGTGTCTAGCACATAGTGGGTGGCCAATAGTTGTTTGCTATCATCGTTGCAGTCAAGCAGTACTCTGTGTAAATACTGAGCCTAGAACTTCCTATGGAGAAATGTTAAATAATGTGGATGAGGAGCTTGTACCACATTGTGATCACAGAGCTCTACACACTTTATCTCATTTGATTTTTCCAGTAACTCTTAGGAGGTAGAATAGGCAGGAATTATTTATTAGTACACTCACTTTATAGATGTGGAAACCGACCTTAGTTAACTGACCCCATAGCTCTTCAGGAACTAGGCAATTGGTTTATTTGAACTATATCCTGAAGAAAAACGAGTGCTGATAAAAATCACCTGCTTTGTTTTTATTTGGCCGAGGTTCTTACACTGAGTTTGCAACACTCTTGCCATGGTTTCAGGGGTGTGATATTTCAGTTTTCTATATCTTCTTTCAGTTATTTATGCTCTTATATACCCAGTCTTTCCCCCCTTCTTTTGCCAGTTATAGAAAAATGAATAAATGAATAAAACAAATCTATATGCTTCTCAGGTTCAGGAATCACTGGCTTCCAGGTATCTCTAGCCACGGTACCTTTGTTAATAAGTATCATGTAGCCCCTCTGTGCCTCAATTTCCCATCGGTAACATGGGAATAACAATACTCACCTCTGTGGGTTTCCTAAGTACTGAATTAATACAAAGTACCTAGAAGAGCACCGTGCAGAATGAGCGTTCAGACAGCATTGCTGGAATCTTGAGGCCAGCACCCTCCAGAGAGGCACCTGACTTCAGAGACTCCTTCAGGCCACCCCTCCTTTGCTCTCAGTCTCCTACTGGTGCTCTTCATGTATGTCACTGAAAATTGCAAACGACTCCTGGCTTGAAGCAAAGGGTAAAAGAAGAAAGCGATCAAAGAGAAAACAAAGCAAGGAAAAGAAAACGTGAGGTAGACATGCCTTGGTGTAGGACAGGAAGGTGAGAGGAGGCCTTGAAGGGATATAGGAAAGTCTTAGGAAGAAACCAACTAGAATCACTATTGAATTGAAAACATATTTCCCTCCCTTATCCTTTTTCTTTAACATTTTAATGGGCAACGTAAGGACTTTTGGTAACACTTCTCATTTTTGCTATAAAATTATGAGTATGCATTGTGTGTATGTGAGGTCAAAATTATTCCATTTTTTAAAGGTCAATTATCCTTAGGCATAAGGAGAAAACACTAAACACATCCAGGGATATGCACTGCAACAAAGACTTGAATTCACAAGAGTAAGAAAATTAAGCCTCTGGGGAAAGTTAGCATACTGAGCTACTGTTCTATCTCACTTTGCTGGATGAAACTATTTCTCATTTCTGTTATGTACCATGCCACTGTGTAGACTCTTAAATATTTTGAATGGTTACTGGTTAATATTTAGACATCAGCGCTTCCAAGAAATCCTTTCTCTTTCTTCACAGTATCTAAAACAAGTTTCTTTTTCCTAGAAATGTGTTATGCCTATTAGTTTAGTAAAACTTTTGTGTTCCGAGGGAATGAGTAGAACAAGCTTTTTGAGCCACCACAAGATGATTTGTATGTTTTATTCTAAAAAACATTCCTGGCTGGGCGCCGTGGCTTATGCCTGTAATCCCAGCACTTTGAGAGGCCGAGGCAGGCAGATCACCTGAGGTCAGGAGTTCGAGACCAGCCTGACCAACATGGTGAAGCCCTGTCTCTACTAAATATACCAAAATTAGCCGGGCGTGGTGGTGGGCACCTGTAATCCCGGCTACTCAGGAGGCTGAGGCAGGAGAATTGCTTGAACCCAGGAGGAGGAGGTTGCAGTGAGCCAAGATCATGCCACTGCACTCCAGCCTGGGTGACAGAGGGAGACTCCATCTCAATAAATAAATAAATAAACAAATAAATAAATAAATAAATAAAATTAATAAAAATAAATAAATTTTCCTATGTGCTTGAACATTATTTAAATAGTGTAAAATTTCTGAACTCTAAACTGGGCTGGCACCATTGACTCTTCAGGGTCACCATCCTGTCTTTGATGCCTTCCTCAAACTAAGTAGACCTAGTGT
Organism: Hylobates moloch; assembly: GCF_009828535.3. Taxonomy (NCBI): domain Eukaryota; kingdom Metazoa; phylum Chordata; class Mammalia; order Primates; family Hylobatidae; genus Hylobates; species Hylobates moloch. The sequence continues at coordinate 135,602,372 of NW_026652279.1, forward strand.
GTTCTTACACCTAATGAGAGGGGTAAGAATTACTGCATGAAGTAATTAGTAGGGAGACAAAGGTAATGTACAGAGATGAATTCATAATACAATATTTGTCATGTGAGGTCTACAGCCAGGACTCATTCAACCTGCTCCAGATAAGCAAATGTCTTTAGAGAAGACAATGAAGAATTTAAAAGGTATCCATACCTTGGAACCAACGAAAGGATTTTACTTCCAGATCGCTTTTTTAAAAAATACAGCTGACCCCAAATAACACTGGTTTAAACGACCTGGGTCCACTTTTAGGCAAATTTTCTTCCACCTCTGCCACCCTTAATATGGCAGGACCAACTCCTCTTCTTCCTCTTCCTCCTTGGCCTACTCAACATGAAAATGACAAGGATGAGGAGCTTTATGATGGTCCACTTCCACTTAGTGAGGAGTAAATATGTTTCCTCTTCCTTACAATTTTCTTAATAACATTTTCTTTTCTCTGGCTTACTTTATTGTAGGAATACAGTATAAAATACATATAGCATACAAAATATGTGTTAATTGACTATGTTATTGGTAAGGCTTCAGTCAACAGTAGGCCATTAGTTAAATTCTGGTGGAGTCAAACATTATATGAGGATTTTTGTGCAGGGTTTGGCAACATTAACCCTTGTTTTGTTCAAGTGTCAACTCTACACATAGTCTAAAATTTCTGGCTTTAAATTGGTTGCATCTTAGCCAATATTTTCCTTTAACTACATACATACATGGCAAGTCACAGAAGTAATTCTTTATTCTCTTTATAATTGTAAAAATTGCGCTGTGTCTTAATGAAAAATTAAATTCATACAACTTGATACAAGTTTATTGTATTCAAGTGTGTGTGATATATTTATAATTAAACATCACAGATAACTGTGAGCTCTGTATTTTGCTTAACAAAATGTTAAAATTCCCAAATTAACCTGAGATTGATAGCAGCCGTAATTCAGTACTTGCTGTTTTCTAGTTGCTTGGACATATCTACACTGTGCACATACCCCCCAAAAAAGTGGAAGCTTTTTTGTACCTATGGTATGATTCTTAGTGGAAACAGTACAAGAACATGTGGTTTGGTAGCACATTGAATGGAAATCTTCACAGTTTTACAGTAAGGGCCTGATGAGAGAACTTGATGCTGTTTTGTTTATTAATCTGAAGAAGCGAAAGAAGTGCCATCCCAAAATATGCGAGATTGGGATATTGACTATTTCGAGTTGAATACGTTGAAGAAATTGTAGTTTCAGTAAGGGCTGGCTGGCCTTCTCTTCCTACATGTAGCAAGCCATAAGGATTCCCCTGGCAGGGGTACCTCCTCCTCTCCATACGAGGGTGAGGAAATAGCCTGATCACAAGAGACAGGGAATTAAGGGCTGCAATGGACCTGAATAAATGCACTTAATGAAGTAATCCTTATTTTCCACTAGTTTTACGTACACCGTCCCCCGCAACCTATATCTTCTATTTCCCTAGAAATTTACTGCCCCAGCCTGATTTTCTTTGTCCTGTAATTTTTTTCTCAAATTCATCATTCTTTGTCTAAAAAGTATAACAACAAATTGTTTTGGCCACTTCTTCAGCCTCAATTCTCATGTTAAGATCTCCACATTCATGGAAAACTAATAAAATGTGTTTGCTTTTTTCTTGTTAATCTGCCTCATGTCAATTTGGTTTCTAGATCCAGTTGAAGAGCCCACTGAGAGCTAAAGGGGTTGGAGGTGATATCTAGTTCCCTTACAGATCAGTTACAAGTTCTAACTCTAACAGGAGAAAGTGTTTTCCCATTAAAAGAACTGGGTATATATTTAGGAATGACTTACATAAGCAAAAACTGGTTAAAGTACCATTTTCACATAAAGCATGCACGTTAATACCAATCCAATGATTATAAATTCGAGGTTTTAGTATCTGCAGTAAAATAGTCAGTGTATCTGAATGGAAGGAGTGGGCAAGAAGCAGGGAAGGAACATGTCACAGAATAGAATGCAGGCAGGACGCGCTTTCTGTTTCTTCCTCTCGATTGCATCTCTTCATGCTGGTAGTTAAGGTTTTCCTACTTTGGCTCTAGTATCTGCAGAGGTTCCAGCTGATGGGTTCCTGCTCTGGTAAGTTGTGATCCTCTGTATTCGCCTGTCAGTCTCTCCTGTTTTAGGGGTAGCAGTTTTCACAGTGACTTCACTTCTTTTATGGATCTAAGAAGACCTGTTGCTTTTTCAGTTTATTCAGCATTTTCTTTGTTGATAGGACAGTGGTGACTTCCAAGCTTCTTACCTGCTAGATTGAATACCACTCTTCAGGCTTATAGGAAGAGTGATTTTGAGCTTACCTATGAGCTACGAGTTCATTGCTCCATGTTAGCAAGAGAAAGTGTAGTTTGACTGGCAGTCACATTTGTGAAGAATCTGGAAGATCTGTGCCTGGGTGCAAGGTGCCTCGCATAGAAGTCTCTTTCCTGCCCTCCAGGGATGAAGGTGCCCTACACCCTCCCAAGCTGTGGCTAGAATCTCGTTGGTATTGCAGAGAGGTAGGAAAGAGAAGTGGGACCGAGACAGAAAAGATGTTTCTGGATGTTTGGGGCATGTACTCGAAGAGGCCCAGAGCAAAAATCGAGAAAGGTGTGTTTGAAAAGGACTATTAGTAAATGTTTTCTCCCTAGAAACAGATTATACTTCTACATACTTCAAAAAATTACAGGATACAATAGAGGGGTACAAAATAAAGTCTGAAGTAGTTTTCAAATGTGAATATACTTGAGATTTATTTTATCCTAAAGTTTTCCTTGTAAAATCAAATCTCAAAAGAAGAAAATCCACTTAAAGATCCTGTATCCCACTGAACTAAACTGTAAAAAAAAAAAATTATTTTAGGTGCATGTCTCCAATTTAGTCCCAGTTTATAGGAAATCTTGTTAAAATTTCCAGCAGAGGAGAATATTGTGAACTTGGCCCAAATCCTGCTACTCGGGGTGTAGCCCGGAAACAGCTGCTAGGGTAGTTGTTCCCCTCCCTGCTGCTTTTCCCTCATTCACAGTCCTGGGGTTTTGCTAAATGCCGCCTATAGAACAAAATTATCTCAGTGCTGGTTGCCAACCAAAGAAAGGCAGTTAGCTGATTAAACAAAGCAGAAGATGCCTGCCTTCCTTCCTAAAGGTGTCAAATCAATAGCTTTTTTTTTTTAAAGGAATAATAAATAGTAGAGGGCATATAGCAGTTGGTGAGTAGAAACCACAGATTCCATCTTGAAATCTTTGTTGTTTTTGCAGGGATGCCCAGGACACTGGGGGCACCTTGGGACCTGGCCTGGGCTCCAGCTGCTCATCGCTTTCCAGGTTCTGATTCCCATCTAGCTGAACCTACCTGTCCCCCTTGATCACTCTCTGTCACCCCCATTGTAAATATATTTCCCTCTCCCTCTCAGTTAAATATGGTCCAAATTGAACTTGTCATTTTTACCCTTCAAGTCCTACTTTATAACCAACAAAAATTTCTACTGGCAATCCGGCCTTCCCTGGGGCTGCCCAGCTGCCATTGGGGTGATTAGGGTGTTTCCTGCAGCTGAAGTCTCTTCTAATTAGCAAGCCCCTCAGGCAGTCTGGACTCTGAATTTAGCTGCCATCTGGTATCATCTGTAAATGACAATAGCACTGTATCTTCTCCCTTGCCTCAGCCCTTCCTGCACTACACATTCCCACTCCAAGCAATCCTGGAAAAGATTTCACTGCCTAGCTTCCTTGTCAGTTCCTAAGTATCAAGGCACCTTGGGCTCTGGTTAATTTGGGAAGCTCTAAACAAGGTCGAGGCAAATGAGAGCCAGGAGTTTCCAGAACCATCAAGAGGATACAGCCAAAGACCTCAGTGGGCCGAGCAGCATCTCCCGGCCCTCTGTACCAATGTTTCTCAAAGTACAGCTTCCAGAATAGTGGTATTGGAATTATCTAGGAACTTGATAGAAACACAAATTCTCAGGCCCCAGCCCAGACCAACAGGCAGAAACTCTGGGGAGGGGCCCAGTAATCTGCATTTTAACAAGCCCTCCAGATCCTTCTGATAGAAGCTACAGTTTACCCGCCCGCTGTCCTTGGCTTCTCACTGGTGCACTGTTGACATTTTGGGAAGGTAATTCTTTGTTGTGTGAGCTGTCCTCTGCATTGCAGGATGTTTAACAGCATCCCTGGACTCTACCCACTAGATTCTAGAAGAATCCCCTCAGTTCTGACCATCCAAAATGTCTCCAGACAATGCCAAATGTTCCCTGGCAAAGTCACCCCCACTTGAGAAACAGCAATTCGCTACAGGTTCTATTCTAATTGCTTAGTGCTATTTGACCAATGATTGCTGATGTGAAAAAGTCTGTATACAATGGAATGCCGTGTATGCAGTGCTTTTCAAGCTTTAATGTGCATACAAGTCACCTGGGGATCTTGTTAAAACCTGTTCTGATTCAGGAAATCTGAATTGGATTTTAAGACCCAGCATTTTTAACAAGCTAAAAGTGATGCCCATGTTGCCGCTCTGCAGACTACACTTTGATTAACAAGGTCCTACAGGATCCCGAAAGATTTATTGAATGAAGGATGAATGAATAATTAAAAGCTAAGGATTCCTTTTGTGGAATGGGTAGGAATTTTTCCCTTTGTCACTGAACTCCCCATCTCCAAATTTTTTTTTTCTTATTCCTGTTTTTTCATTTTAAGAAAGATCAACTTTACTATAGTAAAGATAGCTTTATATACAAAAGTACCAAGGGTCTTTGCATATGAATACTACCATATTTAGAGATACACAAAAATAAACATCCAAAATTCATTGACTAGCCAGTGAAAGATAGGCCATGTGACTGTTAAGTCCCAATTCACTCAACTAATATATTTTCAATACTTTCTCTGTGCAGAGCATACTACTCAATTGCTCATTAAAAAAAATATGTATGCAACTTGCATTAAATGAATACATATAGCTGTATGCTTTCACCATATGTATTTTCAAAATGATGTAAAAGTCAAGTTTGCTGGGAGAGGCAAATGCCTTTTGACCAAAAATACACATAAAAGAGAGAATTAGCCAACAGGGCTAAGTTGTTTTCATTGTCATCTCAGTTACCGAGAAACTGGTTTCAAATGATCTTCTATCACCATAAGAGAATGATAGCATTTGCAACTGCTGAAGTGACAGGGTAATTTCCTTCTAGAGCTAATGAATGCCTGGTGCTTTCTTTGTTTCTCAGTTAATCCATTGGCAGATGTGGCTCTGAGGTACAAAGATGTCTTAAAACCTTGGGGATTGAAAGCTGGCCTTTTTTTTAGAAGTTGAAGAGCTATTTTTTTTTCTCTGAAATTGGGAAAACAGAATGGCACACTATGAAATACTTCTGTATACAAAATGACATTGTGTGATAGATAATAGGGAAAATATTAAATTTGACATGCTGTTTGCTTAAGACAGAACAATGTGGGATGCCTCAATTTCAAAAACACACGAATGAGCTCAATGGGCTCATTTTCATTGCAGTATCCCATCATGCCACTGCCCTTCAATTTAAATTGTGCTTGTGTTGCCAATAAATCACTGGTCATAGATGAATATATTATAGTTAAAGTGCACTCTTTTTAGAACCACATGCATTCTTATTTTACAATGTGTGTCAGAGACTTACTAACTGTTCAGCAAGCCTGTTTCCTCTCCCTCCTGGGCACAAAGATGATATTTCCCAGTCTTCTTGCAGTTAGGTATGACCATGTAACTGATTTCTGCTCATTGTTGGTAAAACAGACGGGTTCCAGCTTCATAGGTGGCCCATGAATTCTCCCCATGCATAATCCTCCATGCTGTTATGGCTCCTACTGGCTCAATGCAGATGAGCACAGTGACCTTGGAAGCCATGGTTTGAAGATGGAGAAGCCAGCATATGAAAAATTGAATTGAAATTCTTGGTCCCTGTTTGAAGGGAGCTGTCTACTCACTAATCAGGAGCATTTGCTTTGGTCTTTACATAAGTGAGAAACAAAATTTTCTCCTGTGTGAACCAACATACATTTTTAAAAAAATTCATTTGTTTCAACTGTTAGAATTACCCAAATTAATATACCATGTATTTCTCATGTATAATTGGTTACCCCCAGCCGAGATTCCCTCTTTCTATCCTAGATTCTGCTGCCACATGTTGAATTTGATTCTTCCTCCTCCTTTGTTGCAGATCCTAAATCATCACCACCTTCCTGTAGGTCCTTATCACTGTTCTATACTTACCAGCCCTACCTACTTGTAGGCACCTCTTTAATTATCATATTATTTTAGAGCTCACTGATGGTCAGATGTGTGATGAAGTTAGAAGGAGGGAAAGGCAATATAAAACACTACCTCACTACTCCTATTCCTAATCTGTCTGTTAATCTTTCCTCCTTCCGTTCCTCTATCTCCCTAACCTTTATCCTCCTTTGATTCTCTTCCTATTTGTCATTATTTCCTAGAATTTCTATTCTTATTTCTCACTGTGTCAGAGCCTTATTCTTTGCTTTCTGTTGTATAGTCTTAACTCCCTCTGCTCCGCTAGCCTCTGGTTGTAGCATGGCCCCTCCATCACGGGGCATCTCCTCATATGAATGTATAATTTTAGATGTAACAGAGGGTACAAATGTGGGGAGATTGCGTAGAGCATAGAATGAGGAGAAAAAATCCCGAGGCACTTCACTGAGGGCAATTTTGGGACATGGAAGCCAATAAATTGTTTAAAGAAGAGGGGAATAATCATGTTGAATGTAGCTGAGATGTCAACCATGATAGGAAAAAGTCCTTTATGCTCGGCAATTCTGAGAGGTATTCAGATGAAACGATCAGGAAGGAAGTCAGACTGGCAAAGAGTGAGAGTATTAGTAGGATAACTGGATACAAATATGTGCATATAGACAACTCTTGAAAATTCTGTGAAGTGTAAACACTTAGAAAATGAAGAAAATGGAACAGAGAATAAAGACCCAGGGTGGGGTGATGAGTAGCGACAGGGTATGAAGATGATCCTTAGCAAATGGGTAAGGGGAGGAGACACGTGGGAAGAGAAAGCTGAGAGGAAAAATACAGAACAATTATGACTATGGGTGAGTCTGATGGCATTTTGTTCTCCTCTAAGGAAGTCATATTCTCATAAACAAAAATTATTATGCATGATAAGAAATAGAGGAAAATGAGAATTGTAACCAACACTTATATTTACATGTACATATTTACATATATTTATTTGTGCAGTAGAGAGAAGTACTGATAAAATCATATCAAAATGGAGCTGAAATACTGAAAACATGGGATAGTCTCCCAACTTTACCAGAATTCATGTTGAGAGGAAAAAATATTATTCATTTGTTCATTGCATAACTTAGCATTCCATTTCTAGTACCACAACCGTATATTGTTTTCTGGGTTTACTTGTTTAAAAATTATTGCACTTTGATAATGATCAGCACTTTAAACCCAGGGATGCTATATAACTTTAGCTCACCTGCACAAAAATGGAGATAAAAAAATGTCCAAGAGATTATTGACTTTCATTCTAATGAGCAGGCTGTGTAATATGCATCACTTTGATTTCATTTCCTAACATAAAGCATCACCAGAAAATACAATTATAAATTTATCTCCATACACTAGGATTCTAATAGAGAACAATGAGAAAGTAAGGGGGCAGCAATGAATGATTATTTAATAGCAACAGTGCACATATGATAAAAATAGACTATTTCTTTAAGTTACACTTTTTATTCTACTTTACAGCAAACTCTCACTAAATAAGTGAAGCATAGTTCCCCAATTCAATTTGCTTTGATTTGATTCAATTCAATCCAATTCAGTTCTATTCAACTCAACTCAAGAAACATATTTATTTAGGAAACCAAAAGACATACCGAATCTTAGGCTTTGAAAAGAACTGTTTCTTTTTCTCCCCAGTACAAAATATATAGATGACTGTGTCAATATAGCATGAAAACATATTAAATTGAAATTTGAAAATTCGGCAAGAGGTTTTACTGCAGGATTGACACCATTAAAAAAAATGAATGAGCCAAATTTATGCTTGGAGATGCTTTAGAGAAATTAAACATTTTCTTAATCACAGCTATCATACAATTGATGCTTTCTATTGTTAAGCAACTTTGTAAGAATGAAATTCCAGAATTTTTTTCTTGAAATTATACAAACTGAAATGGCATTCTGGAATTTGTATTTTTTTTTCAGTTGTTATATAAAAACACTGGGGAGATGAGGACAGAGGATGTTTCTGAGACAGACACGGTGGTATCTTGGAGAGAGGCTGGGGGACATTAGGAAGGAACTAGTTGGTCAGTGAGAAACTTCTTGTGGTAGGTGTTCTAGTTTGCAAGGGCTGCCATAGCAAAGATCTCAAACTGGATGGCTTAAAAAATAGAAATGTATCGTCTCACAGTTCTAGAGGCTCAAGGTCTAAAATTGAAATGTCAGTAGGACTGTGCACTTTCTCTGAAAACTGTAGGGGAGAATCCTCCCTTGCTTCTTTCTAGCTTCTGGTGGTGGCCATCAATCTTTGGCATTTCTTGGCTTGCAGCAGTGTCTCACCAATCTCTGTCTCTGTTGTCACATGGCATGCTCCCTACATATCTATATCTTCTCATGGTGTTTTCTTCTTCTTATGAGGAAGTGCTAGCCATATTGGAGTAGGGCTCACCCTCATGACCTTACCCTAACTTGATTCCATCTACAAAGACCCTATTTTCAAATAAGGTCACATACAGGTACCAGGGGTTAGGATTTCAACATATATTTTGTGGGGACACAATTTAACCAATCACAGGAGGTATGACTTGAATACGTTTTTATGGAGAGTGACTTCTAATATTCTGTATTAGGCTCTCTCTGCAGAGCTATTCTGTGTCTAATGTTACTAGATCTTCAGTGTTATTCCCAAATCTTCAATAAACTTCTAACACTTCCTGATGTGAGCAGCATTTTTACAAAATCAAGGTAAAGAAAATTTGTTCCATGCCTTAACCAGTGTGAGGCAGAGAGAAAAAGAACAGATTCGAGTACTGAATAATATAGAATGATACAGAATATAAGCTAAATTTCTGTAACAAAGAAAACCTAAATACAGTGGGTTTAATAAAACAAAAGTTCAATTTTCTCTGATCTTACATTCTATAGTTTGGTTGCCAGTTCAAGTAAAGCAGGCAATTCTGCACAAGGTAACGTGGGATCCAAGTTAGCAAGCATTTCTGGGCCCAAGTAAACTATTTCCTTGTCACCATTTTTTAGCGAGCAAGAAGTAAGAAAAAGAGCATAAAGGCAAACTGCTTCCTTTTTGAAGGACATGATTTAGAAGTTCCAAGCATCATTCACTCTCAACTATCACTGGCCAGAAATTGATCAGATTGGTCAGACCTGGCTGCAAAAGAGTCTGGGAAACGTAATCTCGGTCTGACCAATGGTGTATCTTTCTGAAGAGGTAGTAGGGGGATTCTGGTTCAAATAATAAGAGAGGAAATGGATACCAGGGAACAATGAGCAATCTCTGTCATAGGTAACAATAACGTTAGACTGAGAGTTCACTGATAATAAAAAAATGGTCTTTAGAATTAACTAGGTTAAACCCCCAGGAATTCTCAGGCACCTCAGGACTTCTAAAACACAGCATGACAGTTGAAAATTGTCTCGAAGTTGGAAGTGTGGTATTTACCAAAACAAGGGACCTAACTAATAGTATTAATAGTTTTTATTTTCAAAGTACAAGATGACCACAGTTGATAACTAGACTTTATGTAACAGAAGAGAGAAGCTTATGTTGGAAGCTCAGCATTTAAAAAGTAAAAAGGAGGGAACTATAGTAAGCTGTATTAAAGTAGTGTTGCAACTGTGGTTTTAAAGACGGGGAAGAAGAGGATTGAGAGTTGATTTGTAATTAATTGTCACTTATTTATTGTAAGACATGCAACTGAAGAGTTTTAGAGAGAAATTATGGAAAGCACAGGGGCAAAAAGCCAACAATAACAAATGTAGTTACATTCATTTTGAGATTTAAACAAGGCCTTCATACGAAAGTTATGAAGTTACATATAATAAAGTTAACAAAGTTCTGGTAGCAAGCCCCAATACATTTGGTTGTATATAAATAATCTAATATTTGCTTTAAAATGTTTAAAAACTACTACTAACATGATAATTAATGGCAAAACATCCAAAGCTTTTTCCTCAGCTTGAGAACAGCCAAAGATAATCACTATTATATTGTATTGAAGGTTCTACCCGCTATTATATTGTATTGAAGGTTCTACCCAGTTCTACCCACTATTATATTGTATTGAAGGTGCTACCCGATAAGGCAAGCAAACAAATGAACCCCTTGCCCCGCCTAAATTATTTCTCAAAATAATTGAGAAGTAGGACTGTAAGGCTGTCTTGTTTTTCCTAATAGACAACATAATTGTACATGTAGAAAATCCAAAAGAATTTACAAGTAAACTATTAGAACTTAGCAACATTACTGAATTAAAAGTCAATATAAGAAATAAATTTTATTTTTCTATTACGGTAACAAATAATAAATTAAAAATTAAAAAATACCATTCACAGTAGCATCAAAGAAATCAAATATCTAGCAATGAATCTAAGAAAGATATTTAACACTTCTACACTGAAAATAATGTTATTAGAGTTATTAAGGAGAAATAAAATAAGTAGATATATCTTTTTAATGGATTGGAAGACTCAAAATTATTTAGATGTCAATCCTTTACAAATTGTTGTATAGATTCATCACAATCTTTATTAAATCCTCAGCAAGTTGTTTGTGGAAAATGACAATACTTAAACATTTATATGGAAATGCAAGGGCAAAAGTTAGCTAAATCAGTTTGAATTCAAAAAAACTGAGAGGACTTACACTCCCAGATATTAAGACCTATCGAAAGCTCTTCTAGATACTTGTTATTGGCTCAATGATAGGCAACTAAACCTATCCTCTCCCCTCCAAAAATATTCCATGCATACACCATCATCATATTTATATCAAAGATGACACTGTAGTATAGTGGAAAGCCTTTCTAATAAATGATTCTGGGTCAGTTGATATCCACATGGAAAAAATTAATTTTGACCTCACACCATACACAAAAATCAATTCCAAAAATCAATTACAGATCTAACTTTAAAAGGTAAAAATAATAAGACTTTTAAAAGAAATCGTAGGCGCATTTCTTTGTAACCTTGAAGTAGGCAAACATTTATTAAATAGAATACAAAATGCACTAGTTTTAAAAGCAAAATGGATGAATTTAATGATATTAACATTATGAAATTCATTTTATTAAAAAACACCCTTAAGAGAATGAGAAGGCAAGCTTACCATGGGATATGACATTTCTAATTCATATGTCTGAAAAAGACTAAATCTAGACTACACAAATACCTATTAATAAGAGGTAAACATCTGAACAGAAAAATAGGCAAAAGTTTTGAAGATACATCACAAAAGAAAATATCAAAATGGCCAATAAACATATGATATAATAATAAATACATAAAATACCAATGAATAGACAAAAAGGTGCTGAACTTTGGGAAAAACTCATGAGGGAAATGCAAATTAAAAGCACAATGCTACACCACTAGACATACACACACATTCACATTCACACTCACACTCACAGAATGGTTACAAAGCAAATGACAGATAAATCCAAGTGTTTACAAGGATGTGGAGCAACCTGAACTTTCATGTACTGCTGTCAGGATGTAGAGTGATACAACCACTTTGGAAAGCCTTTGGCAGAATCTATTAAGCTGAAAATATGCATGTCCCATGACTCAGAAGTGTCATTACCTAGGTATATATACCATTAAAATGAGTACCTATTTTCACCAAAATATATGTACAAAGATGTTCATGTTGGCAATATTTAAAATGGCCAAAAACGGAAGTTGTCAAATGTCTACCAACAGTGGAAGAGATCAACAAATTGTTTATTATTAATTATTAATTTATTTATTATTAATTAATTCCCTCAACAGGATGCTCTATGGAGATGAGAATTAATAAACAGAAACTGTATGCCACTGCATGCATAACTCTCACAAATATGATGAGAGACAAATAAACAAAAAAAGCCAGACACAGAGTCCATAGTGTATACTATTATTTATTTCAGGTTCAAAATCAGGCAAAACTAATCTGTAATGTAGGAAGTCAAGATAGTGTTTACTCTTGATTGAGGTGGAGAAATTACTGGAAGGATGAGGAAAAAAACTTCTGGGTGTTCTGTCTCTTGATCTGATAGGTGGTTACCTGGATGTATTTAATTTGTTAGAACTCAGAACACTGTGCAAATACAATTTGTGTACATTTCTACATAGAGATTATACTTTAATGCAATTAAAAACATCAATTCTACTATCTTATGGTTACATGCCAGACAAAATAATTAGAAGGCACAGTTTAAACTCTTACAGAATTTCATAAATCCAAGTAAGAAAAATGACATTCATGCCATGATATTATTTGAATGTCAAAGAAGCAATAATTATGATGAAAATAATATACCAGAACTGAAATGAGGAAGCAAATTTAAGGAAAAGCAAATGAGATTAAACTAATTTCTAGGATAAGCCCTTTCTTTACTTTTGTTTTGGATGCAGTGTTTGGAAAAGACATGCAATGTTATATTTTAAAGTAACATATATCTTTTAATTTCAAAAAAGTGATAGTTTTTGCAAAACAAAATTTGTGTGAGAATTCTAAGGAGGTAAGACAAGTTACAGAAAATCTTGAAGCAGACTTAATTAACAAACAATAAAAAAGTGTTAAAAGGATATTTGCCTAGCAAGTGAAGGATTCATGAAGGTGAAAAATGTCAATGACTCCATGACATTCTATTAATCTCCTATGAGTAGGTGAAATTTGCCCTTCCTTAATGACTTTTTCCAATCTACTACAGTTGGCCCTCTGTGTCTGTGGGTTCTGCATCCATGGATTCAAACAACTGCAGATAAAAATATTTGGAAAAAACTCAGAACAATAAATAATACAAATAAAAAGCAATATATAGTATAACAACTATTTGTATAATTTTAGGTATTATAAGTAATCTAGATATGATTTAAAAAATATGAAAGGAGATACACAGGTTATATACAAATATGATACCATTTTATATAAGGGACTTGAGCATCCTTGGATTTTGGTATCCTGCAGGGTGGGGGTAAGGGGTCCTGGAATCAATCTCCCATGGTTATCAAGGAAAAACTGCACTTTTCTACTCGCTTTTTTTTTTCTTAGTCCAAGTAAACCTATCTAGGCGGAGCTGAAATGAGGATTTTGTAACCCAAATACTGATGAATTATTATAATTGCCATGGGTTCAACAGAAATGATCTCAAAATGCAAAAATCATCATCCCTTTAAACAACAAATTATAGCACTTCTGAGTGACCTGACGTTTTTAACTGCATGGTAAAATTAGCGATACAAAATGTAGACACCAACAATAGCTTGTGTGATATACTCTGACTTCAAGGCAGTTATTTGCAACTCATGGTCTCTTTTATGGAAAATTAAAAGAAAAAACTGTTTTTCTACTCACTGCAGTTCTGACACAATATATGTGGGTTTTCCAAACTAAGCAATTCTCCGGTTCTCTGTGGACACCAAGAGGGTGTCCTATAGTTTAATTCAATTCTGATACCAATTGCCTGAAATTAGTGCAGACCCCTGAGATGAAGGAATCAGGCCCATAAGACTGTCCCCCTAGTTCAGATATCAATCTCAGTTAGTGGATCCCCGTGTTATCCACACTTCTATCTTACTTGTCTACAAATCAGGGGTTCCTACAAGCCCCTCTTCATATTCAATAATTTGCTATAAAGGGTCACAGAATTCAGGGAAACACTTTACTTATGTTTACTAGTTTATTTTAAAGAATATCATAAAGGATACAAATGAACAGACAAAGGGATAAATAATGCAAAGTATAAGGAAGGGGTGTGGAACTTCCATATCCAGTCTGGGTGGTCCCCCCTCTCAGCGACCCAATGTGCTCGTCAACTTAGAAGCTTTCTGAGTTCCACTGTCTAGAGCTTTTAGTAAGGTTTCATTATGTGGGCATGACTGATTACATCATTGGCCATTGAATCTCTAGCCCCTTTTCATTGGTTGGGTTAAGCTGAAAGTTCTAACCCTGCAATCATGCTTTGTTTTTTCTAGTGACTGGCTGCCATCCTGAAGCTATCTAGGGATGTTATCTAGTCATCTCATTAGCATACAAAAGACATTCATCACTTCGGAGATTCCTGAGGTTTTAAAAGCTCCTGTGTCTGGAATCAGGGTCAAAGACCAAATATTAGAACAAAAGATGCTCCTAGCACCCCATCACTCAGGAAATTACAAGGATTTTAGGAGCTCTGTATCTGGAACTGAGGGAAGAGACCAAATATATATTTCCTATTATGTCATAAATATCTACTTCTCAAAACAGAAGTTGAGTCTCCTCTGTGGAGCATTTAAAGGTTGGAAAATCTCTTCTTATCCTATCCTTGTAAAAAGTTGCCTTTGTGGGGTCTGAGGCAATAATGATCCTCTTAGCAGGCCTCATTCAGGCCACTTGAGAGATTCTAATGCATTGAGAGGATTCATAAAATAGTTTCTCAGAAGTGAGATTACATGTTTATTTTGTACATACACCCAGAAGTTTTGCAATAAGTGCATTTTTATAATTCTAATAGATTTCCAGGGTACTGCCTATTCTTTTTTCTATGCTAATAGCCAGAGGCTGTTGAGATGGGAGCAATTTTTTAAAAATTCTGAATATAAACAATGTAAATATCACTGCCAATTTGTGAATCTGCCAAACCTTCCAATTGCCTTATTTCAAAATTTTATTTATCTATTTATTAAAATCTGGTTTGTTGTTAAATAAAAACAACAATGACCTCTAGTTTATCTTCCCCTATTTTGTGCAGCCAATTTTTAACTGGCAAAATCAGAGAAATTCAGATGCCACTATTACTTAAATCATAGGGAAAAAAAGATAGTGGCATTAGGGTAATTCATTTTAAAAATGCAGTGGAACATTGTTTGTGGTTCTTTTACTTCCTGCTGTCTCAGGCACTCAATCTTATTTTCAAGGACTCTGCCTTTCCAGTGAAGAACAGAAGAGCAGTATTTAGACTTAAGCTTAAAAGAAATACCATGAAAGGAAATGAGCAAACTTTAAGTTCTATCTTTAATGCTGTATTATAGAGAAATTCCTCAAATCAAGTATTGCTCTTGAAGAGAGAAGTCTCTCTAGTTCTATGACTATTATTACCCCATTATGTGGGATTACTAAACCCATCCAACTCAAGTTGCTTGTTTCAAACACCTCTTTCCCTTGTATTTTCAAGGTGCATTATATATGTATTCAGATATAGTCAAGGATATTGCCCTGCGTGTTCTGTTTGTAGGGTTCCAACCTTGGTACCTAACATAAAGACCTACAAAGAGTGCAAAGCAGACAGCTAGCTTTTGAGTGCCCATCTCATTCACACATCACTACTTCGCTTTCAATTTTCCTCTCTTGCAAATTCAAGTTAACTTTTTGTTCCGCATTTTTCCCGTACTTACTTGAGTTTCTCCTCTCATTTTCTTCTGAAAACTTCAAGCCTTATTTTTTATCTTAAATCATGACTGTTTCTTTTTCTCTGTCCTTTAGCTGAGACTATATATATTTTAGTACATGAATGTTGTATTTACATCACAATTAAACCATTTAACACTAAGTGCAATAAAATTTTAGGGGACCAAATACTGTGTTCTCTTCTGTGGAAATAACATAATTCCTTTATCTGAATCAGAGTTTGTAGTGGGAAGCTGCTATTGTATCATATTGCTACGGAATTACTAAAGGTTACCACCAATCAAGAACCCACGGATAACTTTACTACTATATATATCACTAGACTTAGCTACTTGGTAGTTGTTGGGAAAAGGAAAACTACAAAAACTCTTCAAGATTGTTTTGGAGAAACAGTCATTATTCCTGAAACTGGATGTCACATGAGCTTTCATCAATTCTCATGAGCAGGTATACCACTTGGCATTTTAAACTTTCTTTTTCATCTACGTTGCATCCCTATAAATGAAGCATACTTTTTGATAAAACATATGAAAAACAGAGGTAGTCATTTAGCCTTTAGAGAAGTAACAAATCTAAGAGATATGAGTTCTTTTTAGCACTGGAACCAAGAGAAGTGAAAGGAGTTTCTCAAGGCAAGTTATTGATAGAATAAGAACCGAAACACAACTTGACTGAATCTACTGGGCTTTTTACTATTCTACTATACGTCCAGAGTCAGATGTAGATGACCGCATTTACTGCCAGGGTCTGTGATTTTCATTACATTATGTGGGGGAAGAAACAATGAAGTTTCAATAACCAAAGTGTTGGGACAGCTCGGAGTTGGCTCCTGCAGCCATTTCTAGCTGGCTGCAAAGAGGAAGCTGCATGCAAGCTGGCACTGAGGAATGAATGTTAGCCAGCATTCTAGGATTCAACAGGAAGACCAGATTAAAACAATGGAAGATAAAGAGTGACTTATTACATTAGTCAAGGTTCTCTAGAGAAACAGATCGAAATGTGTGTGTGTGTGTGTGTGTGTATTATGTATGAAGAGATTTATCATGAGGTATTGGATTACATGCGTATGGAGGCTGAGAAGTTCCACAATCTGCTCTCTGCAAGCTGGTGACCCAGGAAAGCTAGTGATGGAGCTTGAAGGTCTCAAGCCAGAGAACCAATGGTATAGATTCCAGTCTGTGTCTGAAGGCCTGACAACCAGGAGCACCAAGGGCAGAAGAAGATTCATGTTTTAGCTTAAGCAGACAGGCAGGGAGTAAATTCAACCTTCTTCCATCTTTTTCTTCTATTCAGGTCTTCATCAGATTGGGTGGTGGCTATCTACATTAGAGAGGACCATCTGCTTTAGTCTACCAATGAAAATGTGAAACTTTTCCAGAAACTCTCTTACAGACACTTCCAGAAATAATGTTTAAGAAGCTATCTGGGCATCCTATGGCTCAGTCAAGTTGACAAGTGAAATTAACCATCATACACAGGGACAGCAGTTTTAATACCTGGGTAACTATTAGTCCATTTTCACGCTGCTGATAAAGACATACCCAGACTGGGCAATTTACAAAAGAAAGAGGTTTAATGGACTTACAGTTCCACATGGCTGGGGAGGCCTCACAATCATGGCAGAAGGCAAGGAGGAGCAAGTCACATCGTATGCGGATGGTGGCAGGAAAAGGGACAGAGGGCTTGTTCAGGGAAACTCCACCTTATAATACTGTCAAATCTCATGAGACTTATTATCATGAGAACAGCACAAGAAAGACCTGCCCCTGTGATTCAATTACCTCCCACTGGGTGCCTGTCACAACGTGTGGGAATTCAAGATAAGATTTGGGTGGGGACACAGACAAACCATATCAGTAACCTTTGGTGAGAATGGGGAAAGAACTAGATAAGATATGGATGAAGTAAGAGTAATTTCTTTCTAGGCAGAGCAGCAATGGTTACACGGTAATTTTATTCTAAAGAACATTCACAATCTTGTCTGAAACTATTTCTCAAGCCTTACCTCTACATTTTCGGCATGACCCCTTTTTCCTCCTGCAGCATTGGTTTCAGCTAGGCTAACTGGCCATCCCTCATTGCGCTATACATCTACTTATTCATTTTTTAATGTTTTCATGTCTTTATATACAGGCAGTCCTTGACTTTCAAC
Source organism: Hylobates moloch (assembly GCF_009828535.3). Classification (NCBI taxonomy): domain Eukaryota; kingdom Metazoa; phylum Chordata; class Mammalia; order Primates; family Hylobatidae; genus Hylobates; species Hylobates moloch. The sequence goes on from NW_026652279.1 coordinate 135,620,166, forward strand.
ATTTCACTGTGTGTGAATTCAGTTACTATGGTTTAGTTACATGACACCAGTCATCCAGCAACTCAATTCAAAATTTAGTTACCAGGGTATATTAACTATAATAATCACATAAAGCACAAACTTTGCTGCTAGCTCTTCAGTGCAAAAATCACTACTGAAATAATATATGCACATCATGACTGCTGACCAATCATATTGCTTCTTTCAAAATATGTTGGTAATTGGTCCTTACGCATCTGTTACTCAGTTCATGCACACACAGCAAGTTGTGTTGCTTCCTTGACCCCAATGACAACCCCATGTGATATTTTAGAAATACAGATAATTGAAAGAGAAAATTGGTCAACAATGATGAAAGTGTAGCAAAAAAAGAAAACTCATAATGCTAAAAGTGAAATTTGAATTGGACATAAATGGAGTTATAGGAGAAATAGTTGCCTGTAGGAATGTTGATACTGCCACTGTTTGAAAGACTCCAGATATGCAGCCAGACAAACTTAGTGAAGATGAATTTATTGACATAAATGAGGAAAGCGGTTGTGATGAAAGGATGAAGATGTCCCAGTAGAAGTGTGACATTGGCAAAAAAACTTCACATTAAAAAATTCTTGGGATATTTCTTGACGCTGAAAGCATAAAAGGTTAAGTGTTGGAAGCTGATTTCCCTTAGAAGGGAATGTGATGAGAAGAAGGAAATGAGAAGAAGGAAAACAGTGTTCAAACTACTCTTACATTTTTTTTTTACAATAATATGAGACACTTTAATTCTCAAAGTTTCCAATATTTAAAATTTCAGTGGACTAAAGAAATATTGATTTTACTATTTTTCATTCTCATTTGTTTAGAACTAACAGTAAGACCGTTTTAATGTTTTGAGAAAAAATGTAAAGGTCATAGAATAATTGTAGTTTTTGTTTTGATTATTAAGATTGTTTTTCATAATTTCAGCATGCAGTCATTTTCATGGCCCTACACTATTGTGCAAAGCAAGGACTGCTTATAGATAGCATTTTGTGTCCACCTCCATCATAGTAGGTGTCATGTTTGATTGTCATTATTTATATGTGTCTGTCTCCCACATGAGACCATTGCGCTTTTGTGGAATAGGAACAACGTCATTTCTACATTTCCCCCAAAGCCTTCTGTAGCAACTGGCACATAGTATGCCTGCAACAGTTTTGATGATTGAAAGAAAATATAACTTCTATTTAATCTCAGGAATTTTACATAGGAAGCATATTGAACAACATATACTTTCTACATTTGTTTGTATTTGTGTTCAAAATCATTAAAGAACAGGAGGACTAAGTGATAACTTTGAGAAGTTTTACCTTTATAGACAAAAGATATTTATGTCAATCTGTTTAGTGTTGCTATAACAAAATACCCATGGCAGGTTAATTCATAAAGAAAAAAGGTATATTTGGCTCATGATTCTGGTGCCTGGAAAGTTCAAGACCAGGAAGCCCATCTGATGAGGGTCTTGTGCTGTTTCAACTCATGATGTGTGCAAAGAGACCAAAGGCAAGAAGAAACAACTTGCTTTTTTGGTAACTAATCCAGTCCACAAGAGTAAGGACTCACTCCTGAGAGATGGCATTAATCTATTCATGAGGGATTTTTTCCCCCATGACTCAAACACTTCCCACTAGGCCCCATGTCCTAACACTGCCACATAGGGGATCAAAATTTAACACAAGTTTTGATGGGGACAAATCTCATCCAAACCATAGCTATATATAAACCCCATCCCTCAGAAAAAAAAGACTGACAAATACCCACTATTAATAGTTAATTCCTGTGACTATTGAACAAAGAATGCCCTAATAACAATTTATAGATGAAACTTTTGACTTCAAACTATGAGGAAGAGAAAATATTTCCTTATTAGGGTTTTTTTTCGATGAATAAACATCAAAATAAACACATTCATAGACGTAGAGTATATCTAAAACACACTGGATCCAAAGTAGATTTCTATTCTTGGTTATTACTATGTAGTCACTTTTTCTAGTAAGTGGGATTACAGTAGATCTAGAATGCTATGGTATCTCACCTGAAATTAATTGTTGGTAAAATGGCAAAAATGGTTGGTGTATTGCCTTTTATGTAGTCTATTCTGTTTCTCCACATCTCAAACATCAGGTCAATTGTTGAAAGTCATTAGGGAAGGTGGATTAGTTGAAAGCAAAAGAGATTTTTCAGCCTCAGTGTTGTTTTGTATTGCTTGTAAGCCAGTGATTCTTAAACTTTCTTCTGAAGTATCATTGAAGTATCATTGACGTGCAATCTTACCATGTGTGACTGGTACATAGCTCATATCACAGGCAGCTAACCATGTGAATTCAACCACACCAAACTGATCCATATCCTATTTAACAAGGTGAGTCCATTGGTCACACACACTTAGATATTGGAGCATGTCAAAGTGCTGTAAAAGTTTCTAGGAGCTTACTTTCAAATTCTGTATTGATCTCGCATTGCACCAATATGTGGTCCACATTTTGAGTGGTGCTGCTTTATTCTTTATTTATTCTATAAAATCAGCATTTTGAGCTTCTTGATTATCAAAGACTTTCAACTTCTCCCTTCATCAGCTATTCATCCTCATGATCATGTCCTGTATCATGCTGAGCACAAAGCAGGTGTTTAAAAAATGTCTATTAGCTGAATAAATATGTGAACACATTAATAAATAATGAAGAAATTACAGAATAAAAGAAGAGTAGCTATGAAGATAATAGGAATTCAAAAAGTGAGAAGTGAGAGGCAATGAGGGGAGCCCATGCTTAGGTCAAGGCTCTACCTAAGTGTTGCTGGAGGTGGCAATTTACATTGGGGATGGATGCTTAGCTACAACCCTATTTGAAATATGTCAAGTAACATATGTAATTTTGATTCAGCTAGAATAAAGGTGAGCTCAATATTTCTACAAATCTGTCTTTCAAGATTAGTTTCACAGTCTTTAAATATCTGTCAACCAGGACTCTTCTGACTCCATGTCATGGAGACTCTTAAGAGACTCTGAGAGTTTTTTGCCTTTCGGGATTAAAATGGGGTTGTGAGTTGCAATGTGTGCAAGAGCTACACTCTTCACAATCTGTATTAGTCTGTTTTTTGTTGCTATAAAGCAATATCTGAGGCTGTGTAATTTATAAAGAAAAGAGGCTTATTTGGCTCACAGTTCAGCAGGCTGTACAAGAAGCATGGCACCAGCATCTGCTTCTGGAGAGGGCTTCAGGGAGCTTCCAATCATGGCAGAAGTGGAAGGGGAGCTGGTATGTCTCATGATGAGAGAGGGGACAAGAGGAGGAGGCAAGAGGGATGCCATGCTCTTTTAAACAATCAGTTCTCAAATGACATAGTAGAACGAGAACTCACTAATTACCACAGGGAGGGTACCATGACATTCACGAAGGATCTGCCCCGGTAACCCAAACACCTCCCTCTGACATTGTGGGGGTGGGGCAAAATTGAATGGGACAAATATCCAAACTATATTACCACCCAAGTCTACTGTTATAATAAATAAAAAATAAGATTAAAACATTAAAGTAGATGTTAGGAGTTTTCATGATCAGAGGACTGATCGTTTTCTAAAAGCTCCTCATTTTGGCATACCTATGGTATACTTTTTTCTGTGGAAAATACAAAAAAAAGGGGAAAATATTTTGTAAAGGAAATATTTTCCTTTTAGGGGTAAGATTATAAATGCTGAAAGATAACACAAATAATTTTTCTTGAAAGCATATTATAGATAGATAGATAGCTAATTAAATAACATTTTTGAGAGGCCATTGTTATGGACTGAGCTCCTGCGTTAGGCCCCAACAGACCAGAACAAACCAGAGTAGAGTCACTCATGTTAGGTGTCACCTACTCAAACTGAAAATAGAAATGTGCCAGTTGTACAAAAAAAATAGAATATTCATAACCAATCATAAGTGGTCCAGTCAACTGGAGCTGGCATAATAAGAAAACTCCCTCTTCTTTAATTCTGTAAGAAAAGTAACCTGAAGTAACTGGATGTCAACCAATTTGCCTTTTGCACTATGCTGTTTTCTTGTTCCTGCTCAAGCTACCTTGCAAAAACTGACCGTTCTGCCATGCCCGGTGGATTGCCTTTCTAATTTGTAGATAAGATGCTGCCCAATTCATGAATCACCAATAAAAGCTAATTATATCTTTAGACACAGTTTGTTGAAATTTTGACCTTTGACAATGCAGTATTCTCCCCTTGTCCACAGTTTCACTTTCCATTGTTTCAGCTATCCCAGGTCTCAGCCTACCTGAGGTTAACCTAGTTCCGAAAATATTAAGTGGAAATTACAGAAATAAACAATTCATAAGTTTTAAATTGCTCACCTTTCTGAGTAGTGTGATAAAATCTTATGCTGTCCCACTTTGTGGGATACACTGAACAGAAGGACGATTTATGTCCTGGGCAGACATACAGGATGTAAATCATCCCTTTGTCCCATGTGTCAACACTGTCTCTCCTATCCACTACCCAACACTTTCTGTCCTACCCATCCCTTAGTTATGCAGTAGTCATGTTGGTTATTACATCAACAGATCACGAGAAGAAGGGTAAGTACAGCACAGTAAGATATTTTGGAAGAACCAGAGAGAGAGAGAGAGAGAGAGAAACTACAGTCACATAACCTTTATTACAGTATACTATGATGATTGTTCTATTTTATTATTATTGTTGCTAATCTCTTATTGTACCTAATTTATAAATTAAAGTTAATCATAGATATGTATGTATAGATAAAAACAGTATATGTAGGTTTCTAAAAACAGTATATGTAGGTATTAGCTGTGATTTCAAGCATCTACTGGAGGTCTTAAAATATATCTCCACGGATAGGGGGAGAATACTATATATAATCTATATATTATGTATATCTGTATACACATTAAAGTTAGAGGACAATTAAATTAGCAATGAATAAAGAAGTAAATATTTTAACCAGTATCAGTAATTTGCACATACAATTAGGATAATGAATTATAGGATAATAAGCAAAGGAAACATAAAATGCTTAATGGCCCTGGTACTCACTGCTGTAAAATTCTACTCTGAGTCATGTTTAATTGAAACATATGCTTTCCAACAGTTTTCACGTTGCTTTAAAAAGTTAACCTGACAATTTTTTACCTAAAGAAAAGATGGATCAACACGTAACAATACATACGTAGAGGGCCTTTTAAATGTAAAATATTGCAGTAGATGAATGTAAAGTAAATAGTCAAAGTTTGAGTTTTTTGAAGAATTTTTGTAAAGATCTTGCATTAAAAGAACACTTTGTTGGTAATATCTCTGCGCAAATTCTATTTTTAGTATTTAAGTCATATTTGTTTACTCCTGTTAGTCTTCCATTCTCTCCAAAAGAAGCTGAAAAGCAGATTAGGCCTCCACTGATGGGCAGCTGGTTTACACAACGGTGACATCCTTCTCAGAGTGTCCAAATGAATATGAATCAAGTTATAACTGGTGACAAAAGAGGTAAGGAAAGATAGCTTTCTCCTTTCACAGGAGTAAATTCTGATAATGTAGGCCATCTAGTTGATTCAGCTTTGGTAGCAAGTTTGAAATTAAGATATTGCAATATGGAGTCAATTTTGACAAAATCAAAAGATTCAGTGTAGAAATGGAAATAGGAAAGAAATTCCATTAGATAATTACAACAACTTAAGCGCCAAAGCTACTAATATCTTTAGTGTCATATGATAGTCCTGGAAAATTTGGATATAAATGGAAAGTAGCTGGAATACTACTATAAGGGAAATAGGATCAAAAATCCTTTGATCTTTAAAGTATTCTTGCTTTAAAGGAATTATTTTGGAAACTGAAAGACCTAATTGTACACTGTAATTTAGGCCACTTTCCAGTAATTTATATAATAGCATTTCTTAGATATAATTGAAATAATTTTGACTATATGACAGCAAATATATATTAGGTGCTGACAAATAAAAATAAAAAAATATAACAAAGATAAAAAAGTCTACAATGTGCCTATATTATATTCATGCTATAAGTATGAATCTTTCATTAAAAGGGGAGAAATTCTTTTCCTTTTTGTTTTCTTCATTCAACTGAAGCAAAAATATTAATTTGATAGGTAGTTGGCAGCTACTTGGTAAGTTTTAAAATCTTCATTCCTTTGAAGTAATTAAGGATTTATAGTACAATTTTGTAATTATAGTTAATGCATTTTTAAAACTTAATACAGTTTAAAATACTCCTTTAGAACCTATTAGTTAAATGTTTCTTTTCATGTTTCATCTGATTGTATGCAACAATTGTGATTTAAATCTGATTTGCACAACTAAAGTATTTGGTGGCCATATATAATGGGGAGCTATTATTTTAAATCCATAAATACTATTTTAGAATGGTGAAGTAATGTCTCTTTGAAACACAAAGATAATTGAATCCAGTTATAATACATCAGTAAATTTGTAGAGCATGGACAACCTCTGAATAGTATCACAGTATTTTGAGAATTACAAAAGAGGGGACTTATGTTAAAGATTCCTGTACCTAATTAATCACTCAGTTTAGTAGAGACATTAGTCTCAGACTAGATTAGGACCATCGATTATAATGAGAAAACAGATTGAGAAGATTCTAAAGAGATAAAATATTTTATAAGAAATGTAGAATTATTTCTAAATCCCAAAGTGCAATTAGTTTCAGGGCTATTTTTTCCAACATTTGTGCCATAAGTTTCCTTTACAACATCTGCTCACCTTCCTCCATGAAAGGGAACTCACTATCCCTTAAGGCAGCCCAATTTTGAGGCAGTCAAGTGGTTCATTTTTCTTATTGATTTGATATCTATCCTTCTAAACTTCTCCCCAGTGAGACAGCACATCCAAGTAACTGAATAGGACTCATTCTCCAAACTCCTCCACCCGCCCTAACTTCTATCTATCCTGCCTCTGTTTGCACTAGCCTTGCCTTTCAAATTTTCATTCTCAACTCTTGAAGTTTGAAAAAGGGAATATAAATTATCCTGGAAGATTTTTTTGGGGTCCAATGGAACAAATACTAATAAAAGAAAAGATACCTACTTACTTCTCCCTGGAGAAGTGTATCCACTGAATATACTTTTTGTGAATAAAAGAACCCATTGATAAGATTAACTTTCACTAGGCAGCATTGCAAATGCTTGCGTGCAGACATTTTGAGCAGAGGACTTGATTTTAAATTCTGGTTTTGTAATTTGCTAGTTGTGTGACCTTGGGCAAGTGACTTAAGTTCCCTGAACTTAGTGTCCTTATCTGTGAATGCAAATACTTAATGATAGTACTCTTTTTCCTAGGGTTACTATTATATGAAGTTTAAATTATTTAATACAAAGCATTTAAAATGGTGTCAGGCATATAGTAAGCATCCAACAAGTGAATGATTAGTGTTACAGAATACATGGAGATGAGAAGAGAGAAGAATTGGGGGAGGAGAGAAGAGTGAGAAAGGAGAGATAGCATGGTAAGGAAAGCAGTGATATTCTGCAGACCATGAACCTCACACTCTCACCTAATTTCATTCTTGAAATTGCTCATCCAGAGAAGGTCTCAGCCAGGAGGACTATGGCAAGTGTGAAATGATCTAAAAAGTCCAGAGGCTTATACCTGATGCCGTGCAGTTCTTAATGCCCTGCTGAATAACATCAGATAAGCTTTGGTTGGCTTTTATTTTATTTAAAAAAATTTGTATGTTAATTTTTGTTTAGATAATATATTTACATAGTTCAAAATTCTAAAGATACAAGGAGATAGGGAAAAAGTTATCCACCCACTCTGTTCCCTATCCACTTAATTCCCCACTCATGTAGCTACCAATTTTATCAAGTTTTCGAATGAGAAGCAGTTATTAGGTGATAGGTAGAGACAGAGTTCTTTAATCCCAACTCTGATTTTGGAACACAAGGACAGGAAAAAGGCAGTTTGGAGAACTGTTTTCCAAATATGTCTTTGTTACTTATTTTTTCCATTTTTAACAGTGGGATAGTTATTCTCTATGAGTGCATTTTGGAAACTGGATAAATTTTTCAAGGATGCTGCTTTGTTAACTTGTCAAGATTTTATGCATTTCACACTGACTGTATACATTATCTATACCATAACAGAAAATCCTTTATAAAGAAAAACCACATACATTATATTTCATGTAGGCTTTGATCTATGAATTTGTCTTAGGCTTATGTTTCAAAAAAGAAAAAAACAGCCAGATACAGTTTTATCTATCAAACCTAGCTTCCTTAACAAAGTCTGAGGAAGCCAAATCATATCATATTGGGTTGATTTCACTTTTTTAGACAGTACATAGAAGGGTAAAAGGTCTCTGATTCTATCAAATATGCCCTGAAAAATAAATCTTGTGATTTGTTCATCTTCTCTCCATCTATCAAAATGAAACTAACAAACAGCCCCAGATGCAGCAGTAAAAAGATGAGCAGCCTTTTTTTTCCACACCAACCCAGTAGAAACTAATATCTTCCAGAAAGTGGGCTGATTGTCAGTTTCCCCTCATGGCCAACTCCCCTGACTTGAGAAAGACACAAGTGAAAGAGTGGAAGTACTAAACTCTTCTATTAGCATGGCTTCACTGGTAAATATTGGATTTCACCTAAAAGTTAAAATGTGGACATATACTGAACTGGTGAATAGTGGCATGCACCATGAATTTTCTCTTCCTGTTATTTTGTGAATAAAAAAAAGTACTTGTAAGTTTTAGCTTTATAGTCAGACATCTCACGTTATTGGCTTGCAGTGGGAATGCTTCAGGAAGGAGCTGTTTATGCAAGGGTATACGCCACATTTTTACACAGTGGGTATGCAAAACAATTCGTATTATGCTGTGAGGGCACTATGACATACTTTTGAATGGATGTTTGTGTGTGTGGCCCTCAGGTGATGAAATGAGGATCTTTCTCCATTTCAGTGCCTTACTAGTTTTTATCAGTTCCCTCTCTTTCATGACATTATTATGGTGTGAGTAGCAAGATGGTTCTGTTTACCAAAGATTCTTACACCAAAATGAAAGTGGAAGTGTCTATTAGTCAGGACATTACTCTTGCTATATGTCTATGGTAGGTTGGCAGGGGCCAGTGTGGGGAAGGTCTCTGCTCCATACAGTCACCCAGGGATCCAGCCCATCAGAGGATCCACCATCTTGTGGTTGCACAACCTGGAACACAGCCCCTGTAGTCATCACAGCATGAGAAAAGAACACATGGATAGCTCACACCTGTCCTTGTGTGCTTTAGCCTGAGTCATGGGTTTCCTAGATCCTGTCTTCTAGTCACTATTAAGTTGATTCCTCCCATCAAATGTGGATCACACTCACCTCCTCCTCAGGACCTCCTTCAGGAGAACTTCTATCTCTTCTCTAATGACTGAGGCCCATTCATTCAAAGCATTGAACTCAATCCCTCAGATTTCTGGGCAACTCACAATAGTCCATATATCAGGGATGTATGTGGTTTTTCTTGGTATGGAGCCTTGAGATAAAAATATAAGTTAGCTGCTCCGTTTCTGAGTGCACATGCATGCGTATTCACACACACATACACACAAAATACAGTGGCAGAACAGGGAAAAGAGTAACTACAATAAACACTTCTCCCTGAGAAGAAAGAATAGGAACACATAGCAATCACTGCACTGTACAACTCTGAAATCCTATTGCGCAGGCACTGCAGGGTGGCGGGAGAGGGCGGCGGTGAGGAAATGTTGGCTTTTGCTGTAATAATAATGCATTTAAGAGAAATTCTCAAAATCTCTGTTAACCAAAATAAACACTCATTCTCAGTCTAGGGTATACCCAGGAATGGGAATATTTCATGATTTGGCACAGATTCTAATCTCTGGGAAGAGCTCCTTTATTTATCGAACTTTATAGTCCCCAACTTTGCATTCTTGGTAGTTTATTTGCTCTTATTCTTCCTGGTCACTTCAGAAGTTTTAGAAGTTGGCATTGGGTAATATGCACACCTTGGGGGCTGTAGAACTTTTTGTCTACTTCCTGCTCAAGGAAGTTTTGAGAACCTAAGGGTTATTTTAAATATTCAACAGGTCATAGGATCTTTTTGTTGGTAGGGATGTCTAAGCCTTAACTTCTCTGGCACTACAAATCTCACAAGATTTATTACATAATCTATTTCTATTCTAGTCGTTTCCAAATTCCAGAAATTACAACCACCGTTCTTTTTGAGACTATTTCACAGGTTTGTTACATATTTTTGCTTTCTCTCTTTTAATAATAGATAGTGCCCTTCTGGAGGAAAGCTATGCCCTTAATCTTATCTTTTCCAAAATCCTCTTTACCCACTGTCGGGTTTTACTGGGGGCTATATCCACAGTCTGATTTTTTTAAAATGTGGCTTATTTATGCAGCAAGAGGTTTGTTTTAATGGATCTTTCTCAATTTTGTCTCTGTTTGGGCTTTCAAAGCAATTGGCCTTCCAGTATTAAAAAATCTTGATTGCTGGAATCTTTCTCTTTGGTCATTTTTTTTTAGTCTTTTAAAAAATTATTATTATAATTTAAGTTCTAGGATACATGTGCAGAACATGCAGGTTACAGAGGTATACACGTGCCATGGTGGTTTGGTGTACCCATCAACCTGTCATCTACATTAGGTATTTCTCCTAATGCTATCCCTCCCCTAGCCCCTCACCACCCCTCAACAGGCCCCAGTGTGTGATATTCCTCTCCCTGTGTCCATGTGTTCCCATTGTTCAACTCCCACTTATGAGTGAGAACATGAAGTGTTTGGTTTTCTGTTCCTGTGTTAGTTTGCTGAGAATAATGGTTTCCAGCTTCTTCCATGTCCGTGCAAATAACATGAACTCATCCTTTTTTATGGCTGCATAGTATTCCATGGTGTATATGTGCCACATTTTCTTAATCCAGTCTATCATTGATGAACATTTGGGTTGGTTCCAAGTCTTTGCTATTGTGAACAGTGCTGCAATAAACATACGTAGGCATGTGTCTTTATAGTAAAATGATTTATAATCCTTTGGGTATATACCCACTAATGGGATTGCTGGGTCAAATGTATTTCTAGTTCTAGATCCTTGAGGAATCGCCACACTGTCTTCCACAATGGTTGAACTAATTTACCCTCCCACCAACAGTGTAAAAGTGTTCCTATTTCTCCATATCCTCTCCAGCACCTGTTGTTTCCTGACTTTTTAATGATCACCATTCTAACTGGTGTGAGAAGGTATCTCATTGTGGTTTTCATTTGCATTTCTCTAATGACCAGTGATGATGAGTTTTTTTTTATATGTTTATTGGCTGCATAAATGTCTTCTTTTGATGGTTTTTTTTTTTTTCTTGTAAATTTGTTTAATTTCCTTGTAGATTCTGGATATTCTCTTGCCTGATTGCCCTTTGTCAGATGGATAGACTCGTAAAAATTTTCTCCCACTCTGTAGGTTGCCTGTTCACTCTGATGATAGTTTCTTTTGCTGTGCAGAAGCTGTTTAGTTTAATTAGATTGCATCTGTCAATTTTGGCTTTTGTTGCCATTGCTTTTAGTGTTTTAGTCATGAAGTTTTCGCGCATGCCTATGTCCCGAATGGTATTGCCTAGGTTTTCTTCTACGGTTTTTATGGTTTTAGGTCTTATGCTGAAGTCTTTAATCCATCTTGAGTTAATTTTTGTATAGGTGTAAGGAAGGGTCCAGTTTCAGTTTTCTGCATGTGGCTAGCTAGTTTTCCTAACACCATTTATTAAATAGGGAATCCTTTCCCCATTGCTTGTTTTTGTCAGGTTTGTCAAAGATCAGATGGTTGTAGATGTGTGGCATTATTTCTGAGGCCTCTGTTCTGTTCCATTGGTCTATATATCTGTTTTGGTACCAGAACCATGTTGTTTGGGTTACTGTAGCCTTGTAGTATAGTTTGAAGTAAGGTAGTGTGATGCCTCCAGCTTTGTTCTTTTTGCTTAGGATTGTCTTGGCTATATGGGCTGTTTTTTGGTTCCATACGAAATTTAAAGCAGCTTTTTTCTAATTCTGTGAAGAAAGTCAATTGTAGCTTGATGGGGATAGCATTGAATCTACAAATTATTTTGGGCACTATGGCCATTTTCACAATATTAATTCTCCCTATCCATGAGCATGGATTTTTTTTCCCATTTGTTTTTGTCCTCTCTGATTTCACTGAGCAGTTTGTAGTTCTGTTTGAAGAGGTTCTTCACATCTTGTAAGTTGTATTCCCAGGTATTTTATTCTCTTTGAAGCAATTGTGAATGGAAGTTCACTCATGATTTGGCTCTCTGTTTGTCTACTACTGTTGTAAAGAATGCTTGTGATTTTTGCACATTGATTTTGTATCCTGAGACTTTGCTGAAGTTGCTCATCAGCTTAAGGAGATTTGGGGCTGAAATGATAGAGTTTTCTAAATATACAATCTTGTCATCTGCAAACAGAGACAATTTGACTGCCTCTCTTCCTATTTGAATACTCTTTGTTTCTTTCTTTTGCCTGATTGCCCTGACCAGAACTTCCAACACTATGTTGAATAGGAGTGGTGAGAGAGGGCATCCTTGTCCTGTGCTGGTTTTCAAAGGGAATGCTTCTAGATTTTGCCCATTCAGTATGATATTGGCTGTGGGTTTGTCATAAATAGCTCTTATAATTTTGGGTGTTCCATCAATATCTAGTTTATTGAGAGTTTTTAGCATGAAGGGGTGTTGAATTTTGCCAAAGGCCTTTTCTGTGTCTACTGAGATAATCATGTGGTTTTTGTCATTGGTTCTGTTTCTGTGATGGATTATGTTTATTGATTTGTGTATCTTGAACCAGCCTTGCATCCCAGGAATGAAGCCAACTTGATCATTGTGGATAAGCTTTTTGATGTGCTGCTGGATTTGGTTTGCCAGTATTTTATTGAGGATTTTTGCATCCATGTTCATCAGGCCTATTGGCCTGAAATTTTCTTTTTTTGTTGTCTCTGCCATGTTTTGCTATTAGGATGATACTGGCCTCAGAAAATGAGTTAGGGAGGAGTCCCTCTTTTTCTATTGTTTGGAATAGTTTCAGAAGGAATGGTACCAGTTCCTCTTTGTACCTCTAGTAGAATTCAGCTGTGAATCTCCTCAGTTGAGTTTTTTCTCTTTATTTTGCAATATCTTGACAAATGTATCCAGTAGCAATGTCTTTTTCCAAAGTCTTCTTTAAGACCAGAGTCTCTCAACCACATTGACATCTGGGCTGGAACATTCTTTATTGCCAGGGGTTATCCTGGGCATTGTAGGAAATTTAGCAGCATCTCAAACCCCTATCTGCTAGCACCCTCCCAATTGTGACAATCAAAAATATCTCCAGACATTACCAATGTCCCCTTTGTAGCAAAAATTGCCCATTTGAAAATCACTGTTCTAGAGCCACAAGCACATTGGATATGTTGTCTGTTTTATGAGTTATATACAATAGGCATCATTTTAATTTAATGTTTTGTCACTGGAGCCTCTGATGTCTTTTTTCTTTTTCCTGCAGACACAGGACTGCCAAGCCAATGTAACATGTTTTAGGTGTTTGTAACAGAAGCAGTCAACTTCCATGAATAATTTCTATATTAAGCAGGGCAATTCATTGGCTTTACATCTAACAAATGTTCTTTCTACTCTCATTTTAAATGTATAATGGATTGGCAGGGTGGAGGGAAGATGTCTCTGATCTACAGTCACTCAGGTACCCTGGCTGATGGAGGCTCCATGATGTTAAAATGGCATCATCTGGAACATGCAACCTTTCTCAGTGTAAGTAGCAGAACATCTGGAGCTCTCTCCCACCTCTTTTGTGCTTTTTCTTGTAGATAATACATGTCACTTCCACCCCAAGCTCATTGGCCACATAGAATTATCTAACAGGAGAAGTCTTATATTCATGTCCAAAGGAGATGAGATTAAGATATTACTAAGTACCAGTAATACCTACCACAAATTGTTAGCAATGGAATTATATTTATTTCAATAGTTAACATAGAGTTAAATTGCCTTATTTATTGATGTATTTGGGGGTGTAGAGTTTTATCACATGTATGGATTACCACACCTACCCCCACAATCAGAACACAGAACAGTTCTGTCACCCCCATATGGCCTCTTTGTAGTCTTAGCCTCCCCTAATCCCTGGCAAGTACTGATCTGTTTCCTGTTACTATGCTTTTGACCTTTTCAGCATTTATATGCTTTTTACATATAAGTGGAATCATATATTAATAGTATGTAACATATGGAAACTGGCTTCTTTTAGAGAGCTTAATGTTTTGATTCATCCGTGACGTTGGGTGTATAAATGGCATGTTCCTTTAATTGCTGAGTAGTATTCCATTGTACAGATGTACCAGTTTGTTCATCCATTCATTGTTTGAAGGATATTTGGATTATTTCCAACTTTGAGCCAGTATGAATAGAGCTGTTATAATCATTCATACACGGGTGTTTTATATGGCATAACTTTTCATTTCTCTAGGATGTAAACACCTAAGAGTAGAATCATTGGGTCACATGGTAAGAGTACATTTTACTTTGTAAGATACAGCCAAAACTATTTCCCTAAGTGGCTGCACCATTTTATATCATGACCATGTATTAGTCAGCTCAGGCTCCCGTAACACAGTATACCACAGACTGGTGTCTTAAATAGCAGAAGTTTATTTTTTCACAGTTCTGAAGTCTGGGAGTCCAAGTTCAAGGTTCTGCCCAATTTGGTTTCTGACGAGGGCTCTCTTCCTGGCTTGCAGACAGCTACCTTCTAGGTGTATCCTCACAAGTGGAGAAAGAAAGAGAGAGCTGCCTGGTATCACTTCTTAAGAGATAAGAGTTCCATTGGATCAGGCAACACCCTTATGATCTCATTCTACCTTAATTTCTTCCTTGGAGGCCCCAACAATCTCCAAATACAGCCATATTGGCATTAGGCCTTCATCATATGAATTTGGATTGGGTAATACAAACATTCAGTTCATAACCAGCAATGTGCGAAGTTCCAAATGTTCTTCATCCTCCCCAGCACATGTTATTGTGAGATTTTTAAAAATTTGGTCATTCTACTCTGATCTTAGTTATTTCTTGCCTTCTGCTAGCTTTTGAATGTGTTTGCTCTTGCTTCTCTAGTTCTTTTAATTGTGATTTTAGGGTGTCAATTTTAGATCTTTCCTGCTTTCTCTTCTGGGCATTTAGTGCTGTAAATTTCCCTCTACACACTGCTTTAAATCCTGGTTTTTTGAAAAGATCAACAAAATTGATAGATCACTAGCAAGACTAACAAGATGAAAAGAGAGAAGAATAAAATAGACGCAATTAAAAAATAATAAAGGGGATATCACCACGGATCCCACAGAAATACAAACTACCATCAGAGAATACTATAAACACCCCTATGCAAATAAACTAGAAAATCTAGAAGAAATGGATAAATTCCTGGACACATACACCCTCCCAAGACTAAACTAGGAAGAAGTTGAATCCCTGAATAGACCAATAACAGGCTCTGAAATTGAGGCAATAATTAATAGCCTACCAACCAAAAAAAGTCCAAGGCCAGATGGATTCACAGCCGAATTCTACCAGAGGTACAAGGAGGAGCTGGTACCATTCCTTCTGAAACTATTCCCATCAACAGAAAAAGAGGGAATCCTCCCTAACTCATTTTATGAGGCCAGCATCATCCTGATACCAAAGCCTGGCAGAGACACAAAAAAAAAAGAGAATTTTGGACCCAAATCCCTGATGAACATTGATGCAAAAATCCTCAATAAAATACTGGCAAACCGAATCCAGCAGCACATCAAAAAGCTTATCCACCATGATCAAGTGGGCTTCATCCCTGGGATGCAAGGCTGGTTCAACATATGCAAATCAATAAACGTAATCCAGCATATAAAGGGAACCAATGATAAAAACCACATGATTATCTCAATAGATGCAGAAAAGGCCTTTGACAAAATTCAGAAGCCCTTCATGCTAAAAACTGTCAATAAATTAGGTATTGATGGGACGTATCTCAAAATAATAAGAGCTGTTTATGACAAACCCACAGCCAATATCATACTGAATAGGCAAAAACTGGAAGCATTCCCTTTGAAAACTGGCACAAGACAGGGATGCCCTCTCTCACTACTCCTATTCAACACAGTGTTGGAAGTTCTGGCCAAGGGCACTCAGGCAGGAGAAGGAAATAAAGGGTATTCAGTTAGGAAAAGAGGAAGTCAAATTGTCCCTGTTTGCAGATGACATGATTGTATATTTAGAAAACCCCATCATCTCAGCCCCAAATCTCCTTAAGCTGATTAGCAACTTCAGCAAAGTCTCAGGATACAAAATCAATGTGCAAAAATCACAAGCATTCTTATACACCAATAACAGACAAACAGAGAGCCAAATCATGAGTGAACTCCCATTCACAATTGCTTCAAAGAAATAAAATACCTGTGAATCCAACTTACAAGGGATGTGAAGAAACTCTTCAAGGAGAACTACAAACCACTGCTCAATGAAATCAAAGAGGACACAAACAAATGGAAGAACATTCCATGCCCATCGATAGGAAGAATCAATATTGTGAAAATGGCCATAGTGCCCAAGGTAATTTATAGATTCAATGCCATCCCCAGGGAGCCACCAATGACTTTCTTCACAGACTTGGAAAAAACTACTTTGAAGTCCATATGGAACCAGAAAAGGGCCCACATTGCCAAGACAATCCTAAGACAAAAGAACAAAGCTGGAGGCATCATGCTACCTGACTTCAAACTATACTACAAGGCTATAGTAACCAAAACAGCATGGTACTGGTACCAGAACAGAGATATAGACCAGTGGAACAGAACAGAGGCCTCAGAAATAATACCACAGATCTACAACCATCTGATCTTTGACAAACCTGACAAAAACAAGAAATGGGGAAAGGATTCCCTATTTAATAAATGGTGCTGGGAAAACTGGCTAGCCATATGTAGAAAGCTGAAACTGGATCCCTTCCTTACACCTTATACAAAAATTAATTCAAGATGGACTAAAGACTGAAATGTTAGACCTAAAACCATAAAAACACTAGAAGAAAACCTAGGCAATACCATTCAGGACATAGGCATGGGCAAGGACTTCATGTCTAAAACAATAAAAGCGATGGCAACAAAAGCCAAAATTGACAAATGGGATCTAATTAAACTAAAGAGCTTCTGCACAGCAAAAGAAACTACCATCAGAGTGAACAGGCAACCTACAGAATGGGAGAAAATTTTTGCAACCTACTCATCTGACAAAGGGCTAATATCCAGAATCTACAATGAACTCAAACAAATTTACAAGAAAAAACAAACAACCCAATCAAAAAGTGGGTGAAGGAGATAAACAGACACTTCTCAAAAGATAACATTTATGCAGACAACAGACACATGAAAAAATGCTCATCATCACTGGCCATCAGAGAAATGCAAATCAAAACCACAATGAAATACCATCTCACACCAGTTAGAATGGTGATCATTAAAAAGTCAGGAAACAACAGGTGCTGGAGAGGATGTGGAGAAATAGGAACACTTTTACACTGTTGGTGGGACTGTAAACCAGTTCAACCATTGTGGAAGACAGTGTGGTGATTCCTCAAGGATCTAGAACTAGAAATACCATTTGTCCCAGCCATCCCATTGCTGAGTATATACCCAAAGGATTATAAATCATGCTGCTATAAAGACACATGCACACGTATGTTTATTGCAGCACTATTCACAGTAGAAAAGATTTGGAACCAACCCAAATGTTCATCAGTGATAGACTGGATTAAGAAAATGTGGCACATATACACCATGGAATACTATGCAGCCATAAAAAAGGATGAGTTCATGTCCTTTGCAGGGACGTGGATGAAGCTGGAAACCATCATTCTCAGCAAACTATGGCAAGGACAAAAAACCAAACACCACATGTTCTCACTCATAGGTGGGAATTGAACAATGAGAACACTTGGACACAGGAAGGGGAACATCACACACCAGGAACTGTCATGGGGTTGGGGGAGGGGGAAGGGATAGCATTAGCAGATATACCTAATATAAATGATGAGTTAATGGGTGCAGCACACCAACATGGCACATGTATACATATGTAACAAACCTGCATGTTGTGCACATGTACCCTAGAATTTAAAGTATAATAATAAAAAAAAGGAAAATATAATTGGATAGGGAAAGAAGAGTGGCTTCTAAGGTTCTGGAACATCCTAATTTTAACCTGGGTGTTGTGGGGGCAGGGTAGTGTATTTTCTTATTTTTCCTTGAACGGTATACAAATGCTTTTTACACTCTTTTGTATGTATAATATATCTCACAAAAAGAAAAAAATTCAATGCAAGACAAAAATATTTGGTCATTCTAATAGATCTGTAGTGGTATTCAAAATAGTTTTAATTTGTATTTTTCTAATGGCTAAGGATGTGCAACATCTTTTCATCTACTTATTGCCATCATAATACCTTCTTTGATAAAGTACTTTTTCAAGTTTGTACTCTTTTTTTTTTTTTTTACAACTTGAGTTGTTGAATTCTTATTATTGAACTTTGAGAGTATAAAAAATATATTCTAGATACAAGCCTATTCCCAGGTCATAAAATTTTTTCTCTTGTGTTTTATATTAGATTTATGTTTTTAAGTTTTACATTTAAATCTGTGACATATTTTATGTTAATCCTTTTATGAGTGTTTAGTTTAGGTATCAAGGTTCTTTTTTTGAGGGGGATATGGATTGTTATAGACTGAATATTTGATCCCTCAATGTGATGGTATTTGAAGGTGGGGTCTTTGAGAGGTGATTAGGTTTAGGTGAGATAATGAGTGTGGGGCCCCCATGATGAGAGTAGTGTTTTGTTCGAGATGGGGTCTCCCTCTGTCACCTAGGCTGGAGTTTGGTGGAGCGATTTCAGCTCACTGCAACCTCCACTTCCTGGATTCAACTGATTCTCATGTCTCAGCCTTCCTAGTAGCTGGGATTACAGGCATGCACCTCTGGCTAATTTTTGTAGTTTTAGTAGAGATTGGGTTTCACCATGTTGGCCAGGCTTGTCTTGAATTCCTGACCTCAGGTGATCTGCCTGCCTTGGCCTCCCAAAGTGCTGGGATTACAGGTGTGAACCACTACGCCTGGCTGAGTGTTCTTACAAAAAGAGGAAGAGAGACCAGAGCTTGCTCCCTCTTCTCACCATGTGAAGACATAGCAAGAAGGCAGCCTTCTGCAAGCCAGGAAGAGGGCTCTCTCTAGGAATCAAATCTTCTAGCACACTTTGATGTTGGACTTCCCAGCCTCCAGAATTGAGAGAAACAAATGTCTTCTGTTGAAAACACCTGGTCTGTAGAATGTTGTCAGCAGATGGAACTGACTAAGACATGAATATACATTTCTTCCATCACTTTTGAAAAGAGTATTTTTTCTCCATTGAATTAGCTGCGGACCTTTGACAAAAAGTGTGGGTCTATTTCTAGATAATTTGTTCTGCTTGAATGATTTATGTGCTTATACTTTAGCCAGTTCCACACTGCCTTGATTACTGAAGCTCTACAGAAAGTCTTAAAATCAGATGGTGTGAGTACTCCAAATACATTCTTTCAAAACTGTTTGGCTTTCCCTTTGCCTTTCCATGTAAGATTTAAAATAAGTTTCTCTACGTAAAAAACTAAACAAAACTCTTGCTGATATTTTGACTTTCCAAAATTAATGCAAAATTGCATTAAATCTGTAGATCAATTTGGAAAGTATTGACATCTTAACTATATTGAATCTTCCATTGAGTCCTCCTGTTTATGGAGTCTTCTATTCCATAAAGAGGGTGTGTCTCTTCATTTACTTCAGTCTTCTTTGATTTATTTTATCAGTGTTTTGAAGTCATCTGCATATAAATCTTGCCATGTTTTGTTAGATTTATACTTCAATATTTCCAAAAACACTTTAAGGTATTGTAAATGTTACATATTTTTCAAACTTGATTTGTACTTGTTCAATGTTACTGTAGAAATAGAGTTGATTTTAGTGTTGACTTTAATTTTTTTTATTTTTGATCCATTCCGAAATAACATGTTACGTTGACTTTATATTTTCAAAACTTATTAAACTCACTTATTGGTTCTGCAAATTTCTTAATAGACCCCCCCTTAAGGTTTTCTTAGGATTTTCTCCATGGACTATTATCTCATCTAAAAATAGGGACATTTTAATTTTTTCCATTAAAGTCTATATGTCTTTTTTTTCTTGCCTTATTGCACTTGCTTGATCTTTAACTACTATGTTGATAGCAGTTACATTGGTTTCCTACTGCTGCTGTAACAAATTGTCACAATCTTAGTGGCTTAAAACAACATTATTTATTATCTTAAAGTTTTGGAGGTCAGACATCTGAACTGGGTCTAATGTAGCTAAAATCAAGATATTGGCAGGGCTGCCTTCCTTTCTGGAGGCTGTAGGAGTGAGTCACTTTTCTGCACACAATCCTTGGTTCATAGATCCCTTTCATCTTTGAAGCTAACAGTGTAGCATCTTCAGATTTTTCTCTAACTGACTTATTTGCTTCCCTCTCCCACTTAAAAGGAGCCTCATGATTATATTGAGCCTGCTAGGATAACACAGGATAATCTTCCTATCTCATAATTAGCTGATTAGCAATATTAATTCCATCTGCTACCTTAATTTTCCTTTTTCACATAACCTAACATAAGCATAATTTGGGGGGATTAGGGCCATGAACATCTTGGGGGGGACCTTTATTTTACATGTCTCAGTAGTATTGAGAATGAACATGCTTTCTTTGTTATTTCTGATTTTAGGGGAAAAAAATTCAGCCTTTCACCAAATGTGTGATGTTAGCTGTGGGTTTTTCTGAATGCTTTTTATCAGGTCACGATTCCCTTGTACCCTTAGTTTACTGAAAGTTTTTAATCAAGAATGGGTGTTAGATTTTGTCAAATGATTTTTCTGCATCAATTGACACATTGTGTTTTTTCTTTTTGTCTGTTAGTTTGTTGTATTATATTAATTGATTTCAGACATTCAATCAGCCTATATTCCTGGAATAACTCCCCTTCTCATTATGTATTATTTATATGTATTTCTGAATTTAATTCTTTTCTTTCAATTCAAGATTTTCTTTCATCTGCTCACATCAAATATTTTTTGCTTTTGTTTCTGGTTTCTCAAGGCAAAACTTCAATCACTGATTTGTGATATTTCTCCTTTTTATTATAAGCATACAGTCCTATAAGTTTCCCTTGAAGTGCTCATTTAGTTGTGTCTCACATGTTGTGACATGTTGTGTTTTCAACTTTGTTAATTTTAAAATATTTTCTTATTTTTCTTGAGACTCCCTTTTTGACCCATGGATTATTGATAAATGTGCTGTTTAATTCCCAAGTGTTTGGAGATTTATCAGCTATATTTCTATTAATAATTTTTAGTTAAATCTCATTATGTTCAGACTATATTTATATGATATAAATTCTTTAAAAATTGTTCAGGTTTGTTTCATGACTTTGCTATGGTCTATCTTCGTGAATGTATCATGGGCACTGGAAAATAATATGTATATTTAGTGTTGGATAAAGTGTTCTATAAATGTCAATTAGATACAGTTGGTTGATAGTGTTGTTCCATTTTTGTATGTTCTTGCTGATTTTCTCTTTATTTGCTTTGTCTATTATGGAGAGAGAAATGTCGAATTATAATTGTGAATCAGTCTATTCTGCTTTCTATTTGAATAGTTTTTTTCCCATGTGTTTTGAGGCTCTGTTTTAGATGCAGACATGTTTAGGATTTATTTATGTCTTCCAGTTGAATTAACTCTTTTATCATTATGCAATATTTCTCTTTATCACTAGAAATTTTCCTTGTTTGCACATCTACTTTGTTTGACCTTAATATAGCTACTCTAGCTTTCTTTTGATTAGTGTTAGCATGGTATATCTTTTTTCATCCTTCTACTTTTAACCTATTTGTATCCTTATATTTCAGATGAGTTTCTTACAGGCAGTAAATTGTGTCATGCTTTTTAAGCTAATGATCTATTATTTTTATTGAGAGTTTAGTTCATCTACAGTTAATGCGATTACTAATATAAGATTCAGATTTGTCAGTTTGCTTTATTTATTTATTTGGGACAGAGTCTTGCTCTGTCACCAGGCTGGAGTGCAGTGGCATGATCATGGCTCATTGCAGCCTATGTCCCAGACTCAAGTTATTCTCATACCTCAACCTTCCAAGTAGCTGGGACTACAGGCACATATCACCATGCTAGGCTAGTTTTATTTTTATTTTTTGTAGAGATGAGGTCTCCCTATGTTGCCCAGGCTGGTCTTGAATTCCTGGGCTCAAGCAATCCTCCCACCTCAGCCTCCCAACCAGCTTGCTATTTGTTTTCTAATTGCCCCATGTATTCTTTGTTTACTTTTTCCCGTTTTTCTGCCTTTTTATTACTAATCAGTACTCTTTTATATCTCTATCTCTTTTGTTGGATTACTTGCTATAACTCTGTTTTCTTATTCTAGGGGTTGCTTTCTGTGTTCTGTGGTTTCAATATGAGATCAGTTTTCAGCCTTTGCACTGCTATTTGGCATGTGTGCCTCCATTTCTGGGTCCTTGGATGCGTTCTAGCACATATTTCTACTCTTAAAGCCTTTGCCATTTTATGTAGGGTCTAATCTATGCAGAGATGAGTCCAAAAATGTATACACCACTTTATGGGATACCTCTTTTGAGATCCCTCCTCACCGGGATCTCCTTGACACTTTATAGTTCCCTGGGATCCCCATTTTACCTCTTATGGCCAAAAGTATGAAGCTTTAGTTTCTCCACCCTATCATTTACTTCCTGCAACTATATCTGCAGATCTGGAGTCAGGTGGTGAGAGGACAGAGAGAGAAAAAACCAGCAGGCATTCTGCCCCTGATCTGGGAACCATAGGTGCTCTGGTAGGAAAGGATTCTCTTCTCTCAGAGTTTTCCGCACATACCTAGGCCCTGTGGATGCCCTGCTGCAACTTGATTTTCTGGGTACTGAGACACAAGAGAATAAAAGAAAAGAAAACAAGGGATTTTCTTCACACTCGCTCACTCCTTTCTTGCTCCTCAGACCAGAACATGAGGATACCACCTAAAGCTTTTTCTATCCACACCTAGCTGGCTTTGATTTCAACCAAGGTGATAACAGGTGGGGAATGGGGAATGAAAACTCATTGCTGATTTGAAGGTACTTTGAATTCTAAACTCCTTTTCCAATTTGCCTTCTACCATCTACTTTTCAGAGTCCTCAGATAGCAGCTCCATGAATTCTGTCATGTTTATATTTGCATTCAGTGAGAGAAGCAGGATAGAGTTTTACTCAATCTTGCCTGAAACCAGAATTGCACTAAAGCATTCTGAATAATGGACATTTAAGCATAGCATCTAGAGTGGAGTGTGGGAAAGAAAAGTCAGGGGAAAGGATTTGGACCCTTTTTTGGTTGAATCCCTGATGAGAAAGACTAAGCACATTCCTACACATCAGCAAAGCAAAAAGAATTATTTTTTCAAAAGAATTTGGTATTTAACATTGCTCTTTAAAAAGCATCAAAGTAGTCAGTATAAATAAAAAATACCATCAGATGTCATACATTTATTTTGCAGGTTACTGCATTTTTATTTTGATTTAAATATTGTCTATTGCTATACTCTGCGTTTAGAGTTTCTAAAGCCAGATGGCTAGTGATATTGGCGGACATTCCCAGCTAACCCTGTCCCTAACTGTAGCCTCAAGATCACCATAGAGCTCTTGAAACATGAATTCTGAAAAATAATTTTTAAGTTTGGATCAAACATAAGTTTATCCTCTCTTCTCCTATTTCTTTTTTGCCACTTACACTCATAACATATGGCTAAAAAGTTTTCACATAACAATGTACTTGGTACTTCAGGAACTAAAGAATTATTTTTAAAAACGTCAAAAGCTATCATTAAATAATCAGGTACAATGTGAGAGGCACATTCATCATCTCCTCTACTCTCCACTCCGAGGTAGGTATTTTGCAGCAGGTTCACTGCATACTGGTTACCAACTTATCTGAGTTCTGTGAGACAGAACACACTCACACACAACAAGTTATCACAAGTGGATTTATTATTTACAGATAGTCAGCAGGGACAAAAGAAGCCCAGGATCCATTGTGAGCTAGGCCCCCAAGGCTCAAGGAAGCTGTCTGGGGAAGGGGAAGTCTTGGCTGTGCATGCTCCAGTTGCACCACAGCTGAGGGACCCCATAGGACAGCTCACCTTGCCTTCTACTCAGGAGCAATGTGACTCACTGGGGAAAGCTTTGATGGATATCCCACTTCCACAGGAGACAGGAGCAAAGCTTGGGCCATCCAGGGCAGTTTCTCCCTAACTCAAGATGATACATTCCCTAGGAGAGACAGGGACAGAAATAAGGCCTGGGCTGTTTCAGGCAGTTCCTCCCTATCTCAGGTTATTGCATTCCCAGAACTCTCTACAGTTACTCTTGAGAAATATAAGGAAGAAGAGGGAGGGAACTGCATCATTCTAAAGTCGCTGGAGAACTGTCCTGTAGGTTTATCGGTTCAGTATTACTGTCATTGTACAGGTGAGGAAACCGAGACTCACATTCAGTTACTTGTCCAAGGATCGCAGGACTAACTCCAAAATTGATGTTCTCTTAGGATGTCACGTATTTCTGTCCATCCGTGTCCTCCATCTTTGAGAAGATGAAATCAAACAGACAACTTAGCGATGGAGATAGTTCAAGAGATTAGGAACTGCTGGGAGTGGAATGCAGTAGAAAGAACTTTTTCACGTAAGAGACTGCAATTCTTCACATCTCTGTCTGTTCTGTTTTCCCTTTGAATGCTTCAGCTAGAGTAAAAGAAGTCTATTTTCTAATTACAAAAAATATCTTTATTGAGACTACGGTATTGGGGCAGGGATGCTATACCTCCATCTCTCAGACCCGTTGACAATTAATTTTTAATTTCTCTCTTCGCGTTCTGGGACTTCTTCAAATCAAATCAAACACAAATTTTACTTCTGTTGCTTTTTCTCTACTTTCTAGGCCAAAAATGAAAAATAAAGAATGAGGATTTCAGCTTATGGTTAAAAACATATGTGTGATTTTTCATACCTGGCCATAGGAAATTCCAAAGCTTTACCTGGCAGGACGTTCAGGAGGAAGCTGCCTCCTCACACTATGGGTGGCGCAAAGCCAGTGCATTACTTTCTGAGAGGAGTTGCAGTAAGGACTCGCGTCCCTCTGGCAGGTCATGCTGTTTCACATATTTACAGTCCTAGCCCAGGTGCTTTCATTCCTAGGTCTCTTTATTTGAGGCCTACAGTAGAGGTCTTCAGTTGCCTCTGCCAAGGACCCCTTACAGGAGGCAGAAGGGAAAACCTTGAAGACACTTTCCCTAACTCTGACTCAGGACTCAGTACTTTTCCACTCATAACCCTCAGCCCTTGCCCTCTCTCCCAACTGCAGAGTCTATATAACTGCCTAAGCCTTTTGTTAGGGGCTCCCTTAACAGTGAGATGACCCCCACATCTATGCGGATCCACCTGACCCTCAATTTGTGCATTGTCCCATGGGTGAAAACGGAACAGGGAGAGTCGGTACTTCCTGAGGTTTTAGACTATTGCTTGTACCATCACAGTAAGTGATCAACGCTTTGGCTTTTTCACTTTTTTGACTTGTTGCCTTAATTGGCTACTCAGACATCTGACAGCTCAGCTAGCTCGCTGTCTCCCAGCTCAGCTGAGCTCCTGACAAAGGAAGCCCACTGGAAGATGAAATGGATCTGGAAGCTGTGGACCTACTGAATTTTCTTGAAGCAAACTTTGCAGACCAGCTTTCAGAGGAAGAAGAAAAACAACTGATCCCAGCAAGTAATAGCTTCACTTTTTTATTTCTCACACTACACTGAATTTCTCTTAAGTTCCAGCTTTCATTGTTGCCATCTTTGGCAAGCTTCCCATTATAGGAAATGGTTTTATAGTGATGTCTGCTATATGCCCACAACATTGTAAAACAGTTGTGCTTATTTCATAAAATTATACAAATTACGTGAATATTAATATAATAAGAACACCACATACAATACATGCTTATATGTTTGATTAACCACTGATAGACTGACTAAATGAATAAATGGCCAGAGAATCATATAAGGACTGCAGTACTGAATCCCGGAATGAGAAAAGAGAGGAGCAGTAAGCAGATGGCACGTGGGGATTGTGGAATCTATAGGGGAAGGATGGAAGGAACAGAACAGCAGGTAGTAGATGGGGAGGAAAAAACACAGGAAGTAAAAAAGGCAATACTATACCTTTCGTTCTTACCTCAAAAGCTGAAAAATCAATTTTCTGTCTCCTGATTGATGTTTCCAAAAGCTTAATATGCTGCTGTAGAACAAGACTAGGAAATTGGAGGATGTCCCTGGCACCACCCTGCTGAGTTCTACCAAGTCTGGTTTGAATGAAATGAAAAATCAAAGTACAGATATGTTCCATTTTCACTGGAAGAGAAAAGGTTTTTTTCCTTCAGTTGTTTTTTTTTTTTTTCCCTCCAAAAAAAATTTTCTTAAAAAAAAAAAAAAAAAAAAAAAAAAAAAGCTAATACTATACTGGGGTCCACATTAGTCCTCTCCTTTCAGTAAATATAACTCTGACCAATGTTATCCTGGATATTTCATTGTCTTGTCAACAACAACATGGTAATTGGTATTAATGTCTGAAAATCAAAGCCTTTCGGAAATGATAGGCTTGATTTAATACCACTGGCATGGCTCTCATTAAATCAGTGAAGACTGTGTAGTACAAATGTGCAGATTCCTTTATTCATCACTGTAAGAACCTCAGGGAGCCTCATTGAAAATGCACATGACAGATCAGGTGGGTACAGCTGCGGCCCAAATAAAGAGAAAATAGAAAATGCGAGCAACATCATATAAAATTTACCTTACAGAAGTCATTAAGTAATCATTACTTAAGTAAATTATGCTTTTTACATAATCGGAAATGTTCTGTATTTAAGAGTCTTGGAGGGACAAATACACATTGCACTAAATATTTGAAGATTCTGAGTTATAGCTGAAAGGAATTTCTCTTCATTCTTAGCTGTGAACATAGGTTCCTTTCTTTTAGGCAAGGATACTCAAATCCTCTCACTTATGAAACTTTGAGGTAGACTCCTGCCTCAAAGACTGTGTCTGTTTCCATCTCTTCTCCCCACTGTGCTCATTCCTGACACACTCTCACACTTACATCCACGTGCCTGCACACAGACACACATAGACTGACACACAGAAAGAGGATATACTCTACAAAAATCTCTACAGAGAGGAAATCGTAATGAGTAGACGGAGGTGAGAAGAAGGAAACAAGACAGAAAGCAGGAAGAAAAGAAAAACAAGACATGATGGGGAAAGACGCAAAGACTGTATGGGAAAAAGAGAATGACGTACGTAGGAGAGAGGGCAGAGCAGAATCTAGAGATGGAGTTCAGGGGAACATGGACATAGGGCCCCAAGGGTGCCTTATATTGCTACAACGTAAGGAGTCCATTTTAAATCTCATCCAATGTAATGTAATTACTGAAGGAGCAAAGGCATTTTAATCTATAAAACCATCTTACAGATTAATGACTGAGAAAAGTGAGTAAGGCATCAGTTTGGCTCTTAGAGGTACAACAGGATTCCAGGCAGGAGAAGCAAATCTACACGATAATATTGACAAGTAAGGAAGAGCTATCCTCAGGCATAAGAATCCTATTAGCCTGGAGATCCAGTGGATCTCTTGGAATCAATGATTCTGAGGAGTTCGAAAGATTTGGTGGTATGGTATACAGGAAGAATTAAGACTGAAGGGGGCTGTTTAAACAAAGAAACAAAAAACAAACAAAAAACAAACAAAAAAACGGAGCAAAGGTAGCTTGCTTGGGAGTAACCCAAATAAAACACTCTTGGGAAGAATGTGTAGTACATCTGCCTTCCCATAGAAATGGCATGGATGGTGAAGGTGCTTTTGACTTCACAGTGAAGGTAAAGTCGAATCTCTTCTGTCTATGACAGGCCAGGTGCAGGTGCAGCAGTTTAAGACCACAAGTGCTAAGGTGGAGGGAGTTCAGCTCCTGTGACTAAAGCAAGAACATTTGGCTTGTTTTGATAACTTTCCTGATGGGTATACAAACCTGAGGCAATTTTCCCTTTTATTGTCATTACGGACAGACCCTCTTGATTGACCTCTTGTGCTTCCAAGCAGCCCAGGTATGCCTGGACCGGGCAATAGTTGCAATAGCAAAACAGGAGTCAAATCAACGCATGTAACAGAGGAAGCTTGGGTCATGCTCAGAGTAAAGTGCTTCAAATTTAAAATAAATCAACACAAAAGGGAAAGTCATCACTGTTATAGAGACTATAAATAATGCAGCAGTCTTCCAGAAAGAAGCAGTTTTTTACTTAAGATCATGTTAGTTGAGCTTCAGGGAACAACATCACACCCAAAAAGCTGGTAATCTTATTGTTTACATTTTCCCTGAAATGTACATGTCACTGCATCCCTGAGGAGACAGGAACAGTTGATTTTGGTCTAGAATTTAATGCTTTATAGTTTTTCACCTGTGTGATGTGAATATGTCCACTTTTATTTATGTGACCAGAACATTTATAAATGCCTCATTAATTTTTTGGGTAAATTCTATTCTTGCTTGTCATAAATTGCTCCTCATAACATTTGGTTGGCAAAGCTTTCAGCAAGCAGATTCTCAAATATTGGAAATTCACCCTTGCTGGGCGCAGACCTGTTAAGATTATGAGTGATAAAGGAATAAAGTACACCGAAAAGTAGCTTACATTAAGCCACAGGACATTGGTTGAGCATGAGTGCCCCAGGATGCATTTGAAGAATTCACTGAATCATAGCCCGAAGCAATGTAGCATCACAGCAGAGAGCTGAGGAACAACTGTAGCCTACAGAATGTGCTAGTGTGTGGTAGTCAAGGACAGGTGACTTAGTTTGAGCAAAATTTCTGTCTACAGCACAAGAGTACCATTCTTCAAATAGCAACAAGACCCGTAGCACAGTCACAAGCAGCAGATGTTAAGGAAATGCTTTAAGTCTTATCAATGTGACATAGCTTTGAAGACAGATATTATATATTTACCTATTTCTGTATCCAAGTAGAAAAATCATTCATACATTTTGTCTATTTTTGAAAGAAATGAGTCATAGGTATATAGAAGGATATACACAAATATGAACTCAGAATAACATTATTCGATAGAAAGCAGAATTAGAATAGAGAAAATGAGACGTATCCATGCCAAATAAAATGGATTAAATAAACCAGGTGTTAAACTATGAGGTTGCCTTACAATTTGTGCCATGAGTTCTAAGGAAAGTTGATATTTAGAAATTTTGGTAGATTGTTGGCCTGGCGTGGTGGCTCACGTCTGTAATCCCAGCACTTTGGGAGGCGTAGATGGTGGATCACCTGAGGTCAGGGGTTTGAGACCAGCCTGACCAATATGGTGAAACCCACCTCTACTAAAAATACAAAAATTAGTTGGGCATGGTGGTGGATGCCTGTAATCCCAGCTACTTGGGAGGCTGAGGCAGGACAATCACTTGAACCTGGGAGGCAGAGGTTGCAGTAAGCTGATTGCGCCATTCCACTCTAGCCTGGGGTGACAAGAGTGAAATTCCATCTCAAAAAAAAAAAAAAAAAAAAAAAGGAAAGAAAGGAAATTTTAGTAGATTGTAAAAATATCTACCAGTTATTTTATGCCCTCTATCCATGTCTTTGTTTAGCGTCTTCCCACACTGACTCATGACCCTTGTGATCTGCCTGGTGATTTGCTCTGGCTAATGAGATATTAGCAAACAGGAAGTGAGCAGAGTCTTGGAAAGTGTTTCTGTATTGGGGCTTGCTCTCTTGCTCCCATTTTCAACCTTAAGACATTCATGTAAAGAAGCTTATACTATCCTGCCACAGCATGAGACATTATATGCAGCAGAAAGAAGCCATCCAGGTTGAGGACCTCCTAGACCAATAAGGTGCCAACTGCCAAACGCATGAGTGAGGCTGTTTTGAACAAACTAGCTCCAGCTGAGCTGGCCCTGAGCAATTGCCAGGCCAATCCACATAGTCATTTAAAAAAAAAAATTTTGGCATGAGGTGATGGATATACTAACTACCCTGTTTTGATTTTTATACAGTATATACATGTATTGAAACATCAAATTGTACTCCCATAAATAGGTACAACTATAATGTGTCAATTTAAAAAAGTTGATTTAAGAAATGAAGTTTGGACATGTTTTGTTATGTAACAACTTACCATTACACTCTTAATGTAATAATAACAACAATAACAATGTCTACTAATGTTTGAAGATCTAGCAAGTGATATGTTAGGCACTATAACAGGTGATTTGTATATATTACTCTTAACCATTAAATAGAGTATATGTTCTTAACACCATTGGGATTTGTATATATTACTTCTAGCCTTTAAATAAGGTGGGTGTCCGTAACACCATTTTACAAATGACATATGTTGCAAAGTAAAAATCTAGTCATGCAAATAGTAAATAACAATGCCAAGATTCATCTCCAGGTCTGACAGTCTATCAGTTTCACGCTCCTTCCATCAGAGG
Organism: Hylobates moloch; assembly: GCF_009828535.3. Lineage (NCBI taxonomy): Eukaryota > Metazoa > Chordata > Mammalia > Primates > Hylobatidae > Hylobates > Hylobates moloch. The sequence goes on from NW_026652279.1 coordinate 135,650,873, forward strand.
AGGATGTTGACGGAGGCTCTCCCCAGATGGGGAAATAAGGCATGGACTTAGATAGCCTTCTCAGATTTGTTTAAATTGGTATAACACAACTGTAAACTTCTCAATAATTTCTTTATTTGCCTAGTGCCTAGTTTAGCAAAATATTTTCAATAAATATTTCTTGAACAAATGTGCCAAGAACTGAAATGCATTTCAGAACAGGCTAGTCTGTTCCACTCATCTGAAAATAAGATAGAAAAGTGGTGAAGGAACAGAATTTCATGTCAAAAAGTACACATTTAAATCCTAGGTTGAGCTACTCATTAGAATATGTGACCTTGTGCAAGCTACTTACGGTCTCAATGATCTCAGTTGAAAATGGAGATGATAATCTTTTCCTTACAAAATTGTAACACAAGTTAATGGAGTAATTTTTTTTAAAAAAGAATTACTCATATGATCTATAAAAATATTATATAAATAGTAGATACCGTTAACTTATTGCCTGAGAATAAAAGGTTTTCTGAATGTAAAATACATAATTCATTATTAACTCTATTAGCACATTTATATTACATATGCCACTGTTTGCAAATCAGGATATAATTGTCATATAAAACAAGTATGTTCACAAATTTTTTCTGTTAGCATATCAGATATAACTTTTTCCAATATTTGATAGTAATATAAATATTAAAATGTGTATATATAAAGCTTTTGTGAATTCCCATTTCTGAATTTATTGGTCATCACAGGAAATATTTTAAACCATTACATTTTCTAGTTTAGCACTTTGAAATAACTTTTTGAAAAGAAATTAAAAAATAGTTTAAAAGGAATTAAAACATCTTACATAGTATTACAAATTTGGGATTTTTCACTCAAATAGAAATTTTGTTTCACCACTCAGCAGTGGCTGGGATCCACTAGGAAAATCCGTATTTGCTCCATGTACTTCCAGTTTGGATGGGGGCAAGGGCTTCCCCTCATACCTCCACTCTCCATACCGTGTGTCTTGCTACTCTGTCCCCTATTCAATCAAGCTTACCATGTCCAGGGCTGATAGGCAGCATGTTGTCCAAAAGTGATGAGCCAAGCACTTCATGGCCCAGTCACATCTCCCTTGTTGGAAAACTCACAAGGTTTTAACAAAATATTTGACAGCCTTCTGATATCTGTCATAGACCAGCTATAAATGAACATTTGATGTAATCCAAAGAAATAAGAACAACCCAAAAGTTTGTTTTTCCATTTAAGGGCAAAAACTTCTGCCTTTTCTCTGTGATTTTCCTCACTGCCAACATAGAGGAGGAAGGACCATAAGAGAAATCTCTACTCCTCTCTCCAAGGAAGGTTTCTTTTAGCATGGGCAAAGTTTGAGCTGTGGAGATAAAAGGAGATGAGATTGGGATTTTTTTACCAAATTAGTTCTTTTTTAGTGATGGAGTCTCACTTTTGTCTCCCAGGCTGGAGTGCAGTGGTGCAATCTCAGCTCACTGCAACCTCTGCCACCGGGGTTCAAGCGATTTTCCTGCCTCAGCCTCCTAAGTAGCTGAGATTACTGGCGCCCTCCACCATGCCTGGCTCATTTTTGCACTTTTAGTAGAGGTGGAGTTTCGCTATGTTGGCCAGGCTGGTCTCGAACTCCTGACCTCAGGTGATCTGCCCGCCTTGGCCTCCCAAAGTGCTGGGATTACAGGCTTGAGCCACCCCGCCCAGCCCAAATTAGTTCTTAATACTAGACCTCATTTGAGAGCTATTTTTGCTGCCTGGTGGGGGAAGCGGGGCAGTCTTTACAGGAAAATAAAACTACTTCATGTCTATCATGAATTCAGACCTATTATTTAACTGGTAAGATTTGATTAATTAGAAATTAGAGTCCTATTGAATGATAAGATCATATGTCTCTTCTTTTATAAAATGGGTTAGCACAATTTTCTGGCTTATGAACTTCATGCAATAGTGAGGACTAAGTAAATCTCTACTTGGAGCAAGGTCTTTATAAACTCTAAAATAACTTTTTTTTTTTTTTTTAACAAAAGGTCCAGGGCTTTGGATTATGTAGAAAGTGAGATAATATGGAGGAATAAAAATGATTATTTACTGTATTTGAACAATAAATAATTTTTAGAACTTTGAAAAAGGGAATTATCTCTTTAGCAAACAAGTTATTTCTCTGCTTTCAACGTTACACTTTATGACTCTTTTAGAAAGTTGGACTTCCATTTTTTGTCAAAGTTTCTTCAGGCAAGCCTGTAAGAAAGCTCCCTTTACTCTGTTGGTAATGACGAAATGAAAAGTCAATTTTTTTTTTTTTTTTTTTTTTTTTGAGAATGAGTCTCGCTCTTTCACCCAGGCTGGAGTGCAGTGGTGCGATCTCGGCTCACTGCAGGCTCCGTCCCCCGGGGTTCACGCCATTCTCCTGCCTCAGCCTCCCGCGTAGCTGGGACTACAGGCGCCCGCCACCTCGCCCGGCTAATTTTTTTTGTATTTTTTAGTAGAGACGGGGTTTCACCGTGTTAGCCAGGATGGTCTCGATCTCCTGACCTCGTGATCCGCCCGCCTCGGCCTCCCAAAGTGCTGGAATTACAGGCGTGAGCCACCGCGCCCGGCCGAAAAGTCAATTTTAAGATGATTATTTGCTCTTATTTTAGGCATGATTGATTTCCTTTTCTATTTATTATATTGTATCAACAATGTATGTTGAATTGCATCTTTCTATACACAGTAGTGATTTGAAATGATGACTCTGAAAAGAAGATTACAATGTTTTATAAAGTTGTCCCAATTCACACAAGCACTAAATAAACATAAGTGTCACAGAATTACACAGCATAAGCAACCTAGAATTTGTAAACCCTTTGCCCTAATTTACACATGAACACAGACACACACTCCTCAAATAAAAAAATTTATTAGTTATATTAATTATGATAAGCCTTACTGCTGTTACAGAAAATCCTCAGTGGCTTAACAAAATAGAATTGTATTTCTCACTCACATAAATTCCAGCCTGCTGCTCTAATTTTTCAAGGTCTTAAATTTCTGGGCTTTCCTATTCTCTTTCATTTTTGCTTGCAAATGGGTCAACTTGCTCCTGAGCTTGTACTTTTCTTGCCATACTTTGCTAAAAGATTAAAGCAAGAGTAGGTATAGATTAATCTCATTCATTCCTACCACTTATCCTATGTCTTGGGCTCAGTATGCATGTAGATTGCCTTCCATTTCATCATAAGTGATGGTTTTGCTAGATGTTTTTTCTTAGTTTACTTTTATATGAAAATGTCCTTATTTTGCCTTCATTATTGAAGGATTAACTGAATTCTAAGTTGACAGCTTCTCCCCCATGTTCTCCCTGCTCCTATCCTCTCCACTGCCACCTCCCCTCACCACAGCCCTCACTCCCAGCACTTCTTTAGCACGTTAAAGATGTTGTTTCTCTGTCTTCTGGCTTCCATTGATGGTAATAGCAAGTCAGGTCGTTTGAATTACTCTTCCCCTGTAGGTAATTGCGTCATCTATTGCTGACTATTTTCAAGGTTTTCTCTTTATCTTTGGTCAGCAATTTGATTAGAAGCCTAAATGTCATTACACATGCATTTATCTTTCTTGAGCTTCACCAGGCTTCTTCAATCTGTAAATTTATGTCTTTTACAAAACTTAGGACAATTCTGCCCATTATTTATTCAAATATTTTATTCTGCCCTATTATTCATCTCCTGCTGAGACTGTAATGACATATATGTTCTACCTTTTGATGTTATTCTATAGGTTTCTGAGACTATTTTATTTTCTTTCAATCTTATTCTTTCTGTTTTTTAGATTGGATATTTTTTATTGATCTATTTTCAATGCTGACTACTCTCTAATCTCCCATTTCCTCTAAGACCATCCAGTGAATTTGTAAAATTTCAAATATCCTTTTTTGTTTCAGAATTTCCATAAATTCTTTCTATAGTGTCTCTTTCTTCACTGAGCTTTTCTATACTTTCACTCATTCCAAGCATATTATTCTTCCCATCTTTGAGCTTCGCTAATGTAGCTGCTTTAAATTTCTTGTCTGCAGCTGAGTCAATTCATAGTCTCTATTAAGAATGAGTTATCACTTGCTGGTTTCTTTATATTTTGGGTACTTTTGAATTGTATCCCAAATATTTTGAATGTTTTGTATGGAGACTCTGCATACTATCATATTGCTTTGCCAAATCTTGATTTTTATTTTTATTTTTTTGGTCTATGTGTTGTAGTCTTAATAGTAGTTTAATTGGACTCACACTGAAAACTTCATCTCTTGGGAAGGAGTTAAAATAACATTTCGGTTCTGTAATCATTAGCTATGGGGCTCCGAGTCTTCCCTATGTATGTATGGTTCAGGGATTAGCCAGAGATTTGAGCAGAGCTAATATACAGATTTGAGGTTCCATCTCTAGGACCTCTTCTTTCCAGGGTTCCTCCTCACTTTGCAGCAACGTGGTTGCCTGAAATTTATCCACTGCTCTTTCTGGTGGAAAGACTGAGTTTTCTGTCAGAATTTTAGGCACACTGCACATTACCCACTGAGGCCTCTTCTTGGGCTAACAACCACAAAAATCTTCCTGGGCCCATTCTTTTCTTTTGAGAGTTGATTCCTTTCCAGAATCTACCTGCTTTTGTTACTCTCCAGTGCATTCAGGTAATTGTTTTTTGCTTTTTCATTGTTATCTGATTAAGGGGTTGGTCAGTTTGGCCATTCCAGAAGCAGAAATATCTTTACTAAGTGCTTTGTCCCTGCATAACATGGGTCTCCATTTTCCAAGCTTGGATATTAGTTTCTGTCAACATCCTAGCACCAAGCTGATGTCCCTTATTTAAAATTTTTGCAATGGAAGAAAAATTGCAAGGTGTGTTCAGGGTACAAATTTCTGTATTAATTAAGCTAACATGAGCCTCTGATAGATAACCCCCTTATTTTGGCAGCTTAACGTAATGCAAAAGCTTTTTTTTTCTTCCATGTGCAACAGTCCAATGTTGGATGGCTATTGGATGGCTTTCCGTGAAGTTATAAATCAGGAGTCTAGGCTCCTTTCTTCATATGGATCTATCATATTTGACATGTGCCCTGGAAGCTCATCTCCATTGCAGCCACCCAATGGGGCAAAGCCATGGGAGAATTGCATGGGAGATACCTGAAAGTGGTAAACATGATTTCTGACCACCTTCCTGTGGTTAACTCTCAATCTTATGGTAAAATTGAGGAAGGGTGGGAAATGCATTCTACATGGGCTACCAAGAAAAGGAATAAATTTGGTAAGCAGATATCCAGTGATACGGTTTGGCTCTGTGTCACCACTCAAATCTCACCTCGTATTGTAATAATTTCCATGTGTCAAGGGCCAAGTGGAGATAACTGAATCATGGGAGCAGTTTCTCCCATACTGTTCTTGTGATAGCAAGTGAGTTCTCAGAAGGTCTGAAGGTTTTATAAGTGTCTGGCGTTTCCCCTGCTGGTACTTCTTTTCTCGCCTGCTGCCATGTAAACTGTGCCTTTCACCATGTAAGCTGTGCCTTTCACCTTCTGCCATGATTGTAAGGCCTCCCCAGCCATGTGGAATTGTGAGTCCATTAAACCTCTTTTTCTTTATAAATTACCCAGTCTTTGGAATGTCTTTATTAGCAGCATGAGAACAGAGAAATACATCCACTCTTTTCTAAGACAGATTCTTTATTGCTTACTATATCTCAGTTTAATTCACCTTTATTCCAACTATCCCTCACCAGCAGACGTCATTGTGTCCAGTGGAAGGTGAGCCAGGATAATCATCCGTGAAAAAAAGGCTGGAGTGAGGGGGCTGTTTCTGAGCACACTTCTTTGAGTTCTGTGTAGTTGAACAGACATTTAATGACGCCATAGCTACCCATTGAGGTTTACATTGCTTGAGGAAAGAGAAGACAGAGAGAGGAAAGTGTAGACCAAAATATGTAGTTTTGGTGAAATGACTATACTTGAGTGGATGAATCAGAGGGTTTTTTGTAAATGACCTGTAGGGAGGAAAATTGGCATTCTGAGAAGGTGTGTCCAGGCTATGCACTTTTTGTGAATTTTTTGGTAGCCAGTTTTGTTCTTGACAAATGATCAAATCATCAGTTTAAGTTTAGATGTAGTTCACAACGTTAGCATTTCATATCCTTTCAACAATTTCATGTGATTTTCTTTCAGAACTGGCAAAATATGTCTCAGCTTTTGGCAATTTGACTTTGCCTTGCAACTAAGTGAAAAAATTACAAAGTGAGAAAACAGACTCAGCTCCCCTGAACCAAAGGAAAAAATATTAACTCCATGTAGTATTTATTATAACATCTGGAAAATCATGTCAAATTTTCTGAGTATCTTTTATGACATCAAAATCGTGACAATAAAAAGGAAAATTCAGATGCTGAGAAATTTATCTTCTTTTGTAATTTATAAAGTGACAAATCCTCTGTTCCACAAGTTAGATACTATGTTCACATAGTAAACATGCGAAATGTTTAAAGAAAAATAGATCCTATGATTGCATTTATGTTTTCCCTCTTGTTTTTATGAGGTTTGAAAAAATCTTGATGTAGCTAACGTCTTGTTAATCTGGACGTTACATGCATTCGAAATAAAACTTATAATCTTACTCTGTGATTTGTTCCATTGTCATTATCAATATGGATTGAGACACTCAGTAAGGGAAAATACATCTTTTAGAAATTATGGGAAGTTGAAGAAGCAGTAGCTTTTGCTGTTTGAAAAGTTCACAATTAGAAAGAGAAATGAGAGGTAAATATGACATAAAAACATTATGAAATCATTGAATTATCAACTAATGACTGTACTTGAAAAGAATTACAGAAAATCGCAAAGGAACTGTGTGACTGAATGCAGAGTTGGTGCTATGGTTTGAATGTTTGTGTTTCTTCACCCCAAAATTCATATAGTAAAAACTTTAATCCCAAAGTGATGGTATTAGGGGGTTGGGCCCTTTGGGAGGTAATTAGGTCAGGGCAGAGTCCTTAAATGGGTTCAGTGCCCTTAGGAAAGGGGCCAGAGAGAGACCCTTGACTCTTTCACCACGTCAGGATGCAGCAAGAAGGTGCCGCCTATGAGGAATAGGCTCTCACCAGACACCGAATCTGCTGGCACCTTGATCTTGGACAACCCAGCCTCCAGAATTGTGAAAAACCAATGTCTGTTATTTATAAGCTAACCAGTTCTGATATTTTGTTATAGTAGCCCAAATGAACTAAGACAGAAGGAGTGACAACATTCAAGAATGAACAATTTACAACGAAGGAGAAATGTCAATGTCTGTGTAGACCAGGGCAAGCCTAATTAACAGAAAAATAGGAGATTTTATGGAGAGGAATGGGGAATATTGTCATAGGTAGAAAGAGTCCGTTAGGGTGAGTGAGCCTCTAATGAAAGCTCTGCACATGATTCCCAGTAGATTTAGGACCGAGAGGCAGGAACAGTGGAGGGATAATATGGGAGGAGTCCTCACACAAAGTGAATTGTGAGGAAATACGGAGTTGAACAGATTATGCTAGGGGGAGTGCTACAGCTAAAATGAAGCCTGAGTGAGGAAAGAGGGGAAAACTGGAAACTATTACACACATTCATAGACTATATAGAGAATTAGACCAAATGGCCCTCTGTTCAGAATGAAGAGGATTATAATATTGCTTTATGCTCATAAGCACATCAGGGTTTAAGTTTAGTGAATGATCCCACAACAAGCTAACAAACTAACAAACTCTCCTACTGTGATGTCATGGCTTTGGTGTCCTCCAGAATTAAATTTAAACCTTGCCCCTGTTTATTACCAGGTGCATGATTTGGTGCAAATCACCGTAGTTTCAAAAAGCCTCAGTTCTTCATCTATATAATGGGGATAATAATACTTCCTTTGCAGAATTATTGGACTTTTATCTGAGACAATTATGTAAATAACCTATTACAGTGTTCGACATATAAAAAAGCCTCAATCAGTGGTAGCACATTCTTTTTTTCGAAGCTATAGTGATTCTTCACCCAAGGCTATAGTAACTGAATTGGTTCTGTGCAGAAGAAGTTGGTCCTTGTGTGATGGTGACTTTCTGAGCTCTGTCTGATGCATATAATTTGAGTCATGAAAAATGTATGTACAGATAACCTCTTAGGGAACCTAAATTCTTTATGGAAAAAAATTAAATGTAAAAAAATAAACAAATAGCCTAACTACTTTAGATTTTGGAGCTGGAGAATATGCTAGAGGTTGAGCCTAATTAAAGTCACTGGAGCCTTAACAATTAATCAGTTACTGACAGAGAAGGAAGCAGGGGAAGAAAAAGAGATATGAGAAAAAAGGGAAAGGGAGCATGCAGCTTCCAAGAGTGATGCGCGAACTTCAAGGTCACGGTTCAGTGGGCTGTAGAGCAGCTTGTAATTTCTACCTTTATTTCTTACAAGAGCAATCGTTTCATGGCACCTCACCTCTATCCCTACAACTGAGAATTAACACTGTAATGGATAATTTCAACCAAGTTATGATAATTAAAATAACTTACCTTTTAATTAGGTGCTATAGCTTAAAAAATACCTGCAGAATCATTATCTCATTTGATTCTTATAGCAACCAGATAAAGTATATAGAATTGGTATTCTCAAAATTATGAAATTAGCCTTCATGGAGAAAAATCAAATGAAAATATTTAGAAACAGCAGTGCTGTAATATCCTCAAATCCAGTTTACAATTCTTGAAAGAAGTAGTACTGATGTTGAGATTTCTATTTTTAAACATACTTCAGAGCATATTTCTCCTTTGCCCTCACCTCACTTAGTTAAAAAGGATAAGAACTAAGTGCAATTTTCTGAAGCCATCAACAGCAGAGCTAAAATTCACTCCAAATTCGTGACTGTCATCTTACAGTCATGTGTTTCTTAATGACATGACTACATTTCGAGAAATGCATTGTTTGGTGATTTTGTCTTTGTGCAAACATCTTAGAGCATACTTACACAAACCTAGATGGTATAGCCTACTACAAACCTAGAAGGTATATCCTACTACAAACCTAGGCTGTATGGTGTAGCCTATTACTCCTAGTCTACAGACCTGTACAGCATGTTACTATACTGAATATTGTGGGCAACTGTAATACAGTGGTAAGTATTTGGGTATCTAAACATATTTAAACATAGAAATGTACAGTAAAAATATGGTATTGTAATCTCATGAGACCACCATCGTATGTGTGTTGTTGACCAAAACATTATGTGGCACATGACTGTATTCAGGAAAGCATCCTTCTCCTTCTGTTTCTTTAAAAGTAAGATCTGATGTGGGCGACATGGTGAAATTCTATCTCTACCAAAAAAAAAAAATACAAAAATGAGTCAGGTGTAGTGGCGTGCACCTGCAGTCCTAGCCACTCTGGAGGCTGAGGTGGGAGGATCACTTGAGCCCAGGAGGTTGAGGCTGCAGTGAGCTGTGATGGCACCACTGCACTCCAGCCTGGGCAACAGAGTGAGACCCTGTCTCAAAACAAAACAAAACAAAATTAAGTTAAAAAAAAAAGTGAGATATTTAACATGACTTGATTCCAGGACCTGGCAGAGATCTATAAATGATGGAAAAATGATGTAAAGTAGGTGAAAAAGAATGAAGGTATGGTTTACATTTGGGGTAGGGGAAAAAAGAGATAAGCTTCCCATTGCTCTGTTGTTTTATCTAAATCCACTTCCTCATATAGCTTTTTCCGAATATGAAGATAGACTACATCGTTAGGATGAGAAATGCAGGAACTATAACAAGAAACCCCAAAAAATTATCATAATTTTGGAAAATTTGCTTAATCTTTTAGGCTTCATTTTCCTAATCTTTAAAATAGTGATAAGTATAGTATCTATTAGAATCAATAATTACAGTGTTTATTTCAGAAGGCTATAATGAAGATTAATAAAGATTAGATGACATCTGGAATACTAGCATAAAATAACAGCTCAATAAATGTTCCCCCCATCCCTCCCTCTTCTTCCTTTCCCCCTCCACTTCCTCCTCCTCCTTCTTTCTTCATCACCATCATCATTCTTTAATTAAAGCTACAATTACACACATAATCAGCTTGACCATTTGCTGCCTAATAATCTAACTGTTGGGATGCTCCACTGAATTTGTCATTTCCTGTCAGCCACTCCTTCTCTCAGCATTGGTTTCTTTGAAAAGAAAAAAAGCATTCAGTAAAGATTTCTTAGTCTTCTTTATCAAAAGAAACCAAGATAGAAATATATGCTGTTTTGTTATCCTGTGAAATTTCTAGGAATCTCATTTTAAGACTCTTATTGTAAATTGACATGTGCATAGTCATTTCAATTTAATAATCATTGGAGACAAGATGGTAATTAACTCTACAGCCTACTTACTATTTTAACTAATAGCATAACCATGTTTATGTTTAACTTCTTCATGTTCATGTAAGAAATAAAATAACCAGTGCCCTTTTATCTGATGCTACAAGCACAGGTTTATTTTGCAAGCATTTATTTTGTTGGGTTGTCTTCTACCATTGACCTGTTTGTTTGGTTTTTTAAAACAGGTAAAGGAACACTTTTTGAGATTTTAACTGGAGATTCTGAATTCAAATTCATAATGCTAGCATGCAAGTAATTTCCAAACATTATATGAAGACAGCTTTAAGTACTGTGTAAACAGCATAGTGACTGATTACAGTAATTGTAAATTTAGAGGTCATTTGGTGAAATGGAAAGAGAAATCCATTTAGTGGTTGCAGGTCACTAATTGATACCTTTGTAGAAAACTTATTGCCAGGGAGGAGCTTCCAGCATAAGAAATGTCCCATTGCAAATACTATTCGCTGTCCATTAATTAAGCACTTGCAAAGCTTTGTTAACTAGAACAGGCCTCAGGCCCATAATTTTGGTCAGTAGAGCAGCACTTACTTGAAAGTGTTAATTTAATTTCCTAACATGTTCATAAGCTAGCTGAATGACTCAACATGTATTATATTTTATCCCTCAGACAGAACCACAGGGCAAAGCTGATTTAGATAAAGAGTTTTTTAAGGTAGTGGTATAATATTATCAGTAAAAGAAGGACAACTCAGCATCTGGCAGTGTTGGGTTTAAAGAATATCAAATAATATCACAAGTGACTTAATAGCAGCCATGTGCTGTGACCTTTTCTAGTCCTTCTCTTCTTTATATTTTCTGAAACATTTGGGCCAGTTCACCACCTCCGCTTACTCAACACTGCTTTTTCCTTTAATATTTTCCACACCTCCCTTTTGCACTCCTGCAGAAGTTCATTGCCCCCTCCCTGATTGATGCTTCTCAGCCCTTCTAAGCTTCTCACCCTCTCTCTCCTCCCCACACCTACATCCTAAAGTTTTGTTTCTATGGAGATTTTCTCATCCTTTTTGTCTCTTCCCCATGTGCTTTTTTCCAGGGAAAGTATATTTAATTCACTTACAGCTTCAGTTATCAGTCTGATGGGTGGGATGGCTGCCCGGTAGAGACCGCCACCCAGACTCCCATTTGCAGCTGCCTGCTGGGCCACGTGGATGTTAGGTTGGTGTTTTAGAGTCAACAAGCCCTAAACAGAACTATCATTTCCATTTCTCTAATTAGTTCCCTAATTTGATTACTAGTATCATTATATCTCCTCTTACTCTGGTTCCAAAGTCTGGCTGTTGCAGCAACTTTTATCCTTTCGGCTCATAACCTTTCCTCCCACCTCATCTGATCAGTTAGCGTATTAGTCTGTTCTCACACTGCTATGAAGAAACACCTGAGACTCAGTAATTAATAAAGAAAAGAGGTTTAATTGGCTCACGGTTCTGCAGGCTGTATAGGAAGCATGATGCTGGCCATCTGCTCAGCTTCCAGGGAGGCCTCAGGAAGCTTACAATCATGGTGGAAGGCAAAGTAGAAGCTGGCTCTTCTTACACGGCCAGAGCAGGAGCAAGAGAGGGAGGAGTGAGGTGCTACACACTTTTCAACAACCAGATCTCCTGAGAACTCACTCAGCATCACAGGAACAACACCAAGGGGACCGTGCTAAACCATTCATGAAGGATCCACTCCCACAATCCAATCACTTCCTACCAGGCCCTAGCTCTAACACTGAGGATTACAATTGAACATGAGATTTGGGTGGGAACACAGATCCAAATGATAGCAGTTAGCAAATGCTGTTGATGTGGAGGGCATTGAGAATGCATAATTAACATCTCACTTTATTTGCTATATAGCTGTGAGATCACTCTGGAACTCACAGCTTACTGATTCTGGGGATGGTGCTGGGTAAGAGCAGGGTGTTGGTAGTACTTAAATTTGCTGATTCAACTTATTTACTCTTTTCCTAATTAAGCAGTTCCTTCAAGTTCACAGTAGTCTCTTGCAGAAGTGATCAGCTTTCCCAGGTTTCATTCCCTTTGTCTTTCATAGAAAGTAGTCCCGGTGTCACATAGCCAATTTTAAAATTTGAGTAGGGCATGCTGGCTCTTACCTGTAGTCTCAGCTACTCAAGAGGCTGAGACAGGAGGATGGCTTGAGGCCAGGAGTGTAAGGCTGCAGTGTGCTATGATTGCACCTGTGAATAGCCACTGCACTCCCAGGCTGGGAAACAGTGTGAGACCCTGCCTCTTAATTTTTTTTTCTTTTTTTTTTTGAAATGGAGTTTTGCTCTTGATGTCCAAACTGGAGTGCAATAGTGTGATCTCGGCTCACTGCAACCTCCGCCTCCTGGGTTCAGGTGATTCTCCTGCCTCAGCCTCCCGAGTAGCTGGGATTATAGGCACATGCCACCATGCCCAGCTAATTTTTTGTATTTTTAGTAGAAACAGTGTTTCACCATGTTAGCCAGGCTGGTCTTGAATCCTGATCTCAGGTGATCTGCCCGCCTCAGCCTCCCAAAGTGCTAGGATTACAGGCGTGAGCCACCATGCCCAGCCAAAAATATTTTTTAATGAAAAAAAATTATCAAATTAATATTTTAGGTCAGGTGCAGTGGCTCATGCCTGTAATCCCAGAGTTTTGGGAGGCCAACATGGGAGGATCACTTGAGGCCAAAGTTTGAGACCAGTCTGGGCAACATAGTGAGGCCCTGAATCTACAAAAAAATTTAAAAAAAATTAGCTGGGCATAGTGGCACGTGCCTGTAGTCCCAGCTACTTAGGAGGCTGAGGTGAGAAGATTACTTGAGTCCAGGAGGTCGAGGCTGCAGTGAGCCATGATCATGCCACTGCACTCCAGCCTGGGTGACAGCGAGACCCTCTCTCTAAAAAAAATTATCTCCTATTATTACAAAAACCTAATTACTCTGAAGTCAAATGTCTGCTTCTGGTTGAGTTGGAGAAAAAAATCACGTAGAAGCAAATTTAAGAGAAGACGGCATATTAATCCAGCTCATAACATATTCCTGTTAAAATGATATATCTTTGATGGCTCTTGAAGGTGATTCTTCTTTTCCATTTCTCCTACTCTTCTCTTGAACTTCTGTGAAGTTTCCAACTGGTTACCATAGATCTATTCTCTTCCTCAAAATCCAGACTTCACACTCTTATCCAAGTAATAGTCACATCTGTCACTGCCTTGCTCAAGTAGGTTAAGAAGCCTGAGCATATTCCACAGAGCAAACCCATGCTTCCTTACATCAAAGCCAAGCTTTCCGCAACCTGGCTTCATACTATCATGGCCTGAGATATCCACATGCTCCATACTTTCAATAGAAGAGCCTTCACTATTTCACAAATGTGCAATCTATATCCCTTACCTTGGACATGACTGGTATTGCTGCCCAAAATGGCTTTGCACTTCCATATCAGCCTACTGAAACCCTATATGTCCTTTAGTGCCCTGCTAAGATGTCATTTACAGATTCCAGGGAGTACTTCCAGATTCCCTGTCAGAAACAAATTCCTTCCTCTTCAATTCTGCTCATGTTACTTTCTCTAGATTTCTATTGTGTTATTTTTCACATTATACATTACATTACAATTAGCAGTGTATATATATTTTCTTTAAGTTTTGATATTTAAGTTCCTAGATGGTAGGAGTCAAGGCATATTTATATTTTGCATCACACAGAGACCTAGAAATCAGGCTCACAATGACTATGAGCTGAATTAAACTATAAAAATGTTAGATATTTAAAAAGTCAAATAGTTGCATTTTATTATCCCTAGTATATTGAATCTTTGCCCTGGAGACAGGATTGCTGGCATATTTTGTATTCCATAAGTTTGCTTTCAATTCCCGGAGGTTCTTAGATAAATAGAAAAATATGCATTATTTTCTAATGGAATGAATATAATGTCTTTATCAGTAAGATTAATAATGTCATTTCAGAATTCCAAAGAAATAACTTTAGAAACCTCACTAAAATCTACTGTGCTTTCTTTTTTCCAATTGAGCTTAAAAATTGGGTTCTTGTTATAGAAGTTAAAAGCAAATAGCTTTTTCCCCAGACAGATTTTTAGGAATAGAACAAAAATCAGATAGCCAGCCAAAACAAACTAACCAAAAGCAGTTGAAGAAGTCCCAGACAGAGAGAGAGGTTATTTCCTTTTGGTGGTCAAGCAGCAACGTGGTTATTGCATTATGTGAATCCTAAATTGGCATTTTGGGAGGAAACAAGAATCGTTTGCTGGAAATTAAATCCTTCATTTCTCTAAATGCCAGTCACCTCTGGGATTCAGACTAAGTCCCTACTGTTATCTGTCCATGGACAAGCCCCATCATCCCCTATCTTTTTCTAGGGCATAATAATGACGTTATATTTTATTCATTACGCCTTACGGAAACTCAGACTAGTCACAGGCTATTGTTAGCTCTCTCCATTTCAGGAATGTTCTCAATAAAGTCTTTATTCACCTGAGTTGCCATTGAACCAGGTAAGATAGAAAAAAATGGCTATTATAAAGCTGGAAATTATGTTGCTCTTTGAGGAGACACATAAAGAACCCACCTCTTTTATCAACTTATTTTTCAAAGCCTCTCTTTAGATGTTCAGTGACTTTCTTAAAAAGACTGATTTGATCTCACCAGAAAAAAAAATAAACTTTCCAACCCTTCTGGTTGCAAAGATAGGGCCTTTTACTGTAAATCAATGTGTTGCTGTCTTGTTTGCTCTGCTGCAAGAAAGATGGACACAGCACAGAACCAATGGTACTGCTTCCTCAACTCATTTATCTTGTAGATCTGTTCATAGTGCAGCCCAGACTTAACCATTTCACCTCGCCTTTCCTGCTGCTGTTACTGGGGCTCTGAATGCCACTGTCGATTGAATGAAATTATGGGGGCTGTTGATTGAATGAAATTACTGGGGCTCTGAATGCCACTGTTAATTGAATGAAATTATCTTTATTTTGCTTATTTTTCTGGACATTACGTACCAAAAGTGGGATCAGTTATAGTTCTGACTTTATGGCACTCTACTTTATTTGTCCATGCCATGTTCCTTTCTTGTTATTGCAGTCATGCATTGCTTAATGACTAAAATACATTCAGAAAAATATATCATTAAGTGATTTTGTTGTTGTGTGACCATCATAGATTGGATTTACACAGACCTAGATGGGATAGCCAACTACACACCTAGGCTATGTGCTATAGCCTATTGCTCTTAGGCTACAAACTTGTACAGCATATTGTTGTGCTGAATATCAGGCAATTGTAACATATTTGTGATATTTGTGCATCCAAACACAGAAAAGGTACAGTAAAAATATAGTATTGCAATCTTATTGGATCATCTTTGCATAAGCAGTCTGTGATTGACTAAAGCATCATTATGTGGTGTATGACTATATTTTATTTACATTTTATTTATTTTCTTTGACCCCATTCCTCATATTCACACCTTCCCCACACCTAGGCACATCAATAGATAAGCATTCTAGTATGTTGGTTACTTAGATTTCTGTTTTTACGTTCTTGTAAAACATGTATTGTTGTTTTGTGTGAATGAAATTTAAATTTACACAGTGATATTGTAGTAAAGATCTCCCTCTGTTTCTTATTTTCTCACCCAGCATTGTGCTTTTAAGATCTTTCCATATTGCTGTGTGTATATTCACTAGTTGTTTTTAATGGTGCTTTGAATTTTACTGGTGGCATCAAATCCACATTGAAGGGTGCTTTAATTGACTGCAACTTCTAGTCAAAATAAGATATGCTACAACTCTATGAGCACAATAAACATGTGATAAGAGCTTATTATTATTATGGATGTATTTAGGATGAATTCCTTAGGGATGGCATTGTTGGATCATAATGTCTACATATATAATTTATCACTAATTGAATTTGTCAAAGATTTTGTGCATATTTATTAATTATTTGATGTTTTATAGTTTCTATTACTATTGTAAATGAGGAATTTTTACATGTATTTTCTAGTTTATTGTTTCTGGTATAGAGAAAGGCTATTATTTTTGTTAGTTGGTTTTGTTTTCAGTTACTTTGCTAAGCTCTTCTTCTAATCTTGTTGATTATATATATATACACATTATCTAAAAATGACATTTTTACCAATTTATGCCATTCTTTGCATATAATTTATTCTCTTTTGGTGCTGGTGAGAGCATCCCAGTTCTATGTTAAACAGCACTGCTGATAGAAATATTCTTGTATTTCTCAAGCCTAATGTTTATTTATTAAAAATAATTTATTCAAAATAACATTTGTAATAGGTTTTTGTTATATAACCTTTACTCAGATAGGGAGGTTCCATCTATTTCAAACTTTCTGTGTTTTAAAAAAATTATAAGTTGGTGTTAAACTTTCTCATATCCATTTTCTGTATCCATTGTAAAAATATATATTCTTTTCCTTTGATTGTTAAATTAATAAAATTCCTGCTATTGAACTATCTTTGCATTTTTGGAATAATTAATCTTGATCATAGTGTATTTTAAATTTTTCTTGTAAAATTGCTGTTTTATTTAACAAATTTGCATTTATGTTTAAAAGGAAACTGGGGCTATAAGGTTTTTTTTGATGATCCTTATCTGATTTTGGAACCAAGATTTCACTAGACAAGATTAGCAAGGCAATTGTTTATTTTATTTTTTTAAGGGAAGATTTTGTACTCTTCAAAAGAGTTAAATATTTCTTAAAATGTTGGCAGAAATTACTTTTAATACAATAAGGATTTGGGGCTTTTGATGAGTAGAATATCTTTGCCTATTATTTGATTTAATGCTTACTACTTTATTCAGTTTTGCTACTTCTTGCTTTAATTTTGACTTTTTAGTTTTCATAGTATTTTATTCACTTGATCTGTATTTTAAGGTATAATTGTTTGTTATTCTCTCACAAATTGTCTACCTCTGTTAGTAGTTTTTTCACAATTTTCATTCTCTGCTTTTATTTGTATGTTCTTTAATTTTTTCATCACTTTCCCTAGAAGTTTATGATATTAAACTTTTTAAGGACCAATTACTGATTTTGTTAATTTTATTTTGCTGTTTATTCTCTATGTTGTTAATTTTACTCTTGTTTTTATTATTTTCTTTCTTCTTGGATTTTTGAATTTGCTTTTCTGTAGAATTTCTTTTTTTTTCTGTTCACTGATACATTTATTTGGAGTTGAAGTTTCTTTTAATTACTCCTTCAGCACAATTTTTTGTCTTTTAGAGTTTATATTGATATTCAGTTCTAAGCATTTTTAATATTCTTTATAATTTTCTTTTCAACCCAATGATAATTAAGGTGTTACCTAGTTTTAATTATGTGGTTTTTATAATATCCTTTTGTTATTCATTTTTATATCATGATACTAATCCCTTAGAATAAATTGAAGCTATTTCTGTGGCTTGATATTTTGACTTTTTATTTTTCTATGTGTGTGCATTAGTTTATTCTCTTTATTGCTTGCACAGTTTTGTGTTATTCAATAGACTGGCTTATTAATTGATTTTTTCAGGTCTTTGATATTGCTGCTTATTTTTTGTGTGCTTGATCCATGGATTTTGAAGCAGGGCATATTAAAATCTAAATTTATAATTAATAAGATTTATCAATTTTTCCCTATAATTCTATCTGTAATTTCTTCAGTTTAAAATTATATTGTTATGAACATGTATGCTCATAAGGATTATACCCTTCTGCTCTGTTTTTCCTTTCTATAAAAAGAGAATTTATAATTCTCTTTTTGACTTTTGTACTCTTCTTTTGCAACAATTAAGATCTCTTTGGTTCATATGTACTTCCAAATTTGCATTTTCAGCCTTTCTTTGCCTTTTGTTTCATTTTAAGCATGTCTCTTGCAGAAAACATACTATAACGTTTTACAGAATCTTTTTTTAAAAAAACTCTAGTTTCGTCTTTAAATTAATGAGTATTAATCTTTTACTGAAAAATGTCTTGAGACATTTTTGCAATTTTTTCCCTATTTTCTACTTTTGTAAAATTTTTTTCTTTCTTTTTTCCTGTTTTGCATGGGACTAGTCAAGTTTTCTTTAACTGGTTTAAAAGTTATTCAACTTTTGTTTTTATGGTGGTTGCCCTTAATTTAAACCTCACCTTCATGTTTATTCATTTATGAAAACTCTTTAAACATATAAATGCTTACTTATCCTGCTTCATAAAACATGCATTTTAGCATATTCTTATATCCATCTGGTTTCTCTCCACCCATTTTGATGTATTCTAGAATTTTAATTCGAGTTTTAAGAATTTCTATGATCTTTTTCTTTTTTTCTTCTCAGTTTTCTTTGACAACAGTAATGTTGACATGTAATTTGATGGTATTTTATTATCCTTATTTCCTATATCTCTTATAACAAAATCCAGCATGTATTACATTTTTTTATTTTACTATTTCCTCTAAGGGCACTTTCAAAGTAGGTCATTGTGTAGCAAATCTTTTGAAGACATTTTCCAGAATAGATTTGTATTATATCCTCTATTTACATGACAATTTGGTTGCATATCAGTCTAGTTTCAACATTATTTTACTCTTAAATCATATTTGATTTTTTTAATCTACTATTTGTATTAAAGTGTGTAATGTCAGTATGATTTTTGTTCTTTTAAGATAATCTATCCTTTGTCTAGCTTCTTAAGTTTTCTCTTTGACATTCTTCGATATCCTTATATTGTATCTGAGGGAGGGGTTTTCCTTTGAGCACTCTATGAGCACCTTCAATCCAAGTGAGGCCTTTCATCTTTCTTAAATCTGGGAGTTTCTTGAAATATTTTATTCACTCTATTCTTTTACTCTCCCCTGGGACTACTATTTTCCAGATTTGGTAATTCTGTTTTTCCTGTTTTTTATCTTCCATGTCTCTTTTTTATTTTCTATCTCTCACTAATTTATTCTGCCTGTGGATTCATCCTAGTTTTTATGTTTTTGTTCTTCCCATTGAGGTGTTTTTTGGTTTTGTTTTGTTTTTCCAGAGGGAGTCTTGCTTTGTCTCCCAGGCTGGAGTGCAGTAGTGCAATCTTGGCTCATTGCATCTTCCACCTCCCAGGTTCAAGCTACTTTCCTGTCTCAGCCTCCTGAGTAGCTGGAATTATAGGCGCATACCACCTCACCTGGCTAATTTTTGTATTTTTAGTAGAAACAAGGTTTCTCCATGTTGGTCAGGCTTGTCTCGTGCTCCTGACCTCAAGTGATCTTCCTGCATTGGGCTCCCAAAGTGCTGGGATTATAGGCGTGAGCCACCGTGCCTGGTTCCCACTGAGTTTTGTAATTTTCCAACTTTATTTTTTATACTTAATATTAACACTTGGCTTCTTCTAAAAATAACTTACTGTTCCTGCTTTATATTTTATATATAGCATTTCCTTATATTTTAAGTATATTTATTATACTTCAGTGCATTTTTCCTTGTGTGTTTGAGGAGGGAGAGGGTATGAGCTCTGGCACAGAGAGCCCCAAGCACCACAGACCCACTATGGACAAGTCTGTTCACGAATTTTCGACCAGATAACACCTCTTAAAAATAAGCAGCATATAGAAGAGGCAGTGCCCTTAGGTTGTGTTCCACCAAACCTGGATTTTTGGGGGCGAGGAGGGTCAGCTTGGTGGTGGGTAGTGAATGTCTCTGGGCAGCTGGTCAGCCTGCACCAATTTTAATCAACTTCACATCCCAGTGGGGTTTCTCAGCTGCAAAGATATTATACCTCCAGTGACAGTGCTCGGGCCAGCAAGATAAGTACAAGAGCAGAAAAAGAAATAAAAGATGTAATTTCATACAATGACATAAGCCTCAGAGAAAGTAAACTATTAAAGAACTTTAGAAATGATGCCCAGAAAAAGGCACTCTGAGAAGCTGACATTTGAACTGAGAGCAGAATAGGAAGGAAGAACAAGTGTAAAGTGCGCAAGGTAAGAGGAAACTTCTCATATTCAGGTAGTTGGAGTGATGTGAGTGAATTAAAACTATGTTAATGGGCAGGAGCAAGGCTGGGTAGGGTTGTAAAGTCAGAGCTCAAAGTTTAGGTTTTATTCAAAGTACAATTGGAAACCACTGAAGCATTTTAGGGGGTCCTGATATGCCATGATTACATCTGAAGTAGTGTGGTTACAGAGAAGATTAGAAAATAAAAAGGTCGGGCATTTAAAATACAATTAACAAATATAGCTCCATCATAAAACATTCATTTGCATCATCTGTCATGATTTCTTTTTTCTTCAACTTCATTTTGTTCTGGAAAATTAAATCAATGTTGTCAGCATTTCAGAATGCTGATGTTTAATCTAGATATGCTTTTGTTACTGTCTGTCAATCTTTCTAAAATCTTTATATATCATATCAACTTGGTGATAAATTATTTACCTTGAATTCTCAATTTTTCTCAACTTAATGTACATATTCAGGAGTGGAACATAAATGTTTTAAGCAGGCAAAAACTGAATTTCTTCAAGTTTAGGAGGCTTTCCCTTTCCTCATTGTGGAGCTCCTTATAGTTCTCTACATCACATGGTTCTCAGCAGTGTTCTTAATTCTATGCCACCTTCCTCCAGTCTCCCTCCATTCTTTAAAATATTGACAGCCTCTGTTTAGAGCCCAAGATTTAAGACAGGTTTGATATCATAAAAGAATTATGATGCCAATGAGGATAATTAAATGGGCATCAGACATCGCTGCTCCTAAAGTCAATAACTACTGTCTATAACAGAAAATCCCCTAAGGGAAACTTCTCAAGATCTGTGGACTAATCAATGATGAGGGCCATTTTCCATAATGAGTAAAACTAAATGGTCATCCTGGTTTCATTTTCAAAACAGAATCATGTTCCATCGTGGTGGTGTGCTATTTCTTTTATCAAGAACTAGCAACTTTTAAATGCAGTTATTTTGCTAAAATAATTTGAAGTTCTTTGCTGGGCACTATGGTACATAAAATTTTTACAAAAACGAGGCCACATTGTACATGCTCTTTTATCTCCTACTTTTTGAAACATAACATATATTGTGATCCTTTTAAAAATTTCAATAAATACATTCTTAAAGCATAATTTTAAATAATAACAACAATATTAGTTTTGGCCACATTTTTCCTAAGTGCTTTACATTTAATTCTCACAATTTAAGATGTAGGTATTAGTATTATGTCCAACACTACATGGTTCCAAGTTTATAATTTCTAATGATAATAACTAACACTCACCAGTTGCTTACAATGTGCTAGTCACGGTGATAATTGCTTAATATAAATTATTTTATTTATCTTTTTGATGAATGTGTCCATTTGTTAACTCAGAAAACTGTTTACAGAAGTAAAGTAACTTGACCATGATAATAAATCATGGAGCCATAATTCAAACCTCGGCCCCCCAGAAATGAGTCTTTAAAAAACATGGCATATGTTACTGGATTCCCTCAGCATTGCAATGCCCAAGCTCCAGGACATCTTATCCTAGCCAGAAGCAAAGATATAATTTATTATCTGGTATTTAGAGATTTCTGAAGCATCAAAAACCCAATGCTTTCAATGTAAAAAATATACAGAGTGATTGCTTGGTTATTCTGAATTTGCTGGCTTTCCAGCGGAGCCATTCTTCCCCATTCTCAGCTCTATGCCTGGAGGTTGACTGGCTGTTTTTTCTTGGAGTTGACCAATGGAAAGAACCAATAGAAGAAGGAGGAGGAAAGAGAAGAAAGTGAAGGCATTTCTTCCCCTTCCTCCTTCCATTCTTTGTGCCATGACTTTGTCAAAAGTTGTGTCTTTCCACACTTACAGTTTCTGCCCTGGGAGGGCCTCCAAGTTGCATTTCTCACTGATCATCTCTTCTTTCCCTTGTCGTGTCAGTCTTAGGGATAGCAATGTCTTCCCACCATTGCTACTGTCTAGAAGCCTCATGGTCTCTTATTCTTCCTTTAGTCTTGCTCACCCCTTCTGTATGTAGTCCCTTTATTAGTGTCTCTTTATTGGAAACTTCGAAGATGAGTTCTGCTTTTTGGGAAGGCCCTAATATTAAAAAATATAAAAAGGTCAACTAGATTCATTGACCAATAGACTACATTTTCTAGTAACAGAGATCATGAAGGCATTTTGACATAGTAAGTGGAAGTTATAATGGCAGCCAAAATAAGAAATATCTGATTGTGCAGAAAGAACAAAAGGGATACACTTAGCTAGCTATTCCAAGGATTCACCTACCAGTGATGATATCCATATTGCACAGAAGTTCCCATAAAAATTTTGCCAGGAACTGTCAATCAGGGTCAGACACTGAAACAATCTGGGACCAAGAAAATAGCAATGTTAAGTAATAAAGATGCTGTGAGATACTCCATAGAGACACTCTTGCCCTTTAAGACAGAAGAAGTGATGGATTTAGCAATATAGCTAGGAGAGATGAACTATGGAATTGCAGACTCTACCCCTTAGGCTAGCAGCATGGAAATCTCCTATTACATGCTAATGCAGTACTACTTCATTGCTGTGGTTGGGGGTATAAGGTTGCCATTTTAATTTAAATGCTCAGAACTCAATCTAAGATTTATTTGGGCTTTCATGGTAAGCAACAAGTTCAAGAATGAATATTCTTTTGTTTTGGAAAATGTTTCTTTTGATGATTGACTATATTACACAAGTGTTTTCCTTTCCACATAAGAGTTTCATTTTTTATATTCTCTCATAACTTTGTGCAATGAAAGAAAATTGTTTGGTTGAATCCTGTAGAACTATGAATACACTAGGGCTTTTTGATTCCTATGTGATTTTTCCAGAACTCGTGTAAATTTACTCTGTATAACCCCAGGCAATCTATCTAGCAGAGGCATACTTCTTTTCAAGATATTGCTCAATAACTAACTCAGGCATGACATCATTCCTGACACTCCCCCTTTTTAATCTCCCCAGGTATAATTCATCACTTTTTCTGTTGTTGCTTCTGGCCACTGCACATATAGCCCCTTTCACCTTTTTCTTTTTTCAAAGTGGCTCTCACTTACCAGACTGTGTGCTCCTTAGGGGTGGGTTGGGGTCGCTTTTTGTCCTTAACATCTAATATAGTATCGGGTCAGAATTTGCATATAATAATGCTTCTTGAGTGAATAAATAAATAACTTTTTAGTCCAACATATAATGTGAAGAGCAAGTGGGTTTTAGGTTCAGCTTTTCCAGAATTTACAGTTATGCCCATTTTAATATTACAGAGAATTTAAGGATAATAGAGGCAAATACTCCTAATTGCCTAATCAATATTCACTTTCCCCTCACTTCTTATTAACAGAACTCTAACTTTTGGAGGGAGGCATTGTATTACATTTAAAGTAGTTAAAGCTAAAGGAAGTCATGTTTTCTAGATCTGGCCAATGCCATATTAATGGAGGTCTTCATGAAAAATGGGGCTTCTGGTAACTTAGTTTATAAGTATGGTTGTGCATGACACACACAATAAACTGGTATAAATGTTTACCACTCCATCTTCCTCCTTCCTCATTAAACATAGATGTGATACCTAGAAGTCTAACAGCCTTTCTATATTCAATGCAGAAGTAGCCTGGCTCCTTGTGCATCAGCCCTAAATTGCTTTCAATTTTATTCCTTGTTATGTGAGTTTTTTTTTTAAATCCTTACTTGTCTAAGCCATTGTTTGTCAGATTTCTATAATATGCAGCTGAATACAATCTTGAACAGTTCAACAATGTGTCTTTTGGTAGCTTTCATTAACTTTTCACTTGTCATTGATTCTGTGGACAGGAAAATGGCTATGGGCCAAGATACATGAGGTTAACACAGAATCTCAGTCATTCTAAAATAATTTGAAGTGTTGATTCAGTTGCTCTCCCTTCTTTTTAAAATTATACCTTAAATATCAGATTCCTTTTTTAGATAAACTTTATGTATAGGCCTCTCTACTAAGTGATGACAGCTTTAATAGCATGAAACAAGCAAGGCCTTAAGAGACAAACGATTCTAGTATCTAACTGCTGTCAGGAAAGTAGTGCTCAGGATAAGAAAACTAAAAGCATATTACGTGGCAAACATTTTCTAATGTAGCATGGGTCATTTTCTAATGTTGCATGGGTCACTTTTAATAACTCCACATATTTAGAAAACTTATTTGGCTACCTAGATGGTAGATACATTGAGCCAATAAGCTATCCTGGCCTTTACTTTGGTGGTTATGATGTTTAGCTTCAATTCTCCACAAAGATGTTATTGAGATTACCTTATGTCTGTGGCGCTAATGTGGTAACACATCCTCTGAAAATGATCCAGGAAAAGACACACTGTCTTGTTCCCTAGTGTAGATGTGTATGGTCTTTGGTAAGCATTTTGCCTATTTAAAAGACATTCTTAAAAACTGGTTTTCCTTGTAAGAACTACAATAGTCTATTTCTATAATGAGGTTAGATGGTCTTCTCCTTGGTGAGAAAACCTAATAATTGATTGACAGCCCTACCTGTTTTTGACTGTTTTTTATACTAATGGCTCTACCCTTACAGAATACTAGCAACCACATTCCTTATCGTAAAGGTAACCTAAAACAATTTGCTATCTAGTACCTAGAGAAAGTGTTTATCAATGCAGTTAGTAAGTGCTACTCAGGCAGGGTTGTTTACAACAGTGTGTAAAAGCCTGTCCTCTTTTTTGTTTTCTTTTTTGATGGATATTGCAGTGCAGTGGCTCCCTCTGCCTTTCCCATATTTTGCTTCCTAACTTCTTGAATCTATCTTATAGAATTCCAACAGTTTACTGGTCTGCCATTTAATTTGGGTTAGAAAACTTTAGTCAAAGGGAAGTGCTTTCAATATTCATGTAGGCATTCTCAGTTCAATCTCACTTGGATAAAGGCTACATATTTGTAAATTTGGCTGAGATGTCTTTCTTATGAGGCCTGATTTCCAACAAAGATGAGTGAGAAATGGTTGCAAAAAATCCACTTGGTAACTGTAGTAAAGTTGATGATAAAGACATTTCCCATTAACTCATAGTAATGGTCATTGCAGTCTGCCATCCCTCTGTCTTCTTTTTTAAAATTAATTAATTTTTTTTTTTTTTTTGAGACAGAGTTTCACTCTTGTCACCCAGGCTGGAGCGCAGTGGTGCAATCTTGGCTCACTGCAACCACTGCCTCCCGGGTTCAAGTGATTCTCATGCCTCAGCCTCCTGAGTAGCTAGGATTACAGACGTGTGTGACCATGCCTGGCTAATTTTGTATTTTTAGTAGAGATGGGGGTTTCACTTTGTTGGCCAAGGTAGTCTCGAACTCTTGTCTTCAGGTGATCCCCCTGCCTCGGCCTTCCAAAGTGCTGGGATTACAGGCCTGAGCCACCATGCCCGGCCAATTTATTTTTTATTTTTTTAACAGAAGTCAATTTTGTTACCGTATTCATCTCTACTCCATGGAGTACACAAATATTGGGGTAGCTGACTCCACCTCCTTTTCTAGAGACTTATTGGTCTAAGTATTCCAGGTTGGGTGAAGACATGAAAAGAGGTTTTCTAGGCTTCTGGAAATGGTCTTTCTCTTTTTTCAAGGTTAGCCTTATTGTTTAAGCTGGTTTCAATAGATTTTCCATGACTTGCAAGTGAAGGAATTCTAACTGATAAAGTTACCTCTTTTCTACATAATTTTCTGGTAATTTTTTCCCGAATATTGGACCAGAAATTACTTGGTATCCCTTGCTGAATTATTTGTTTTCTGTCTGAAAATAAGAGATACGAAACTTGTTTTATTTTGACTTCTAGAAAGATTAGAGCCAATTTTATGTCCAGCAACAACTATGTTGACATTTGATATAAACATATATTCTCCTTTTATTCTTCATCTTAAAATTCTGCAATTTTTCCTTTCTAAAAATTTGAGTTATATGTGTGTTTGTTGTAATCCACATGTAAGTAATAATGAAAATATGTAATCTTGTTTAGATTTAGTATATGAGAGATAATTCTCTTTTCTAATTCAATAGTTGTCAAACTGTTTTATGGGCTTCAGATTCTGTTCTATAAAGGAACAGCCATACTATTCAAGTTACCACCTAAAGAGAATTGATCAACCAGAATGTTGTAGTTCGAAGGATGTAAAGAGTCTCTGCTCCCAAGGCATTAAAGCAACAACTCTAAATAGATTTAAATTGAGTATACATATGAGTAGTCTAGCCAAGATTATAAATGAAACATATTCCCAGAAATCTAGCTCTTCTATCTTCATCCTGTGTCATCACTTCACCATAAAGATAACAAGTGTTTTCTGAATTTTATTGTTTATTCTTTAATTTTTTGCTTTCATCAAATATAACTATAAGCATGCACACACACATACAGTTGTATGTGAAAGTGTGTGTGTGTATATAGAAATATACATACACTATGTATATGTGTATATATAACTTCTTTCCTTCATACACACACACACACATACACACACATCACATATCCTAACAAAGGAAGATACATATATATCTTCCTTACCTAACGAAGGAAGATATATATATTATATATATATATATCTTCCTTATCTAAACATATGTATATCTTCCTTTGTTAGATAAGTGCTTATGTGCTGGCATACTTTTCTCTACCTTCTTTTTCACTTAACAATATATTGTAGACATTACTTCATAAAAGTATATAAATATTCCTAATTCTTTTTCACAGCTACACGATTCTCCACTGGGTGATTGTACATGAGTTTATTCAATCATTCTCTGTTGATGGACATTTAATATGTTTCAAGTTTTTAGCTTTTACAAATAGTCTCATGATAACTATACGTTTATATGGTGCATATTTTTTGTGCAGATCTCTTTTTGAAAATTACCAGTGTATTTTTTAGATAAAGTCCCAGAAGTAAAATTTCTGGGTCAAAGGGTAAGTGCACATGCAATTTTCATAGCATTTGCCAAATTTCCCTCCATGTGTTATGTATCTTTTTGCATTCCCATCAGCAATATATGAGAGTGCCAGTTTCTTTACAGCCTTTCCAAGAGAATGTGTTGTCAAAGCTGTGGATATTTGCCAGTATAATATATAAAAAATGGTATCAGTGTAGTTTTAATGGACATTTTTTTCTTTTTTGAGCAAGGTTGAGAATATTTTTATATGATTTAGAGCCAGCTGTATTTCTTTCAGTATGAACTGTTTGTTCACTTCCCTAGCTCATTTTTCTGTAGGATGGTTGGTGCTTTTCTTTATATGTTTAGAAGCTTGTTATGTAGTAAAATACTGAGGCATTGTATGTGATATAAGTTGCAAATATTTTCCTAAATACATTATTATTGTTGTTTCCTTATTTTTCCTTTGTCATATATATTTTTAAAAATTTTATGTAAGCAAATGTACCTTTCCTTATTATTTCTGGATTTGGTCTAACTATGGAATATTTGTTCAGACTAGGCATAGAGAGAAATTCACCCGTTTCCTTCTATTATTTGTATGGCTTCATTTCTTTAATAGAATCTCTTGTTCACTTGAAATTCACCGAAGTGTATATTTTTCCACCACGTTTTTAAAAATATATATTTTTCCACTAATTTGAGATGTTGCCTTTATTGTATACTAAATTCATATATAAATGGGCCTAATTCTAAATTTTCTCTTCTGTTCCTCTGGCTATCTTCGCTAATACCATACTTTTAAAACTATAGACTTAGTAGTATCTTTTACTATATTGTAGGATTTAGTACCACTCCTCACACTTCTTTTTTGCTGTATTTCTATTTTTTCCTTGCATCTTCTATAATTTCTGCTTTATTAAAGCTTGTTGTGGCATTGGATGTGTATGTATTAATAAGAATTATTTGAATTGTAGTCTTTGACATCCAGTAGTAACCTTTGTTTCTTTCAGTGCATTTGTTTTGTTCTAAATTCTATTTTCTCAGATATCGAGATTGTAACCCTGCTGCCTTTTATCCTCATTTGTCCAGTAAGTTTTCATCAATCCTTAAAATAAAAATAAAAACGTTCTTCTGAATCACTTTCTTTAAGTTGTGTGATATTTTTTGTCAGCCAATCTACAAATTTGCTTTTACTTAAACTATATATATAAATATATATAATAAATATATATAAGATATGTATATATATCTTATAAGTAAAAGGAAAATTTCAGATTATGTACATGTGTGTTTATATAGTTCATCTATTTAATCATATTTTTAATGTTAATTTAATATTTGTACAAATTTTTATGTGAATAGTTTGTCATTAAATGGTCTTTTTTCTCATTCTCTCTTTTAAATAGATATTTTAGTATTTAAGAAAGTCTATATTTTTATTCTAATGAGTAATTTTATATCAGTATCATTATATTACAGCCCTATTTCTCTCTTCAATGCCCTTTTGCTTCTTTGGTTATTGCATATTGGTTTCCTATGATAAGCAATATTGATATTAGCTATTAATTTTATCTTTTCCTTTCCCTGTCTTAAGACATATGATTTAAAGTAATACCCACTTATGTCTAGTAATCTTTTTGTACTTTTTATTTGCTTTCTCCCATCATTTTTGATAATTGTCCTATACCTACATTGTCAGAGGATACAGCTACTACATATTATACTGTCTCCTTTATGACCATTATTAATCCAAGTTTTACATGTAAACATTTTTAATGCTTATCAAAAGTCCTTAAGTTGATGGTTCTCTTGCAGTTTTGGTTGTTGGAAGATAATTTCCTAGTAGCTTTCGCCATAGAGGTTTATGTGAACACGAATGATATTTACAACCATATTTCTGTAGCCGCTATATCTAACAGTTAGTTTGGCTGGATGTAAAATATATCCCCAATTTTAATTTCTTTTCCAATGTACCTAAATGTATTTTATACTATGGTGATTTGGCATAAAGTATTACTATTGAGAAATATGCTCAAAATCTGCTTTTGTTTCCTTCATAAGTGGTTTGATATGTTTTGGAAATCTCCCATTTTTTTATTTCTTTTTCTTCCTTTATTTTATTCTGTAGGATCAATAAATTTTATTAGAATATGCCTAGAATTTGTCATTTTTGAGTTGACTTTTTGTTTTGATTTTCCTCTTTGGGCACTCCTATTGTGCACATATTTTAACATTTTTTTCTGGAATCCTTTAATCTTTCTCTTTTTTATTTTTAAATATTTCTTCTTTTTTCTTTCTATTTCTCTATTGTATCTATTGTGTTTCTTTGTCCTATGTTCCTTCTAGTTTTAATATTTTGCTGAGTTCTATGATCTCATTTCCGACTTTTTCTTTTTTTTTTGAGATGGAGTCTCGCTCTGTCGTCCAGGCTGGAGTGCAGTGGCGCAATCTCGGCTCACTGCAATCTCCACCTCCAGGGTTCACACCATTCTCCTGCCTCAGCCTCCAGAGTAGCAACTACAGGCGCTCGCCACCACGCCACCATGCCCAGCTAATTTTTTTTTTTTTTTGTATTTTTAGTAGAGACAGAGTTTCACCTTGTTAGCCAAGATGGTCTTGATCTCTTGACCTTGTGATTTGCCTGCCTCGGCCTCCGAAAGTGCTAGGATTACAGGCGTGAGCCACCACACGCTTCCCATTTCTGACTTTTTCTAATTCAAAGTTATTTTGTTCTTTGTGACATTTTATCTTTTATCCATGACCTCGAAATGCAAGTGTGTTTTATTAACAGTAATCAGAGTTTGAATAAATCTGCAAGACCTAACTGATTGAATATACTGGTAAGGAAATTCTATAGTCTGTAGGAATATAATTTATCTTTTCATTGTCTTATTTTTTATAGTAACTTTGTATGGGATTCGATTATAATTCTTTCACTAAATTTCCAGGAAATTGTTTTTCTAATACTTTTAGAGGTAAGAGACATGTCAGTATTGCTTTAAAAAAAAGTTTTATAATACTCTTTAGTGAATTTCATGAAGTGTTCAAAAGCATGGCCTCTTACTTTTTGAGATTTCCTGGCTATGTTCCTTTCCCATATGTTTATTCTGACCATTTCAATTTATTTGCCCCTATGATCCCTGTTTTGATCAATTTGGATTCTACTCCCAAAAGAATCATCTGATTGGGGAACTTTCCTGGAGGGAGATTTGGCTGATTATTTTGAAAGTTCATAGAGCAGAATACTCCAAATTTCAGAAAGTCTGGTAAACACTGTACTCAATCACAAATTGGATCCTTCAAAAACTCCTACAGGTATCCGCTGCTATTCTTAAATTAGCTTGTCACACTTTGCAGAGTAGCTGTTGGCAATTTTGAGTTTCCTGTCAGGGTCTATCAGACGTTCTATTGCTTCTCTTCATTTCTTCCTGCATATATGCATATACAAGACAGGTCTTTTAGCTGATTTGTCACCATGCACTTTTATTTGGGGGAGTCATAGTGATGTTATATTACCTAGCTTTAATGTAGTTGGTGAGTGTGAGGTTCTTTTATTAAAATTATTTTTTAAAATTCTGTCTGTTTTTATAGGGGGTAGGGACTTGCAGAGATTAAAAACCATGATATCACTGTATTCTCAGAATTCCCCAAGTAACTTTTTCAGCCCCACGTGTTGTCAAATTTTCAGAATCCCAGTCAACATGAATTTCTTGTCTCAAGCGGAAAGAACTTTCTTAATTAGAGCAAACTTGATGGATTAAACCCACATACATCTCTCTCATGTCAGCCAATTATATTAACATTTTTAAATGTCCCACCCATTTTCCTTAATGCTACATCCTTGATTAGTATGTAATCTGTTTACAATAACTCACTAGAAACATGTTTACAAATATTTTTCCATGTAATAACTCTAGTCCACCAGCTTTCCAGCCTGTAATATCTGTGTCCTTTCTGCCCGTTACCAGGTTACTGGCCTGAAGTCCCATACTGTGGCTCCTCCTAGATGCATTCCCACCCTTGATATTAAGTCAGTTTTTGTTAAAAAGAAGTTTCAGTGTTGCAGCATTAGGGAAGGTGTGTAGAAAATTTTGAGATCCATCCATATGTGACAGGAAGATCAACTGTATTTGAAAACTAGTTCCAACATTAACAAGCCCTGTGATTAAGTTAACAATAAAGATAATATAACAACTCATAGTTGTTATACTATACAACTATGACAAGCATATTATCTAATATGACAAGCATATTATCTAACATATATAAAGTCATTAGTATGAAGTCTTACATTATTCCATGAAACACACAATTAATACAAATGATAATAATTACTATGTGACATATGACATCTGAGGATTCAGACTGTGTTGGTAGGAGTATTTTATGAGGGCTATTCAATAGTTAATTAATTTTAAGTATGCTATCTCTGATGATCTGTTTATTCACTAACTTACAAACTTCATCCATATTTTGTAATCTCTCAAAGATTACTTAAACGCTCTCATATTATTTGCTCTTCAGATTTGGGCTATGTTCTTTGCCAAAAGAACTATTGTCATATATTGACATTTTCTGCTAACTGACATGTTTACATAGTAATATTATTAACAGGAATATCTCTGCAAACAAATGGCAATGATCTTCTGTTAATGGCCAGGTGAATGCTTTCTGAATACAGAAAAATTTAGGGGTTTTCAAAGGCAATTGAAACATAAGTATTTTGGCAAAATGATATTTAGTTATGTGGGGTTATGCAAAAATAAAGAATATGATGACTGTACTTTTTCTAAAACTCATAGAGAAGCTTTTCTGTTTCTTCTGCAAACTGAAATTAAGAAATCAAGAATTAATGCTAAGTAATTAATATGTACTCAGATTTGGGCTAAAATATACATTTTCCAAACAACCAATTAAAATATTCCACAATCATTTGGTTGTTTTTGAAATATGTTGTTAGTTATTTATTGACCAGCAAGTCATATTTCTATATCATAGCTCAAAATGTAAGTTAATCAGAAGCTTTAGCAATAATTCAATGTTTTGTGTACATTCTTAACGTGAAAAATTGCTAGAGCAAACAAATCATCTCTATAGTGAGCTACAAGCATAATAGATTAGATATATATACACTGAGGAGACCTGTTGCGCTCTTGACAGAATTTGTGAAATGGCCAAACAGTAAAATTCTCTGGTTGTTCTCCCCATACTTTTGCTCAGGAAAAGTCAAAGAATCCATGTTTTAGGGAATTGGGAGATATAATTTCAGCTTATAACTGCTATAAGAACAGCAGTTATTCTTTCTGTCAAAAGCTGGGAAGATATAAAATCCCCTCACTGCTAATGCTCAAGACAGACTGTAGAGATGACTAACTATACTGAGAGCCAAGAGAACAGAATGAAAAAGTGTACTCAAGACAGAGTGAGCAAGGAATCAGCAGAGTCTCACAAATAATTAAAAGAACCTCTTCCCAGAAGTAATGAAAATAGGAAGAACCAATGTTTTATAGTGTCGATTATTGGCGGACACTGCACTTGACATTCATTAATTCATTTAATTCTCACACAAGACACCTCAAAGTTGGTATTATTCTTGTCATTTGCTGACAAGAAAACTAAGAGGTCAGAATTTAGTGACTTGTTTTCTTAATTTGTTTATTTTGCTATAACAGGATACCTGTACCTTGTTTGTAATGAACAGAAATTTATTTGGCTCACGGTCTGGAGGCTGGGAAGTCTAAAATTGAGGGGCTGCATCTGGTGAGGGGTGTCTTGCTGTGTCATCCCATGGTGGAAGAGCAAACAGAGGGTGAGAAAGCGCTAAGAGACTGAATTTTCAGACCCAGGCTCTTTTAAAATTGGCATCAATCCATTCATGAAGGTAGAGCCCTCACGACCTAAACACCTTCTGTTAAGCTCCACCTCCCAACACCGATACATTGGGGATTAAGTTTCCAACACATGCTTTTTGGAGGACACATTCAAACGATGGCACTTGTAGCAGAGCTGGTATTTGAACTCAGGTCTTTCTATATTGGGCACAAATATAAAAAGTGACGTGACACCAATTCAATTATTATTAAACGTTCTTGGAAAGAAGTACATTTTGTCTGAACCATGCCAGGGTGCCAAATGATCATTTTCATTTGCAAATTGCATTTTTGTTTAATCTAGAGACCTTTCGATAAATATTATAATTTTTAATAAAACAATATTTCAACAAAGTTTCAAGACCATTAACTAGGCCACAAAAATTCATTTGCCCCAAAACACAAATTAAACAGATCATATTCAATAATCATAGTAAAATTATTAATAACAAATTGACAAAAGAAAAAATACATAGAAATTTAAGTGCTCCTAAATAATACTGTATCAAAGAAAAATCTAAAATAATGTTAGATTTTATAGAATATAAAGAAAATAATACCACTATCCATTAACTGTCCATTTTATTCCTTAATGCTCCTTAAACAAGTATCAGGAGAAAGACATATTAATTGAGCCAAAAAGTAGGGAAGTTTAAAAAAACAGAAATTAGTAAAGATAATAGTGGAAGTCAATAAATCAAAATACAGAGTAGTAGAAAAAATAATAAATTAAATTCCAATAGTATGAAAGAACTGCAGACAGAATTCTGAAAAATATAATTCAGGAGTACTAGAACTCACCCAGATACACAAAATAAGGAATAATAGGGTAAAATAACAAGAAAAAAATTGTAAAAAAGCTTTGTCACTATTTTAAAATATCAGTGAAATGTTTATTTTCTTTTTTGAAAAGTAAAAATTCTAATTAAAAAAACATGAAAGACAATTTAAAATTTATTAAGTGAATACTCAGACACTTTAATGGATAGTCATTTCAAACTCTCAAGGAATAGTTTTCTTCCATGTATTCTGTTCTCGTTAAGGGATGTAGAATAAGTAAATATACACTTTAAAGTTAAATAAATATTAAAAATCAATAAAGGATAATTAGCTAATTTATTTTATGTAGTAAATACAATTCTGATACCAAAGTGTGATATGTCTGATCACCCCCCCACCCTGCAAAATTATACACCAATTCCTAATATAAATATAGAATTAACGCCAGGCACAGTAGCTCAGGCCTGTAATCCCAGAGCTTTGGGAGGCCAAGGCAGGAGGATGACTTGAAGCCAGAAGTTCGAGACTAGCCTGGGCCACATAGTGGGACACCCTCACATCTCTACAAAAAACGTTTTTGAAAAAAAGAACCAACCACTCACAGCAGCATGTGCCTACAGTCTCTGCTACCTTGGAGGCTGAGATAGGAGGATAACTTGAGCCCAAGTGCCCAAGGCTGCAGTGAGATATGACTGGGAAAAGACACTGCAGCCTGGGCAACAGAATGAGACCCTGTCTCCAAAAATTAAAAAAAAAAAAAATATATATATATATATATATATAGATGTAGGTTTTCTATTAAAAATGATTACTTCATTATATATTTATATGTTTTCTATTCAAAAGTATTACTTCACTTTATATATAATATATAACAGAAGATATATATTATATATCTAAAATATATATAAATAATATATATAATGAAGTAATAGTTAATAGTTATGACTATAATATAAATAAATATAATATAAACATATTTATATTTATTTAATATACAGATATATAGTTTATATATAGTTATATTTAATATATAGGTATATTTATAGTTTGTATATGGTTATAATATAAATAAATATAATATAAATATAATGCAAGTTTTCTACAGAAAACCTACAAACTAAATTCTACACAGTGTGTATACAAAAGAATTCTCCAAATAGGGAGAGGAAAGGCGCTTACCCTTATCAGATACTAGAATATTGCCATGGTTTAAATGTTTGTCCCCTCTAGAATTTAATCACCAATGTGGCAGTATTGAGAGGTAGGGACTTTAGGAGGTGTTTGGCTTATGAGGGCTCTGTTCTCATAAATGAATTAATCTATTCATAGGAGTATAAGGATGGCTTATTTTGGAAAATCTATTATGTTACTAGGGGTGATAGGCAATGACAGAGACAGGATAGTGAGAGCCATCAGCCCTGGCTATAATTATAAAAGGATACACTGTTACAGAGCATTTTAAAACAACAATAAAATTAATGAAAGTCCTTCTGCTTTTTATTATAATCATGTACTTTCAATTCTATATAATGTCAGAGATAAAATACTCCTTCTAGACAAAACATGTTTGTTGCTCTAAATTCTAAACAATGGCCTGTACCCAGGCCACACAGCTCCCACTGCCTGCCCTTGATACAGCACTGCTCATGGGTAAAATTAAACCAAAGCAAACCAAAACACATGTGAATATGAATTAAAGGCCACAGGCCTTTAATAAAATTTAACATCTCTTGCTGACTGTTTTTTTTGTAAAACTAGATATGGCAAGATAACTCAATATGATAAACATTGCAATCTTAAATTTTTATCATAATTGAAAGTTTTAGAGGTATTTCATTATAATAATTAATAAAGCAATGATCCTTATTAATAGACTTACTATTTTTACATTGCTCTTAAAATTCTGAAAAATACAATGAAATATGAAGTAGATATTTGTTGTGTAATGATAGGAAATAGACAAATTGTTGTTAATAGATTATATAATTATTAAACCCAGAAAAATGATGGAAAAAAATCACTTAAATTTATTAAGCATTTAATACATGCACTGAACAAGTGAAAAAAATGCTTTGTTTTCCTATGTCTTATAAATTTTGATCTATAAACTGATGAAAAAATAAAAGATCAAATCACAACAGAAATAAAATTCTTAGGCTTTTCTATAACAAAAAGTACATGAAATTATATGAAGGAAAGATAATATTTTCTAGAGAATTATGATAAATAATTTTAAAATGTAGACATGCCAGACTAGTAGACATAAAGATGGAATATCTGAAATATTTTTATTATTTTAATTTAATGCATACATTTAATGACAACCAAATGAAAGTTCCAGTAGAACTTCTTTAACTTGACTGAAATCTTAAATTTCCTGGAGGAAGAATAAACAAATAAATAAAATTAAAAAAATAATAATTTCATAAAGGGAAAGGAAGGGTGCTTGTCCTGTCAGATATTAGAATATTGTCATGGCTTGAATGTTTGTTCCCTCCAAAACTTAATCACGAATGTGGCAGTGTTGAGAGGTAGGGACTTTAAGAGGGGATTGGGTTATGAGGGCTTTGTTCTCCTGAATGAATTAATCTATTCCTAGGAAATAACCAGTGGGCTAATGGATTAATAAGTTATCGTGGTAAGGGGACTGGTGGCTTTATGAAAGGAAGTAAGACCTGAGCTAGCACACTCAGCCCCCTCACCACGGATAATTTCTTCTGCCTTGGGAATCTGCAGCGTCTCCCCCAGCAAGAAGGCCCTCACCAAATGCAGCCCCTCCCGCTTTATTCCTCAGCCTCTATAACTGTAAGAAAGAAGCTTCCTTTCTTTATGAATTCTGAAGTTGCAGGTATTCTGTTATAAGCAACAGAAAATGAACTAAGAAATGCATATTATATAACCTGAATAAATAAAAAAGTATGATATTAATGTAAGAATTAATTGACAATAAAAATCAATAGACACACATGACATGGACTAACACTAATACTTGAGAACTCAGAATGTGGATGAGCTTGGAGGATATTGTTAAGCAAAATAACTTAGGCAAATAAAGATAAATACCATATATTCTCATTCACATGTGGAAGCTAAAAAATGTGATCTCATCCCAGTAGAGAATATAGTAGTGGTTACTAGAGGAAGGGAAGGATGTGGGAACTCTGTAGTAAGAGGTTGGTTAACCAATACAAAAGTACAGCTAGACAGGAAGAACAGGTTAAGGGTTCTATCACACAATAGGCTGACTACAGTTAACAACTTACTGTATATTTTCAAATAGCTAGAAGAGTGGATTATAAATGTTCCCAACACAAAGAAACGATAAATGTTTCAAATGATGGATGTGATAATCACCCTGATGTCATCATTACACCTTGTAAACAGGTACCAAAATCTCACACCTTACCTCATAAATATGTTCAATATTATGTGTTAATTAAAAATAATAATAAGACCAGGCACAGTGGCCCACGCCTGTAATCCCAGTGCTTTGGGTGGCTAAGGCAGGAGGATCATGTAAGCTCAGAAGTTGGAGGCTGCAGTGAGCTATGATCTTTCCTTTTCATTGTACTCCAGCCTAGGGGACAGAGTGAGAAGCTGTCCAAAAAAAAAAAAAAAAAAAAAAAAAAAAAAAGATAACTAGGTAGGAAAGTAAATGCAATTGGATGGATAGGCTACTGGGGAATTTAATTTCTTGCACTGGACAGTAGGTATCCACAAATACTTGTTGATTTATTCCTTGTAACCCCAACTATGTCTGAAGTATTTATTTTATTGTTATTTTTCTACTCCTGTAACAGATTATGAAATGTTTTATTTTTAAAAGGACCAATGGGTAAAGGGGGATATTTAACAAATTGGGAAAATTTGTCTTTTGGAAGAAAACACAAATTAGAGTTTTCTTTGCATAGAGATTTCTAGATATTACCAATATTTCCAATATTCCTCCTTTCTGTGGACATACTATGTTTTGCAGAGCTACATGTCTCTTTCTGATCAATGGGCTCTGATAAATTAATTAGGCGCCAGTGAATGATTGTCCACGCTCTTTCCTCTGTTGCAGACACCTGTGTCTAGAAAGATGGAACTCCAAGTTTTGCAGCGGGAACTCGTTTGGTAAGACTGTCCCCTCTGATAATGTGCGAGGCAGAATGTGTACCCAATGAATGTGTGTCTCTAGTGTGAGAACTCGCAAAGCAGATATTTATCTGTGCTGGTTGCTATGGGTTGTATTTGATAAGGAATTATAAGAAAAACAGTTCTGAAAAGTATTATCTGTTTGCCAGCAAGAAGGAAAGGAAATAGTTCAGATATTTGGGGTCTTGAATGAGTTAAACCAGTAATTGCTTTCAATCCTAAATAGTAAAAGAGAAAATGTTAAAAGACTTTAAAATTGAGCTGGTTCAAAAACAAACAAACAACAACAAAAAAAATAAACAATAGATTTAAACTGAACTTTTATTTATAAAAAGGAATTAATGAGATAAAAATGCCTTAGGGTAAAGATCAAACTAAGGGCCTGAGGCCCAGTAATCTTTTCAATTGGAAAAATAGCTCAGGTAAAAGAGCTTAAGGGTTCCATTCTCTCACCAAATCCAGATAGACTCAAGAAAACTACCAGGTCTTCAAGCAGGGAGAGGTACTAGCACAAGAGTGTAAAGAAATACGGATGAAGTAAGAAGTGTGTTAGGTAAAGAATCGTAGCTGCAATTATTGGCACATGGAATTAACTGGAATCCAATAGCTCAGAAAAACCAACAAAGTTTTAAGGAAGTTGTATTGCCTAAGAAACTGTGAGCCTGCACTAAAAGTGTTTGAGACTCTAAAACAAGGGTGTCCAATCTTTTGGCTTCCCTGGGCCACACTGGAAGAAGAAGAATTGTCTAACTAACTAACACTAGCGATAGCTGATGAGCAAAACCAAAAACCAAAAAACAAACAAAAACGAAAAAAACAAAACAAAACAACAAAAACACACCTCACAATGTTTTAAGAAAGTTTACAAATTTGTGTTAGGCTGCATTCAAAGCTGCCCTGGGCAGCATGCTTAAACACCTCTCCGGCCCTGGGTGGGAAGTAGGCTAAGAAAACTTCATATTCTCTAGGATCCATTTTATATGAGCCCACGAAGGGAGAAAGGGAAGGAAAAATATCTTGCTGAGGGTGGAGACAGATGACACAGAGAACAAGAACCAAGTTGAATCCGCCAGGAGAGCAGAGTCCGGGCCTCGTGAAGGTAGAGGGCTCAAAAAAACGTCTGCCTGAAAGGAATTCGGAATTTTTCAGGAACAGGGAGGGACTCCTGTTTCCTTTTTCAATTACTAGATGTGTAAGCGCCAGATAACTTGTCATTTTAGTTGCTAGGTTTCCAAAGCTATGAGAGCTACCTATAGACTTGACATAGAGTACAGTATGCAGTAGGCCCTTTGTTTCCAAGGATTCGACCAACTGTGGATGGAAAATATTTTTTAAAAACCCAATAAAAACAATATAACAATAAAAACTAATGTAAATAAAACAATATAGTATTAACTATTTACATAGTATTTACATTGTATTAGGTGTTGTAAGTAATATAAAGAGGATTTAAAGTATATGGAAGGATATGTATAAGTTATGTGCAAATACTGCACCATTTTATATCAGCGATTTGAGCATCTGTGGATTTGATATCTATGGGGGTCCTGGAACCAAGTCCCCATGGATACAGAGGGACAATTGTATCACTCAGAGATTCTGGATTCTGGACTTTGAGCTCAATGCCATGACTGACGAAGACCATGGGGTTTTCTCTCTTAGAGGGGAGGTGGGTATAACTGTCATACATATCTATACCAGAGGGAGACTGCACTGAATATTTGGAGAAACAAAAGGGTAAATTGTGGCAGGTACTACCAGTCCTTAGCAATAGTTCCAGTTCTCCTTTTTCACTCCTCTAGTCAGTAGGCCGGGGCTAGATGACTGGTCCTGTAGCCTGGCTGTGTCTATCAGGAGGCAATGCATGATTTCCCAGCCCAAAGTACATGAGAGCTGATGGACCCATTTCCCACATTCTCCTCCTCTTCCACAGTGAACCCAGAGCTTTGAGTTGAGATGGGGGTGCCATAAGATTGAAGTACTCTGAAAAATGGAGCTTAAAGGCTTTCAACAGGAAAAAGTGCAGTCCAAATTCTGAATTTGTTGTTGTTGTTGTTGTTGTGGAGGGCATCTATCCAAAAGCTTTCAGGACACACATGGACTTTACATGAGCAAGGAAAAAAATGTGTGTTTAGACACTGAGGTGTTAGTGTTTTTGATAATATAGCCTGACCTCATAGATACATTTATCTTAGACCATTCTATGCTAAATACATACATTCGCACTGACAAACATATGTGCATGCATATCTAACGGATTAGTTAAAAGAAAATACATTTCAACTTTTAAACCAAGAAAATGTAAGTAAATATCTAACTTATCTCAAGTGAAGACTTTACACATCATGTCGTGAAAACAACACAAGTGAAAAAGTAGATCTGACTACTTGCAAATAACACTTTTGAATATCAGAAATATCAACAACTAAATGAAAATTAATGACATGCTGGGGGAAAACATTTTTGCAATAGAGGGTTTGTATCCTAATATATAAGAGGCTCTTAAAAATGAGTATCTTAAAATATCAGCATCACACACACACACACACACACACACACAAAGACAAAGAATATAAACATGATTCTTCCAATTTATAAAAACAGAAATACAGACAGATACCTTCCAAAGCCATCAGAATTTGAACCAGTGATGAGGAGCACGTTTTCTTTCCTGCCCAATTAACAGTCATAGAAGATCACCTGAACTGCCCCTGGGGTGTGGATATGCACCCTGAAAATATTTGGCATATCAGAGCATACTTGGATGTGTATATACATATTTGTGAGAAATGTGAAAATAGATTGTTTTAGATTTTAATATTTTTCTTTCTTTCTTTCTTTAAGCACCAATAATTTTTAAATTGTCTAACTTTCTTTAAGCACCAATAATTTTTAAAAATATAAAAATATTATAAATATTTGTGTGAGGCAAGAGGAATATTGTTGGGTCTTCTAGTTACAAACCATAGGATCCTAGAGATAACAATGAACATTCCCAAAAGCTCCCATTTAGGAAGTTTTTGGTTGATGGCATGACTCTTGAAGGGATCTGACTTCCTGAGAGAGTGACTCATAAATAATTACTCCTTTTTGTGATACAAATATTTTTAAAGAACAGCTAAAGTCTTCATTAAAAAAGCATTATGCTCCTAAGAGATTTCCCCGTCCCTAAGATTAATATCACAGTTGAGGAGGCCTGAGTATTTTTTTTATCTTACAATTGTACATGAATAATTATTTTGTGCAGTGCCATAGGTTAAATGCATATCATGAAATTCACTTTCCCCCCGATTGCCATTTCTGTCACTTAATTCAGTGAAAGTCCACAAAAATACAGTATGACTCAGAATATTGGAGCTGTGGCTAAGCAAGAAAAGTTCATTCAAAATTGACTTTCTTTCAGGAATCCTTGATATTCTTCATTCCAATTGTTCACCTCTACTGTAGGGCTCAGTAAACACTTAAGGAAGTTGCCGTGCACTGCAGCCTGCCGGAGACATGAAGGAATGTACGGGAGGATAATCGCAACATCATCAACCCAATTCTCCAAGGTAGCTGGCCAATAATGCTGTTCTAATTGAATAACTTATCCACAGCTATTTCCCCTGGGAAAGCCGAAGGCTCAGCCTCGGCAAAGAGGCAGATGGTGCCGCATATACAATGAAACCTGTAATTTTCTCTTGCCATTGGACATGTTAACAGTGGGCTGTTTCTGCTTATTCCTTAGTATTTTATTTTAATAGTCCCTTCCCAAATTATAATGTACGATGAAGCAGCCAAAGATGGATTCAGTGATACATATCATATTTAATTTATCATACCTCTAGCTCACTGAACAACTCACTCGGTAGTCAGCAGCGGTATATGTCAGGGACAGGTGCAAGCTGAAAAGAAAGCAACAGAAAAGGACCCAATTAAAACCAAAAGGGGAGATGAGTCTTCAGGGTGGCATGGCATTCACTAGCAGCAAAGTGTGCAATATCAAACACATTCTAATTCTGATTTTTTTAACAGTAATTTGCCATGGGACAGGCACACCCCATGTGTTTGGGAACACAATGGGAAGGCTCTGTTTTCTGCTCCAAGACTGATTCAACCAGTTGGATGGAAGGGGATAAAGGGCTGTGTGGCTGCTTGATTTTCATTGTCTAGCGGCAGCCAAAGTTGGAAAAGAGA
Source organism: Hylobates moloch (assembly GCF_009828535.3). Lineage (NCBI taxonomy): Eukaryota > Metazoa > Chordata > Mammalia > Primates > Hylobatidae > Hylobates > Hylobates moloch. The sequence goes on from NW_026652279.1 coordinate 135,693,067, forward strand.
GAAGTGCAGGCTTTAAAGGCAAGCAGCGACAGCTCATCAGCAGTCTAACAACACGACAGATGACAGGCCCAGAGGCACACCCAGGGCCGCCAGCCCATCACCCTGTGCAGGATGTCAGAGAGCAGCTGCAGCAAAGGAAGAAGATCATCCAGACTTGAATGTTTGGGCCTTGCTAAGACCATAGAGTCTTTGTGCTTTGGAAACAGTCCTCCATACAAAGACCCTTCCTAGAAAAAAGTGGAAAGAAACCAAGGTGGAATGGATACAAGAGAAAGGAGACCATGCTAATATTCTTGTGCAATGCTTCCTGGGCAGAAACTATGTCATAAAGGATGTTCCATTCTGCAAAGCTATGTCTCTCTCTGTGGTTTGCCTCAGAGGAGGGGCCTTTCATAGCTGTAGTGAGTAAGGGGGCCCTTGCTGATGTTCATCAGATATGCCAAGGCACAGGAAGAAAGCATTGAGGTCACAGGGCAGCTCAGGTCCGCCTGTGGTAATTGAAAACAGATGATGAGATTGGGTTGATTTCATTTTGGAAAAGTAAATTAGGGCTGCACCACTCGGACATGGCTAATTTATGAAGCCTCTGGTTTGTATTAGACACCCAACATGCCTTTCAGAAAGAAATGACACAACAATTAATGTGTCAAATAATAATGTGCCACTCGGAGAAAGATAATTGTACCCAGCGTCAGGTAGTTATTAGGTCGAACGAATGCTCATCCTTTCAAAGGCAACAGCGTCTATTCACTCTGGCATCCTACTGTAAGTACAGTATTGTGTTCATAATCACACAGACTGAAGCCAGGAACACTGGGTTTTATCTGATTTTTCTCCATTTGGAATTGTACTCCGATGATTCCCTAAACAGCAAACTCAGTCATGTGAAACACAAATGAGTGTGATGAAAGACAGATTGTTATACAGGAGGAGAGGCTTTCTGTGCTTTTCACATAATACAGAGCATGAGGACTGTTCCCAAGAAGGTTTAAACACATGTAACAAAAACTATCAGACCTCAGTTTGCTCATGTGTAAATGATAGTCTTTCCTTCTGGTGATTTAATGCATGAGGACATCAATCAGTCACATCATGGCCTCAGAAGTCCTTGTTCAATTTCTGGTGCCGTAACTTACTCGATGTGGGATTTGGACAAGTCATTTAACTTCACTGCGATTCTGTTTCCCTCATTTGAAAAATAGAAATAGAAGAGCCTGCTGTATATTTAGATCCACATCTGTTGGGAGGTCAAAGAAGAAAGAATATGAAAAGATGTTTGTAAATATAAAGAACCATGTAAATAGAAGACATTATTTTATTAATGCTCCAGATCAATTAACGGTCAGTGAATGATAAAATGTGATATCTTTGCAACAGAGAGAGTCTTACTTCAGAAACACTAGGCAATGGCTTCTGTCCTTACAAATGAAAAACTTCATAACAAATGGGGGCTTTCAAGACCACCTGCCCAAAACTGAACTAAATACTTCATTCAACCAAGAATGAGGAACTGAAATACATGATTATTATATATTCATATGCTTCTGTTTCATCTACTCAGGCATGCTTGTGATGAGATGAAAAATTAGCCATCTTTAGAAGGAGAGAAATATTGTAATTGGGGGTATTTCTTCTGTACAGACAATTGACCTGGTTATTGTCTAAAGGTATTTAAAATTAATAAAATGCAATTTTATGCTACATAAAATATTCAAAGCAACGATATTTCAAGGTATAGCTTCTATACCTTGTCCTCCCATGAAGATGCATTCTCAACCAATATCTTGACTATATGGACAACAAATCGTAAAAGAAAAATTTACAGTGTGGTGTTTGACCTTGAGTAGCTTATGATAGACATACATACTTGTAAAGAGATCTCCTTAGGGGAAACAAACTAATATATGACAAACAGATAATTAAAGTAAGCAGTACTGAGACAGAGAAGAGTTGGTGACTTAGCCTGTTGAAGATAGACACTTTGCTAATTTGGATTAAAGAATATAGGCATGTCTGCTCTAATATCACATAAATATTGCCAAAAAACTCTTGTATTCTGCAAAAGAATGCCTAAAAACAAACAGAGCTGACAGGCAAAATAAAATTGGCAGTGTGAGCCCCACTTGAAATCTTTTTATAATTCCATCTTGAAAGTATTATTCCATTATATCCATCTTTAGATAATTAATTGAAGTAAATGACTAAGTCCAGTCCACTTCAAGAAGAAAGGGATTAAGAGAGAATTTGGGGGCTATCTTTGAAGCCATCACAGGCTATCTCTTAGAGGTAAAGGAGTGTTTAAGGAAGAGAAGACAACATAAATGGAGAGGCCCAAGAGTTGGTTCTTGGGATCATTAGATAATGGCAGCCACAGAGTGAGGCAGTGGCAATAATAATGAACAATCCAGCATAAGCCCTGTTCTCTCTTCCTGGAGGACAGAGAGAGGTGTTGGCAGTGGTCTTCGGTTTTAAGTGTGAAAATAAGTAATTCAAAATCTAAGCTGTTGGAATTATAAATTATTTTGAGCCTTAAAGGAATGTGATTACAAGGCCTGAGTTACATGGCAGGCAGCTGCAACCTAAGCAACTGTAATCTGTGTTCCTCTGATTATAGATTAGCTTTCTTCCTTACCTACATTGTTTTGTAAAATGCTGTAAATGACTAAAGGGCACCAGGGAAGCCTCCTTCCCTCTTCACCATTGATCTTCATTATAGATTAACTTCCCTCTTACCTTTCTCACACAAAGACCTCATGGCTATCACATTGTCTTAAGATGAAATGTTAAATACACTTATACAGTGGAAAAAACATGAAAGCCAACCCCACAGAAAAGAAAACAACCTAATTAAACTGTTGTAACTCATAAACCAGCCTTGTATATATAAAATGTTATAATCTTACTAAATTTCTTTGTTTTCTGCCTATGTAAGCAAGAACTTAACTTTTGTCTTTGGGGCACTGACCTCATTTATCTGACTGAAGTCTGTGTCTCCTAGATGGCAATTCCTAGGTTTTCACTCAAATAAACTTTAAAACTGGATTCTAATCCTTTTGATTATTTCAGGTTGACAGAAGCAACTTGGGAGATGCGGTGGCAGGTCAGAATCTCTTGAATTGTTTGGTAATTCCTGGCATAATTCTAAGGTATAAGCCAGCTGCTGTTTTGTCAAGTTATTCCCTAGAAAATGATCATTTTATTAAATATATGTACCATTTTAAAATAGCAAATAATGATACGAAGGATGATTTTCTTAGGCCTGATCATCTCTTTCAGGCTTTGTGGTACTCCTGCTTGCCACGAAAAACTATCCTAAAGAGTTATCCACTGTCCTGAGGTCCCTACACCATGTCTTCCTCCCAAGAATCATCCCTTATTCCCTGAGGTTTTCACATTTCCTCCTACTCCAGAGGAGATCTTTGTAATATTCTGATCTCTTATTTCACCTCCACTGATTTTTATTTCCTCCACAGTACCTTCATACATGTTCATGGGGCCATAGCCATATATATTGTACATGAGTAATTCTTAGGATAATACCAAGTCCAGGGCCCTACCCCAAACAATTAATTCAGAATCTCTGATTACTCTAACGGGAAGCTAGAATTGAGAAACCCTTATCTCCGAAATCTCGATTTTAAGCATCCTATCCCCCAGCCATTACTTTCTACTCATTCTCGTTCAAACACCCTCAGCCCCATTTCAATTATTTCTTAACCTTATAATGACCTCTAATCCATTGACACTTTGACAACTCATCTCTCTTCTCTTGTCCTCACCTTTTATGTACTACACTATAGTTCGACACTACATAGTTACTTCTACTCAGGGTTCATAATATCCTGCTCATTCTATTTATTATGCATGCCTCACAAAATTTCAACTTTGGTTAAATTAACTACCCACTTAGTTCATGCTGGCATTCAAGCAGCAGAATATTGCCAAGGAAAATCACACAAGTATGTAGAATGGTCTTATTTCAAATTATTATCAAAAGTTCACATGGACCCTTGACATTGTGAGATAGTCTCTCTACACTTTCCTAGTTATGTAACTTTCCTGATTCTTCTAGATGATTATGATATACCACCTCTATAGTGGGTTGAATGGTGTCCTCCAAAATACATCCAAGTCCTAACTCCCAGTACCTGCAAATTTGACCTTTTGGGAAAATAGGGTCTTCTTGCAGGTATAATTAAGGATCTCAGAATGAAATGATCCTGGATTTAGGGTGTGCACTATATACAATGACAGGTGACCTTATAAGAGATAGGAAAGGAAAATTGGAAACACAGAGGCCCAGGGAAGACTGCCATGTGAAAATGAAAACAAATTAGAGTTTTAGAGTTATGTTGCCACAAACCAAGGGATGCCAGGAACTATCAAAGACTGGGGTAGACAAGAGACGATTCTTCCACTGAGTCTTCAGAGGGGGCGTGGCCATTCCAACACCTTGATTTTGGACTTCTGGCTTCCCGAATTGTCACAGAATAAATTTCAGTTGCTTTTAGCCTCTCAATTTGTGGTAATTTGCTATGGTGGTAGGAAACAAATACAACCTTTCATCTCAAAACTCCAATCCCTTCTCTTTCTCTAACTCCCCACCTTTGCCCCCACTCCCTGGATGAGTTGTATTTATTAATAAAATAGATGCAATCAGATGAAAACAATCTCTTGTTCCCACCAACCCCATATACCCACCTATATTTGTACACACCATCCGCCTTTTCTTGCTTTGGACTTCCTCTTCTGTCAAAGGACCCCTGTCCACTAATTTTTTTTATTCAACTATTATTGGGTACAAAAGTAATTGCAGTTTTTGCCATTGAAAGTAATGGCAAAACTACAATTACTTTGGCACCAACCTAATAATATATGCCCAGTTACCCCCTCCTCTGTCCTGTACTATCACTAGTTGTCTACTAGATGATTTATATTGGCTTAAACACATGCCTTGATATTGTCTATCTTAAATGTGTATGTGTGTGTGCATGTTTGTATAAGTACATGCTTTTGACCTTGACTTCATACCCCCTCCAAATACTGTTTATTTTCTCTGCTCCCCTGACAGTTCCACTCCTTAAAAGAACTGTTCATATTTATTATTTCTACTTTCTCACTTCCCCTTTTCTGCCCAATTTACTTTGATCAAGTTTTTCTTTCTACCACTTCACTGAAAGACCTCCTATAATGATCTCTAATGTCTTGCATTTTGCTAAACCCAATGGCTAATTCTCTGTTTTAATTTTACGCAAACTTGCAGCAGTTGATGTAGTTCTCCACTGGCTCTTGTCACTTCCTGCCTCAGGCATTTGTAAATCTGACCTGTTATTATTGCCATGACAAGTTGAAATAATTGGGGAATGACATTTTTTGAGGGGCTAGTAATTCTCAATCTTGTCTTTGTGCTTTTTGTTGTGTCTATTTAAAGCTTGATAGAGGGTTTGGGATTGATTGTTTTGCTTTTATTACAGTCATGTTCATGGACCAAATGTTCTAGGAACAAAAGGACATTAGAGATGGCCTGGAAAGCCACAGTCTAGTACCAAAATAATTTAAGCAAAAATGGAATCTTTATTAGCAGGGGTTCACTGATGAGACATAAACATAAATTAAGATTGCTAAATACTGTAAATAAGCAAATTATCTACACTTTTCATATCTATTATGCTTGTTTTTCTGTTTTAGTGGCAGATAAAGAATGCAGACAGATTCCACGCAAGTTCCCAGAGTAAGATTCTAAGTTGGGAACATATAGCTTAGTATCCAGAGTAGGGCTCACCTACGGGTGATTTTATGATGCCAGATGTGAGACTTAGGAGAGAATCTCGTTTAACATGAATGTTTTTAAGTATTGTCCTGAATATGACAACTGAAGACTGGTAGGAATCCAGATCAGTACTCAGAGGGAGCAGGAGTAGAAGTGCTGCATGAAGGTGATTTGTGTCTTTGCTCATGAATATGGATTCTCCCCAGGGAGAGTTGGAGAAGGCTAAAGCAAACAATGAAGAAAGAAAAAGAGAGAGAGAGAGGACACAACAGCCACTGGCCACCAACAGACAAAGAAATTGGTGTTTAAATATCCCTGCTCCTTTTCCTCCCTGGAGGGATAATATTCCCTGTATTTTCCCCATGGGACTAATGGGATTCTTCAGGTGACCATTGTGGAGGCAGACTTAATCATGCCCTCTTCCCCACTCCCCGCTCAAGTTCTTGTGTTTCCCAAATAACTTCATGCACGCAAAATTTTGTTTCAGGGTCTGTTATGGAGGAGTGAATACTGAGACCCCACTTAAACTGATGAATGTCCTGGTACCAGGAGAGGGTATATACATGCTATGGGTCAAAATTCAAATGTTAAAATTCTACCTTGCAGTACTTCAGAATGTGACCTTATTTGGAAATGGGGTTGTTTGCAGATGTAATTAGTTAAGATTAAAGTGGACCAATAATTCAATAGGACTGGAGTCCTTACAAAAAGGAGACTATTTGGACACAGAGATAGACATGTACACTGGAAGAATGCCATGTGAACACAAAGGCAGAGATCAGAGTTGCTATGTGTTGCATTGTATACCCCTGCAATTTTTACACTGAAGCCCTAACCTTTGAAGTGACTGTATTTGGAGATAGGTCCTACATGGAAGTAATGAAGGTTATAAGAGTTCATAAGGGTGGGGCCCTAATCCCTAACTAATTACATCTGCAAACAACCACATTTCGAATCCCTAACTAATTACATCTGCAATTCTACAGCAAGGTAGAATTTTAACATTTGAATTTTGACGCATTTGAATTTTTCCTGGGACACGCTCCTGGGACCAGGAGATCCTGGGACCAGGACATCTGACAGTTTAGGTGATGTCTCAGTATTCATGCCTCCTTAGTTCTTTTAAGGATCTGTGTCCTGAAAAGAAGAGACACTATAAAAAGGACTCTCTCGCTTTCTCCCTCTCTCTCTCTCTCTCATTCCCTGCCCCACAACCATTCCACTACCTTGTGAGGACACAATGAGATGGCAGCCATCTACAGGCGAAGAATACAGCCCACACCAGAACTGGAATCAACCCATACCTTGATCTTGAGACTTTTCAGTCTCCAGATCTGTGAGAAATTTATTTCTGGGGTTTAAGCCACCCAGTCTGTAGTATTTTGTTCTGGCAGCTTGAGCTGATTAATGCGAGGGTGATGAGTCTACAAGCCAAGAAATGCCAAAGATTGCCAGAAAACCACCAAAAGCTAGGAGACAGGCATAGTATAGAGGTTGCTCATGGCCCTCAGAAGGAACCAACCTTGCTGACACCTTGATCTTGGACTTCTAGCCTCAGAAATGTGAGACAATAAGTTTCTGTTGTTTAAGCCACCAGGTTTGTGGAACTTTATAAGAGCAGCCCTACTAAATTAATACAACACACAACCGAAAGGTCATGGCAGTGGACAGACCTTAGACATTCTCTGTGGCCTTCAGCCCACCTGGGCCTGTATTTGAGTGCGTATCTACAGGAAAGCCAGAAACTGGAGTCAGATCTGAAACCTATTCCTGAGGACAGGATGTATGTCTGTTGTAGCCTAGACTTTGGCTGTGGGTTTTCTTATAACATTACCCCTGTCCCCTCTTTTCATATGTGGGGCTTTTATCTTATTCCTTATTGTTTTCCTCATTACTCCCTTAGCAATATAGTATATGGAAATAATAGGACTTAGGAATTACAGCAAATTCCTTTAAGTAAATCTTTTACTTTCTTAAAAAACATAGACATACATTTGATGCTCACCTTGAGTCTGATTTCCTTGACCTTCAAGGAGAGATAATCGCAAACTGAACTTTTAAAGAAAATCCTTTACACACAAAAATGAAATAAGTAAGTTAATTAAAACTTAATGAATATAAATAAATAATTTAGGTTCTGCAGCAGAAAAAAAGCCTTGGAATCGGCACCAGAATATTTGGATTCTAAGACTTACTTTGTTCTACCAGTTAAGTAAATTTCAAAAGTCAATCTCCTTTCCTAAGAGACTCATTTCTTCGTCTATACAATGATGAAATAGGGCTTGGTTACCTCTAAAGCACATAGGCTTTTTACAGCTCCAGTATTCCTCTGATTTCTGTGATTCATTCTCACCTGTGCCAGGCTTTGCTCCTGGCAGGACTGGGGACCATGAAACTGATGAAGCCATGGAGTAAAACCAGGTGGGGATGGAAATCTCTGGCTCTCCTGCGTAATTCACATGCCAGGCCCAACCAACATAAATGCATTTGCCAGTAATGACCTTGTGGAGAGCGTTCAAATGCTGAACATTTACACTCATAGATTTTTCTCATTATTATTTTCAGCTTCACTGCACGTTTTGTTTCAATTTGTTGTAAAAATTGTTTTGGAACACGTTCTATTACTAGAAACTTTGACAGTATTGGCAATCATGGTAACATTCTCTCCCACACCGATTTAATGTGGAGTTAACCTCTTTCCAGAGCATTTACCTAGTCCAGATGTGTGAGCTCTGTTTTTCTCTGATTCCAAAATCAGTTTTTCTCCCCTTAGATGCAATGGCCCAAAGAACTGGTTGGGATTTGAATAGTCTTTCTGCTAAGGTTCTTTGACTCTATTATCGCTAAAAATAATTATGAAATAAAATCGTATGTTCATTGTATTCCATAAAAACATAGTCTTTCATCATTGTTAGATTTGTCAGCATTAGAATTGAGTGAAATAGATCAAACCAACGACATTTCAGAGACTTCATGAATGAGGTGGAGTTGGTTTGGGTCTTAAATGGGTTTTCTATTTAAGAACAGTAATGAAGGAAGGCATTACTGAAGAAGAACCAACGTGAGCAAAAAATGAAATGAGAAAGGTACGGGCCATATTCCAAGACATATCCAGCTCTCTACTTTGGGCTAGATTAAAAAGGACTTTAAAGTAACTATTTAATGGGTTTTCTTTTGGAATGATGAAAATGTTTTGGAACTACAGTAGAGGTGCTGTTTGTATACCACTGTGGATACACTAAATGCCATTGAGTTATTCATTTTAAAATAATCACTTTTATGTTTTGTGAATCATACTTCCAAAAAAAAAAAGAAAGAAAATTAAAAAAAGCAAGAAAGACTTCAAAGGCAAGTTCTGTATGTTTTTCTGCTTAATCTGACAAGCAATGTGGGCCCTTTGAAGTCTATGGAAACTGAGAAGTCACATGATCAAAAAAAACAAAGAAAATGGTAACAGTTTAGGGGACAAATTGCATAGGGAGATATATGAGGTGGAGAGATCAGCTACATGGTTATTAAAATAGTCTACCTGGTAGCTTAAAACTCAGGGTTATCTTTTCTTTGAATATGTTTTTGTGCAAATTTCTAGACATATATGAAGTTACAGAAAACTGTTTAATAAATTGCATGTACATATCACTCAGCTTCAAATAATTTTTAACATGTTCCTAAGCTGATTCCCTCCCACTCCTCTATCCTGCCCCCAACTCAACTCCACACACATTTTGCTTCACTTTATTGCCTGGAGTACTTTAAGGCAAACTCTAGACACTCTGTCATTTCATCAGAAACAAACAAACAAAACTTGAGAATACATGTTAAACTTAGAAGGACATTTTTCTTTCTCCTTCTTCTTCTTCCCATTATGATACAGTACACCTAAGAGAAATATGGGCCAATTTTAATACCATCCAATGTTTTCCTGATTGTACCAAAGATAAATCTGAAGTCAGGTTGTTCTAGTTAGATCTAAATGAGGACCATATATTGTATTTAGTCATTATATTTCCTAAAGTTTTTTTTTAATCCTACAAATAGCATCCTGATCTTATTTTGTATATGCCATTGATTTGTTGGAGAAAATGTGTCATCCATCTTGCTGAATCCTTCACATTCTGAGTGCGGCTGCTTGCTGCTGGAGGATTCCATCTTGGGCCAGTGGAAACCATCTTCACATTGGATCTTGTTTCCTACTGACGTGTAAGTGATATTGAGAGACGATCAAGGATCTGGAGTGCTCATTGTTATTGGTTGTCAATACTTCTAGGCATTTTTAAGAAAACAGAGCTAAATATACATGTGTGTACAAGAAAAAAATGAGTTTCTAGTGATATTTACAATCAAATTTAAGATAGCATTGTTTTACTTAATTTTGTTGATTGAATGTATTATCTCTTGTAATGAAAAATAGTTTTTAATTTAATTAATGTACTTATTCATAAAATAGTTTTGAAATAGGTATTAATATAATATCCCTACTAACAATATGACTACTGAAAGTAGCTTGCATTTTCATTGTCAGGAGCCATCTTTGATATCCCATTTTTCAAATTACTCACGTCGGTGGTATGTCAATTTCTTTTGACTTTATTTGTTATCAATTCTTCTGGACCAGATTATTTCAATAGTCTCATAATCTGTCTCTCTCCATCCCAACCTCCCTTTCCAAGATATTTTCTACATTTCTGCCAGAGGTATATTTCTAAAGCACATATTTGATTAAAACAAACAAGCAAAAACACACCAAACTTCAAAAGCATCTCATTATCTGCTCAATGAACTCCAGACTTCTTTCCCTGCAGGTTAAGGTCCTCCTCTGCAGGGTAATGCGAAATCATCACAGACTCTAGCTTTCAGAACTCCTCTTAAGACTTCTGCCCCTGTGGATACAGAACTCAGCACTCCTGTGCATCCACCACAGAATGTCCTATATATAGGAGAGACAGTAAAAGGCACCAATATCACAGGGCCTTGAGAAAATAACTTAAAAATATCTTGTTAGATGTAGCTCTCTTTTTAAAATCCTTAAGTCTCTTTTTGACTTTTCTTGATTTTTTTCCCTCCTTTGACCCTCTTTCCAAACATACGTAATCTCACTGACTCCTCTGAATTTTTTTTCTTGAATTTTTAAAAAATGGAAATGCATTTTTATCTCCTCCCTTATACAGAATAATTAATTCTTTCTCAGTTCACACCTTGACACTTATATCTGCAAATCTATTAATACATATAGTAAAACAATGATATTTCCCAATAATAGGACTTAATATCCTTGCAGTTTAGCAGACATATTTTATGACTTAAATACATCTTTTTGCTTTTCACTCACCCTTCTGTGACTTCTTTATATTTTATGTAGCTAGTTACTCAGAAATAAAAGTGTCCTCTTTTTTTTTTTTAACACAAGGTTTATCCCAAACTCCCTTGCCTGTGTTTTATTCTAAGATTACCCCACATTCCGGTGGGGCAAACTCATTTACTTTTTTCTTTTTACTTCTATGATATTAAAACTTATCTAATTGGATTGCATTTTCCCATCATTTCCACCAACTGAAATCCCAATGATTCAAAATTCTGCTTATATGCCATCCTCTTCATGAATTTTTTTCGTGTTCTGATTTCAACCTAGCATTGTTCTCTGAGAATTCCAGAAGAGTTTATCTATGCTCCACTTAGGTCATTTACGTTATTTTGTCTGGAATTATATTTGTCTATGTCCACATATGTCTCCATTATGAGGGTACATTTGGCCCTGGGGAAGACTTAATTTTATTCACATTAGAGTTATCTAGCAACTTAATAAATTATATGTTGAAACAAAGAATGCAACTTACTGTTACCCAGATTTAGATAATCAAAATATCATCTCTACTCCCATTATGTCTTTTGAAATTCAATAATGACCTATAATAAAGGATAATATAAAAGGACAGGGAACATTTCTGAGAACCCAGTGCATTTTATAGATATTTTATAGATCCTCTTTCTAGAAAAACAGCATATTTCCCACATTTTACAATCAATTGCATGGATGCACTTGTTTCTTTTTGGTGCCTCAGTGGAGCTGGAGAACTACTGCTCCCCATGGTATTTCTATTTCCATGTCTGGGATGTTTAACTCATCCCCATGTTCTGTCTATTTAATTGTTGGTCCATTTGTAATTAGTGTGACTAGTGACAGTTCCTAAAGATAATTCCATTACAAAAGGAGAGTTTATGTATTGGAAAAATGTGTTCCACCCAACAAACTACAGATATGCATTATAGAACTGAATCTTATTGAATCCTCACTGAAGTGTATGTATGTGTATGTTTGAGTGGTGCACTGCTAGGTATTGTCATTCACGTCAGGTACTGAGAGACAAATAAAAGAAAGCAGAACCAGTTGGTACCTGTGAAAGTGTGGGTTATGTGCAGATGTGCAAAAAAAAAAAAAAATCATGCATAAAATAAACTGTTAATAAATGTAATTATTCCACTGTTTCCCCTTGTATGTTTTCTCCTCAGGGAACTATGAAAAAGCCAGATGCTGATCTGGGAAATGTCCCAGAATTATTCTTTTGAAAAATATTAACACTCCATTACAAAAGGTCTTGCGAGGAATTATAATGAAACTCAGTTCCTGATGACTATAAATGTTTAGAAGCAGCAACATATTGGAGCAAAACTTGCGATTTGAGGATGAGCATTATGCAATTGATTAGGAAAAATGTGAGCTTTGAAATTGTCTTTAAGTATAATTCTACTTCCAATGGTACAGATAGGACTTTTCCTGTGATTGGAGGTGTAAGTGCTTTCTGAAAACTCCCTCTCACATAAGAGAGGTGCTGTTGGTATAGTTCTTGGCATGGGGTAACTGCCCAAGTCACACTGCTCCTTCTGGGGCAGCTGGCACAGTTGGTAGTAAATGCCACTGTTGCTGCATACCTCAGATCCCATGTAAACTGTGGTGGCATCTTCTCTATCTGCTGGGCATCAGTGAATTCATAAATTTGATTTGATTCAAAGGTGTACAAAAGAAGAGACCATTTCTCCTTTCTTGCTAAAGGTAGAATTCCCCTGCGATCACAGTGCTATGATGGTGAAGGTGGGGCAGGAGTAATGCTGAAACACACCTGTTATTTTATGGAAGTTTAGCACTCAGTGCTTTTGCGATGGCAATTATAGCATATGGTTTAGTGCCTTGACATAGTAAGAACTTACAAATGTTTTTGGGATTAGGAGATTGTTTTGAAGTTTCAATGAATATCCCCGACTTACAAAATGGAATAAAATGGTAACATCAAGCTTCAGTGCCAGGGGAGATCTTGGAGTGGAATTTTTAAAGTAATAGGACAGAAGACTTCTGGTGACTGTGGCCCTATGCACACTGGAGCCAGACCTGTGCTGTACAGTAAAGGAATTGACAGTATGGTTTAACGCCACACTAAAGGACCAAAACATAAGGGGTAAGCTCTATAATATGTCTATAAGGTGGGATGGGATGATATGTCTACCTGTTTTCCATTATGCAAAAGAAATATATCAATGGAAAGGACATTATGAAAGTAGTAAGAAAGCTAGAATAATGTTCATGCAAAATGAACTACCTGGTTTTTATGAAGAACTACTCACCCACTAAATTACCTTGGGTTCTATGTTGTAGAGTTGGCTTGCAGGACAAACATAGTTGCTTAGATATGTTTATACAAATGTACCATTTGGATGAAGAGAAAAATTAAATATTCAAATGTTTGAGTGATTTCAATCTGAAAAACACGAAGGCTGTTTTTGTCATGGGGTGATTTAAACTATATATGATCCAGAGCCATTCTTAAAAGTATGTGGTGAAGGAGGCCAATCCTGATTAGTTAATTAGACAGGGGATAACAACAGAAGAAAATTGTGTACTAAAAAAAAAAATCAAGCTCAGAGGGAGAGATTTTTAACTACTGTATAACTATTCCTATTTAGCAGAAAAGAAGATTCTTAACTTCAGGAGGATACGCACTAGATGCCAGAATGAACCACGAGCAATTTCCCTGGTGAATGAACTTAGGACTGAGAGAAAAGATAAGAAAGTTTTGGTTCCTCTGAATTATCAGCTCAAATCTTTTTAATTTGCCCAAATTGAAAATATTTGTATACTGTTGAGATGTGGGGCTAAGATTCCCTGAGTTTGCCCTTTTTATCCTTCTAAATAATTGGTTGTTTTAGAATTTGCCATGTAGTAGTACATTAAATTTGCTAGTATGTCTTCTTTGTTCAAAAAGCCATCATGTGGTTAAAGAAAGTGTCTGTCTGGATTTGTTTGTAATCCCAACACTGAGTTCAGTGACTGATATTTACAAGCTACAAATTATATGGCAGAGGCCCAAATCCTTATAACACTAAGATTGTAAGTCTAAGTAGGGCAAATACCCACAAATGTTCAAGTTATGACTTATTTTGTCCTTATTGGAATAAATTACAACAGAGGATTGATTTTCGACAACTACTAAATATGTCAATTATATAATTTGCAAAATTTTCATTTGAAATCATTCATTCTGAGAAAATTCATAGGTCTCAAATGTGGATAAATTGAAGTATCTTAACTATCTGAGGTAGGAAGGAGACTTCAGTGCTTTCTGGAGGGTCACATGGGCTGTGGAAGATTGGGATTATAGTGTCATTATGAGGACTCTGAGCAGGAAGAGCTGCTTCGGGAGGCTGAGAGGGTGTAGAACAACATCAACTGTTAGTTCAGCTTCTGCAGATTTTGCCTGAGAATTTTGTGTTACAACTTGGAAATAGTTAATAGCAGTTGGATATATGGAATCTGATATTGGAGTAAAAGACATATTTAGAAACATAAATGAGGAAATTTTCACATAAGTTTGATATTTAAAAGCATCACAGACTAAAATTACCCAAAGGAAGAATGTAAATAACGAAGAGAAGAATACATGAGTATTTAAAAAAAATCTCAAATCTCTTTGGTCACTGAGGACAGGTACTGTGAGGATTAGAGGAAAGGAGAGGAGGAGGTGGACATGATAAGGTGTAGATCATGGAGGTAGGAGGGTGGGAAGGTGTTGCCAGTGAGCAGGCAACATGAGCATGATGAGGATGATGACTGCAGAAGAGTTACTATTTGGTAGGAGTTGTTCTGGCACGTCACTTGTATTGAGTCATTTCATCCTCAAAGCAACGTATAAAGTAAGCACTACTATTATCTACATTTTGCAGATGAGGGAACTGCAACTTGCCCAAAGTCATTCTGCTATTAATAAATAGGAGAGAATGAAGGAGACAAATATATGTAGCCTAACTCTGTAAAGTCAAGAGAGAGAACTTAGGACAAAACTGCAGGGCAATTGGCCCTTTCCAGGAGACAGAAAGTCACTAAATACCAATGTCAGGGCAAATACCTGTATCAGGGCCTGTCAGGGCATCTTCTTCAACATTCCAGCTACTATGAGAATATGGTAATGTTAATGCCATTGTATTCTAATCATTCAGATAGATGCATGTTCCAGAGAAACACCAGAAAATAAAATAACAGATTTCTGAGTTAGGCCACCTGTGCTGTTTTAACCTGCAATATGGCTTTAATGGCTAATTGTTAATTTCCACTTTAATAGATCTACTTACTGAGACCTTACTTCTTACTCCTCCCTTTCCTTGATGTACCCTCTCTTCTTTTCTTAATCCACACTGTGTGTGTGTGCTCCAGGTTTAAGAGCATGGGTCAGCCTAGTACTGTATCTACTAGGCATACAATTATTTCCATGGATGATTCTACTGCATGAGGTGTGGTTAGATGCGACTGTAAGTTCTTACTGCAACCATGTCAGACACTGGTGGACTAAGCCAAGGGAAGAAAGAAGAGCAAGGGTAGTAATTGTGTGCTTCCCCCAGCACATGCTGAGCAGGGCATGTGGTGACTCAGGGGTTAAATCTCCCACCCAGAAACTGTGAGTTGCTCTGTCCTTGCATCGGCATGTCAGCATTTTATGTATTCAGAACTTAGAAATCTCTTTTTTGTTTGTTTGTTTTCTTTTGTTTTTGTTTTTTAACTCAGAAATATAAAGGGTACTTTTGAAAAACTGATCATTCTGTTTCCTCCTTATTTTAAGCAGTAAAAATACGCTTAAAAACAATTAGTGAAAGGAAGTTTAGAAGAAGGGAACAGAATCTTGTCCCCCTCACCCCTTTGGCCACTTAGAGAACAGATTAGATACATACCAAAATTATTTTACTATTTAGCAAAATAGTCACATTGCATCTTCTAGGCAAATGTTGAGGCGGGCTCAAAATGGAGCTGTGCACAGAAGAGTCACATGTTGGGCGGAGTGTAAGCAATGATGACCCAGTAGTAAAGTGACAGAGGACAAAGGCTGCTCATTACTTAATCTAAAATTGAAGCTCAATGTCTTAATCATTCACTTTTTGAGGTCAGGAGCCCTCTGAATTACCTTTATATAACAGCATCTATCAGCCTATTACAACTTTATAAAAAAGGCAGCCAGGTGCAGTGGCTTATGCCTATAATCCTGGTGCTTTGGGAGGCCAAGGCATAAGGGTCACTTGAGGCCAGGAGTTTGAGACCTGCCTAGGTAACCTAGTAAGACCCTGTCTCTACAAAAATTAAAAATTTTAAAAAATTAGGCTCCTGTGTGCCTGTAGTCCCAGCTACTTAGGAGGCTGGGGTGGGAGGAACAATTCTCCTTGTCAAAAATAAGCAGTCCTCTTCCCGACCACACCCTACCTTCATTTGGAGGTTTTCAAGGGCTCTATTATTAAAAGCTGTGTAATGCAGCCCTACCTGGCATTCTCTGCAGAAAATTTAAGAGAAGCAGAAAGATGCAGGCTGTGATGAATCACCTCACCCTAACTTTCAGCTAAGTGAAACCAGGTTTCTCTTTCCCCAGGCAACGTGGTCTCCCTTCATCAGTACACTTCAGACTGAGGAACTACTGAGAATACAGGGAGGTGCATTGAATAACAGCAGGAAAATACTGAAAGCATAATTATGGAAAGGTTAAATGAACCTCTCTGTCTTTCTCTCTTTTTCTTTTTTTCTTCCCACCCTCAATGCTATAAAAGGTTGCATTTGGACCTAAAAAGTGCTCCCACGCCTTCAAACACAGTATGCTAAAGAGGCATTTGTTTCATCCACGAAGAACCCGGGCTCTGTGGAAAGGTTGCTCCCGTGACCACTCAGCCTCTATTTGAACAGAATCTTCAATGGCCAGAAACTCAGAAGTACCTAGAGTAATTGGGGCTGCAAGGAAAAGGATGATGAAACAAAACGCATTCAAAGCTCTCAGCTGCCTTTCGAAGAAGATGAATGTAGTTTTAAATGGAGGCTTTCTTATTTCCTTGCTAGTGTGGGTCAGCAAGGGATTATGCCAGCAAGATCCTTAAAGTCACTGGAGGTGCTTTTGGGGAAGAAAAGTCGTCTGCTCACCCCCACCCCTTAGGGGATTTAGTTTAAGCCTTAGAAGGCATTTGTTTCTCTTGCTTCAAATATCGTTGTCTTCATTTTTTAAAAATCCTTTTAAAAGGATGGTCTTGATTTGGCTTGTTTGAGAATGTTCTTTTTCCATTTACTTTGCTACTTAAGAGATTGGTAGAGGCAGCTGTTCTGATGAACATTAGAAGAAAACCTTTTCCCCAAATAGAAGAAACCAAGAAAGAAAAATAGTTAGGACTTCTTGACATTCTATGTTGTGATTGTTGCATGGTGCAACTCGAAGAGGGACCTGCCCTATAAATATTTGTAGCTTATTTATACCCAGACTATACCGCCAAACTGTAGGAAAGAGCTAATAACATATAGGGAATGAGGTGACCGGTAAAATTTGCTCCACTGATTGGCATTTAGAAAGAAAGCAGGATTAAAAGCAGAAGGAGACAGAAGTTTAGGCCTGAAGCAATGCATTTTTATCAGTGACAAAAATCAAACTTTACCTTTGGGCTGGGATTAGCACCTTACTAAATCCATATAAACCTTCTCTCAGAAGGCCAAACTCAGTTTGTATTTCAATCCACAGCTGGATGATGGCAAGGAAACAGACAATATTCTGTCTGTGAATTTACTGTTTCTCACTAGGGAGGTGGAAAAAATTTTGTTTTTTTCCAAGAGAGGGATAATAATTCCTGGGCACCTGAAATACAGACTTCATTAGAGTCTGATAAATGTTCTTCACTTTTCTGGCCTGGAACCGCAAGATCCCATTTGCCTTTTCATGTATGTTTTAAAAAGCATACACCTGTCTTCAGGAGAGTTAAAAACTATGTGTATAGGGTACGTACTGTACCACTTCACATGTCGTACACATCATACATCTCACATTGAATCCTCTCAACAATCCTGATATTTATTATATTTTATAGATTTTATAAATGAGAACATTTAGAGTCAGAGAAGTTAATTAGCTTATCTCTGCTAGAATGCAGAGGCTAGAAAGCAATCTTAAGTTGGTCTGATGGCCAGATTCACACTCATCTTCCCAAACACAGAGTTCAAAGTCAACCATGAAGTATGATTTGAGAATCTCCAAGTTTTTCTCTTCTGGAATACCTGCACTGTGCTTTCTTTTTAATAGTGTTCCCAGGCAGGCCCAAGCTGCTCTGTTAAGGGACCACAAACTTCTCTCAACTCTATCCCTTTGCATTTAGATGAGACCTGCTTTCTCCCGCTGGTGATGATCTGGGCTTCTGTGCGTGACCAACTCCAGGGGGCGCCGCGCACACAGCCTAAGGCGGCCTTGGTGGGGACAGTAAATCCTCCTTAGGCTTTTCTTTTAAATGGTTCCAATTTGTTGTTGTGATTGTGTCTTACCGATGTCAAATTTGAAGCCACTTTGTCACATGGCCTTTTGCCTCCTCTTCAGGGTTATCAGTAATCTAATACTGTAATTCAACTCTTGGAAGGGAATGTAATGTGTATCAGGAGCTCCTGTTATAAAAAGGAAAATTCACCAACGGGGCAATGTGGTGGAGGAAGGAGGTTGTCTTTCACAGCTGGAAGAATTTTTTGTTGTTTGTGACTCTTTTCAGTATTTTTCTGTCTCCCTAGTGACATTGGCCAAGTCACTCAAGCCCTTGCGAGCTTTTTCCCCCTATATGTCTTCTGCCTATTCCCAGGCTTGTTTTGAGAACTAAACAAGGTAATAGGTGTGTACAGATTCTGAAAACTAAAAGACACTCAAAAAACTCTTATATTTGGTGTTCATATTTATATTTCAGATTCATAGCTCTGATCATGTCATTTTTCTGCTTTCAGACCTTCAAGGATTCCTATTACCTGCAAAATACATGTAAGGTTTGAACCTCATATCTGGTAGCCTGCTTCCTCTGGTCCCCTTATTTCCGATTGCTTCCTTTTATTCATCTGCTGTTCCACTCACTCCAAGCTATTGAGTGATCCTTCTACTTATCCTGAGTTTTCGTACCTCAGTGCCTTTGTTCATGCTGTTTTCTTCCTCTAAAGCAGCACTATTCAGTAGAACTTTCTGTAATGATAAAACTGATATGCATTCTCCAATATAGTAGCCACTAGCCATGCATGGCTATCAAGTACTTGAGTATTGGCTAGTGTGACTGAAGAGGTGAATTTTTCATTCCACTTTAACCAATTTAAATTTAAATGTCCACATGGATAGTAGCTACCATGTTGCACACCACAGGCCTAGAATATTGTTCTTCGCTATCATTTTATGTTCAAATAATACCCATTTATCATTATCCAGTACATAGGTCAGGTTATCCTAAAAGCCTACATTTGTGCCCTTCCTTGGACATCTTTCTCATCATCTTCTGTTTAACTCTATCTTGGCATGTGTTTTGTAAATTGCATTTTGGATTTGCTTATATCTCATCTTCCCTATTAGGTGATAGATTCCTTCTGGTGGAATTTGATCTAGTTTAGCATTCCTACAACGTTGACACACACAAAACATTTGGGGAGAGAGAGACTATCATTGCCTGTCCCAAGTGACAGTCACTCCATCACTCATTTACTCAACCAGCCCTGCCACTTGTCTCTACTGGGTGCTGTCAGGCCCATGTTAAATCAGAGAGTTCAGACAATCAACCAAGGAGTTGCTGGGACACCGAATCTTCAGCCCACTGACACATCCTTTTGTTTTCCTGATGGTAGGTTGTTGGTACTTAAAATAAGCCAGCACTCCGTGATCTCCTTGCAACAAACATTTCTGAAGACCAGTCCCCTGTTTTCTAGGCACAGGGGATGGAGAGAAACAGAAAACCACTCGGCTTTGGAAGAGCTCCCAGCATCTCAAAGAGATGGAGGAGAGAGGCAACTCGGAACCTCACCTGCAAAACAAGGCTGGGTGGCATAACCCGCCCTGACCCTCTGCCTCCCCAAACGAGAAAATCTCTTCCAGTCCTTTGAGGCGAGCCACTCTCTCCAGGAGCTTTGGTCTGGAGCCACATCAACCTAGGAGGAAGGGAAGATGACAAGCCCAGCGTGTAAATGTCCTTTCTTCCTAGCAACAACATTTGAAAGCATAGACCTTAGTCAGATGGGACACATTTGGCAAATGTTCAGGCGTGCAGCATTTCAATTGATGAAATTTCTTTGTGGAACCCTGTTCCCAAGGGCAGGGAAAATTGGAGAGTGAACAATTAGATGCTGGCGCGGCCCGGAGAGGCTCGCGGATGCCTGGCCGCGCGCCTCCGCGGGACGTCAGCGCCCGCGGCACGATCTGCTGCTGTCACTATCAGTATCCGGCAGGAGCCCGCTCGCCCCGGCTCGGCCCCAGGCCGTGGAGGAGGGGGGAGGGCGCGGCGCAGGAAGCTGAAGATAAGTCTCCAAATCGGGCTAAGCTGGGAGTGGGGACAGTGAGGGGGAGGGCCGGGAAGCAATGAAGTCAGAGGCACAGCAGCGACTGCAGCTGAATCAATTTGGAGATAAAAATAGTGCCTTGCCGCCCCTGCCTCTGCAGTGATTTCATAAAGGTCTCAGCTGCGTTGGAGAGAAAGCCAGCATGTGTGTCCCTACCCCCTCTTCCAAACTGGTGAGATGAGCAAAACAGCAGCGACAAGGAGAGCCCAAATGCTCTTCTTCATCTTCTCCCTCTGTCTCTTTGTTTTCCTATCTCCCACTCTCTCTCCCAAAGACCCCAGAAGCGCCCCTTGCTTCACCTGTTCCTCTTAATGGGATAATTAAAGATTAGGACAAAGAGATGAGACCTTCACAAGCTGAAAGAGATAGAGATTCTAGACAGTCATAATGAATCCAGATGGCACTTTCCCTTGACTTTCAAC
This sequence comes from Hylobates moloch, assembly GCF_009828535.3. Lineage (NCBI taxonomy): Eukaryota > Metazoa > Chordata > Mammalia > Primates > Hylobatidae > Hylobates > Hylobates moloch. The sequence goes on from NW_026652279.1 coordinate 135,714,098, forward strand.
CCCTGAGACGTCAACTAGATGACTGACCACTCTAAAGCCTGAAGGTTAAACACCCCGCAAGAATGGGTCCCAATAAGTCAGACCCACCTCCTATTTCCATATGGGAACATCTCTTCCTGAACCTTAAGAGAAAACAAAACCTGGGATTGCCAATTAGTGTGACTGTCCCAGGAGACACAGATTTAGGGCTCAGTTTCTGTGACGGATGTGAGAAACCTCGAATTGGATCTGAAAAGGACATGAAGTGAATAGAGCTTTGGCACTTCACAGAGTGATTATCCCTGCAGTGCAAGGAGGTAACCTTTCTGCTGCCACATCCTGACATTTGCATGGAGGCAAATGCATCACTGGTAATTGCACCTGAGTGTCAAAGCCACTTGATGTGTGTGTTCCGACCAAGGTATGAATGAGAACTTCAGCGCTAGGGAATGGGAGGCAAAGAAAAAGTGCAGACAAATTATGGGAGAAGAGATAATGGAATTGGCCATTAAAAATAACAGCTTGAATTGATGTTTCTTTCACACTCCTGCAAAAGGAATAGGTTCAGATTAATAATACACTGCTTGTGAAAGTGCCTCAACTAGTGTCTCTCTCTAAAAAATGCTACTTAGTAAGTACTGTCCTAGATGCTTTCAAAATGAATATGCTTATACTCGCTCAAGAGGAAACGTAAAACTAGGAATATTTCATTGAAGCCAAGAAAATCAATTGTGTAGTGTATAGGCAAAATGTTCAAAATAGAACCCATACATCTTCTGACTTTAGCCATAGACCTTCAATTCAGTAGGTATTAAATACAGGACCTGGAAGCATAATAAAAACATATGACCCAAAGGTCTCTTAAACTGTGGGGCCCAAAGTGAACATCTTGTTGTTGATTTCACAAACAACTCTGAAATAATTTCATTCTCTCAAAGGAAGAAATAGTTCCTGTCAGAGAATGAAAATAACGTTGCCAAACTCTCCAATTTGGCAAATATAGCAAACTATTATCAGCCACATTGGGGATCTGGCTTTCTCATGGGGACCTATTGTTTACAGAAATATCTCAGCTGAGAAATAAGCAAACATTCCCCCTGAACTACTGTGATACAATTCATATGGCCTTTCAAGGATATTTACAACCATTGAGAGGATATCCATGGAAAATTTAGAATCACTACAAAGGTCCCTTTTGGTGCTTCTGAAAATTTCGATGCTCTTTGAATATCCTGATGACTATTTTCCCACTGACGAACAAAGACATCTGAAGCAAAGCCAGTTTATGCTGTGCTGGGTTCCTACTACAAATTAGTGAAAACAGAGCATGCTTAGGATGAATGGAGTGTACTTGATAAAAATACATTATGATTTTAAATACAACTGAACTGTGTTTATTTTCTTATAAAAACATATTTTTAAATCTGAAATACTTTTGTAATTCAACCAAACAATCTTAATCCTGTGAGTATTTGAAACACCACTGACAATTTTACAGACCATCTTAGGAACACACTGGGATTTCCTGCTTCTGGTTGGATTAGGAGAGGGCCAAAGCTACTTGACTTGCAAAGTGCTGGTCTGTGTGTAACTATGGTAGAGAAGGCTGTGATGTGTCAAAGGATTCAATAAGAGTAGCAAAGTTGTGTTGGTCCTTGTTATAATTTAGTCCAGTTCTAAGCTTGGGAAATAAAATGCAAGCTTTTTTTTTTTAATAGTTCCTATCATTAGCCAGGACCTTCACCATACTGGCTGTGTAGTGATAAAAATGCCCGGTTTACCTGGCAGAGGCTAGGAGTGAAAAGAGCTACAGACAACAGTGGAGGACAGAAGTACACCAGACATCTGTTTCCAGCACTATGGCAGGAGGGGATAAAGTGGACTGCCCTACCTCCTGTAATCTCTAACATGTAGATATGTTATATAATATTCTATCTATCTATCTATCTATCTATCTGTCTGTCTGTCTGTCTGTCTGTCTATCTATCTATCTATCTATGAAAGGAATAATGGGAACCAGTCACAAGCCCAATGCTGAGGCCTGAAATTTCATTGTCCATGCAGGGTCAAAGGCATAACAAGGAACTTGTGCAAGGAAAGGGGGTAGAAATGATGTTCTTGCATAAGGCCAGGACTTAGGAAGGGTTGCCTACTCCATGAAAGGAGGATTAGAGAAATCCTTCCCTCCGGACCAAGGAAGACATGTGGAGTGTGTGAGATGTTGAAACAACACTGCTCATTACAAGTGTCCAAAGCCAGCCTGTACATTACTCACAATCTAAGTGGGGTGTAACATGGTTTGGCTCTGTGTCCCCATCCAAATCTCATCTTGAATTATACTCCCATAATTTCCACATGTTGTGGGAAGGACCTGATGGGAGATAATTTGAATCATGGGGGTGGTTTTCCCCATACTGTTCTAGTGGTAGTGAATACGTCTCACGAGATCTGATGGTTTTATCAGGGTCTTTTGCTTTTTCATTTTCCTCATTTTCTCTTGCTGCCAACATGTTAAGAAGTGCCTTTCGCCTCCCACCATGATTCTGAGGCCTCCCCAGCCATGTGGAACTATAAGTACAATTAAACCTCTTTTTCTTCCCAGTCTCACATGTCTTTGTCAGCAGCGTGCAAATGGACTAATACAAGGTGGGACTCCAGATTTGTGAAATTAACACACAAAAAAGATCTTTGGCTGATAATTCCCCAAATGGAGTATAAAAGAAAACATAAATCTGTAGGGATGCTATGGCAAATATTTTTCTGTGGGAATTTCTTGGAAAATATAACTGTGTGAAATAAGAATAGACCATGGCACCAAGTCAGAAAACACAGAAAACAAACTAAGAGTGCTAGGAGAAAATAGAAAAATCTGAAAATCATGAACTTAATTATATTTTTAAAACTTTTAAGAAGAAAAAACATAGAACATGTATAATGAACAGATCACCATGAAAAATAAATAGAATATTTTAAAGCAATTTTCTATTAATGAAAAATGATATTGAAATGACACAGCTGAATGAAAAATTTGTGAATTGGAAAATAGACCTGAACAATTAACTAGAATTTAGTACATAAAGAAATGTGACAAATGATATGTCAAAAAGCCTGCAGGATGGAACAAGAATAACCAAAAATGGAATTCTAAAAGGAGAACAGGGAGAAAATGTGGTAAAAGAGTATGCTCAGCTCACATAATGGCAAGAAATTTCTTAGAATTAGTGAAAGATATGAATCAACATATTGATAAAGCCCTCTTAATTCTGAGAAAGATAAATTAAACCAAGTCTATATCTAGACTCAGTAAATCTTCAAATAACAAAAAGTGATAAAAAAATCTTATAAACAACTCCTATACCCCCACCTTCCATCCAAGATTATATACTACTAAACATTTGTCAGACAATAGAAGAAAAGAACATTGTAGACCAATCCAATTTATGATCATAGATAAAAAAATTAGCAGATCAAATATACTAAACTGTGTTCTTAATGAGTGAAAGAATAGTTTAATTTCAATATATTAATATATTCATATGAGACAATATTAACTGAGTTCCTACAAACCAAAATGATAAATAAATGTAGAAAAATATGTAAAAAACTCAATCCCAATTCATGATACTAATTTTTAGCAGTCTGTTGAAACACAAACCTTCCTTAACCTTACAAATGGTATCTGCCAATGCATTGAAAGGAATATCATATTTAATGGCGAGAGGTTAGAAGCATTCTCTAAAGTCAGGCCTAGTACAAGCATATCTGTTTTTACTCCTGCTATTCAACATTTTATTAAAGGGTTCAGACAATGTAATATGACAGAAGAAGAAAGAAATATTTTTAAAGGTAGGGGTATAAGAATTACAAAGGATGAAATAAAATTAAATTTTGTTTCAAGTGATATTATGATTATTTATAAATAAAATTAATTAAAAAAATTTGAATCAGCACTCCTAGTGTTTCGAAAACTTGCAGAATTAAATCTCAAAATAGAAATTTTGATACTTAGCATTTCTATGTAACAGCAACAACCAATTAGAGAATATAATGGTCTCATCCTCAATAGTAACAACAACATCTAAAGCAGGGGTGTCCAGTGTTTTGGCTTCCCTGGGCCACATTGGAAGAAGAAGAATTGTCTTGGGCCACACATGAAATACACTAATACTAACGATAGCTAATGAGCTAAAAAAGAAAATCACAAAAAAACCTCATAATATTTTAAGCCTTACAAATTTGTGTTGGGCACATTCAAAGCCATCCTGGGCCACATGTGGCCTGCAGGCCATGTGTTAGACAAGCTTAAGCTAAGGTATTCAATAATAAATCTGCTTGATCTGGGGTATTCAGGAATAAATCTAACAAAACACATCCAAAATCTCTATGGAAAATGTTCTCAAACTTGAGAGATAAATGAGGGGTATACACATATACATATATACACACACATGCATGTATACATATAAATATACATATATATATACACATGCATATGTGTGCACACACACTACATCCAAGAATGGATGGGAAGAGTCAATATTAGGGAACTCAATTCCAGATTTAATCTAAGGATTTAATGTACTTCTGATAAAAAATCCAAAAAATACTTATGTTTGAAGAATTTAGCCAGCTTATTCTAAAATTCACATGAAAAAAATAAATGGCCAAAAATAATAAAAAACAACTTAAGGAAGAATAAAATGGAAGCATTCTTATTAGGAGAACCATATACAGCTAGAATGATTCGTGCTTTCTGATATTGGTCTAGTGTCAGGCAAATAAAATAAAATAAAATAAAAATAGAATAAAATGTGGGGCAAAGAAACAGACTAATGCACATAAGAAACTTGTGAAATGACAAATTTGGCAATACTATTTAATGAGAAATGTATAGGCCATTCATGGAAAGCTTTGGGGACAATTGGCTATCCATATGGAAGATAATTACATTATATCAACATACCATAAACAAAAATAAACTCCAGATGCATAAAATACATGAGGAAAAAAATTTAATGTAGAAAAAATAGGAGAGGAATTTAATGATATGAAGAATGAAAATATTTCCTAAGCAAGCTAAAATACATCAATATTGATAAATGACTTCATTTAAAATTTTGCACTATAAAAGCTTCCATAATAATTTTTTAAAAGCCACAAACTATGGAGAGATATTTTCAACATTCATAATTGATACAGTATTATTTTTCAGGACATATGTAAATTCCTACAAATCAATTAGATCAACAATTCAATAAGAGATGACTAATGAAGATGAACAGAAAATTCCCTGAGGAAGAAATCTAAGTGGCCAATGTAAATGTGAAAAATGCTATACTTCTACTAATTAGGAAATTCAAATTAAGATTATCATGATTTTTCATTTCACTCTCATCCAATTGTCAAAAATAAACAAATATCTTAATATCAAGTATTGGCAAGGATGAAACAGGAATTCTCAAAAGTGGGTATGTAAATTGGAAAACCACCATATTGGTCAGGGTCCCAGCAGGAAACAGATGGCACACTTCAAAGAAGTCATTGAAGAGAGTTTAATGACTAGACTATTTACAAAGCTGAGAGTAAGGGATAAGAGTTGACAAGGGATATTGAAGCACCATAGGGTTAGTAATTGCAGGAAGCTGTTACTACCTTTAGGCCTGAAGGATGATGACACAGACAGCCGTCCTTATTAGAAATAGCCATCCAGCTGAAACTGCGACCCTTATAGAAGACTTCCGAGACTGATAAACTACATCCCACCAGGTAGGGAACTTACTTCTCTCCAACTTCTACCCTCTAATATCTACTCCCATTGGCCAAACCCAATAGAAACCTAAAGTGATGGGAACCAAGTTCATAAAGGTTAGTAGTCTCCAGGGTTGCAGAGCAGTGTGGAAAAGGATGGACATTATCACAAAGGACAGATGACAAATATCCAGCACAACCACTTTGAAGAGAAATGTGGTAATATTTAATAGCCGTGAATATATGCATATCCTATAACCATTTCTCTAGGGATATACTCAAGAGACTCACAGACGAGAAAATGTGAACATTCTTGCACCTTGAAACATTGTAATAGCAAAGAATTTTGCAACAATCTAAATGTCCATTAATAGAAAATTGCATACATATCATGTATTTATACCACTTAACTATTGTATAGTAATAAGTATGAGTGAACTAGAGTTACATTGAAACATAGATAAATCTAAAAATAATTCTGTTACATGAATAAAGCAAGTTGTAAAAGGCTACATCCAAAATTATATGATTTAGATATATTTTTTCTAAAACAATGCTACTTTTTCACAGAAGCACGCTTGTGTAGTAACAGAATAAACTCCCTTGTAAGAAGAAAACACTTGAGGATCAACTTGAGGATAGTGGTTATCTCTGAAAAGAGAATGGAAGCAGAACCACATAGAGGAATTGCCTTCATTTGCATCTATAATGTGGTAGTTTTTACCTTTCCGTTTTAAATAAAGAGATTTGACAAACTGCTATAAACCTTCAAATACAAGTTTATGTATAGGCAGATTTTTAGTTCTCAGGAGTGGGATTGCTGGGTCTTATGATGAGTTTTGCTTCATAGAAATAATGAATATATTCAAAGTTTCTGCACAATTTTACATTCCCACCAGCCTTGTTACAGTTGCTCCATATTCATGTAAACTTGGTATTGTCAGATTTTTAAAATTTAGTCATCTATCACTAGTAGAATGGATTTTGTGATATCTCTTTGTGATTTCAATAGGTATTTGTCTAATGACTAATGATGTTAAATACCTTTTCATATATTGTTTATATATCTTCTTTGGAAAAGTGTTTATTAGAATCAGTTGAAAATATATTTTTCATGAGGTATTTATCCAGTTGAGTTATAAGAGTTATTTTTAGGTGCAAAACAGACAAATATTTTATAAAAATTTTCTTCAAGTTTATGATTTGCCATTTCATTTAAAGCAGATTAGTGGTTGCCAGGAGCTAGGAGAAATGAGAGGGAATTGACTGCAAAGGGAAAGGAGGGAACATTTGGAAGTGATACAAATAGTCTATATAACGATTGTGGTGGCCTTTATATGACAGTATGTATTTGTCAAAATGTACCTAAATTTATACTTAAAATCAATTAATGTAATTATACAAAAATTATACAGTAACAAGTTCACTTAAATGAAGATTTTAATTATGATAGCATGAGATTTTTTTTATCAGTAGATGCATTAGTACTTTATTGACTTTTACATTATTTTGTATGTTTGAATTATTTTATAATTTAAAATTATGGGGAATTTCTAGTTTTAACTTTGTAAATCTAGCTTCTTTAATGAACCACTGTTTCAATGGTACAGTAATCTGGAGTATTACTAGTGAAAATGATTAAAATGAAACACAGACCCATTTCTTCTATGCCCACAAAGCTTGATTGTTCTATTCAGAAGCAGGAATCTACAAGTTTCTGTACATACATTTATTAATCAATAGCACATGAGCCTCAAGAGTACAGTTCTGCTCTGTCGGGGATGGCAGATACAAAGCGCTGTGCATAAAGTACTACAGAAACCTTCACAGACATTTCCACTTAGTGAGAACATTTTGGGCTCCATGGCTGCTTTGGCTGGAAAAGTTCTTTAAACATTATTAAATTGGCCATCTGATTTGGAAAGAGGAAAGAATGCCATTCCACTTGCTTTGCTGGGAATACAGAGTGAAGCGGGGAAGGGGAGCAGGGGAGGGGGGGTAGAATGGCACAAGGACCGGGACTCTTCCCTCTGTTGCAGAGTTTCCCACACATACTTGGTAAGAGTATGAGTATAAATACCATCTCTTATGGGCACCATAATCACCTATGAGCCTCTTACAACTACCGATGCTTGCGTGGGACCTGATGGAATCTGAGTATCTGAATGTACAATTATAGATTTATAGTTTCTTCTTCGTTTCTTTTTAATGATCTCAAGAGGTGATTATTATACACACCAAGCATCATAGTCAGCTCAGGCTGGCATAGCAAATACCATACACTAGTTGGTTCAACAATAGCAAGTTATTTTCTTACCATTTCTGGAGAGAGGAAAGTCTAGATTAAGGGGCCAATGGATTCAATTTCTGGTTAGGTCTCCTTTCCTATGTTGCAGATGGCCTCCTTCTCACTGTGTTCTTACAGATGAAGACAGAGCTAGGGAGTTCTCTGGTACACCTTATTGGAAAGCGACTTGTCCTATCAGGGATCCACCCTTATGATCTCATTTAACAATAATTACTTCCTTACCCCAAATATAGTCACATTAGGGGTTAGGGTGTCAACATGAGTTTTGAGGGGATACAATTGAGTTCATAGCATTAAGGCTTTATAACAATTAAAGAGAACCTATTTTTAAATCTCCAAATCTCACACAGAACACTATCTATTTTGGAAGGTTTTCCCTATCAAATACTAACTAATATATTTAGCAAATGAGATAACCAGGTTAGTCACACTGAGTTGATGTTACTTCAGTCACTAGAGAAGTAACTTGGAGTGGCAGGGGGTCTGTATAGCTTTAGGGGAATAATTTTCTTAGTCTTCTTAAGGTAGTAAAAATAGTGTAGTAGAATTCACTCAGGAAACAGTCGTGAATTATTGCATGTATTTATATGTACTATCTCTGGTGAGATTTTAACATCTTTTAACCTTCAGAGCACTGTCCAGTTCATGTGAAATACACAATAAGTTACTGGTTGATTTTATATTAGATTAAAATAAACTTAAAAAAACTGTATTACTAAATGTTTCAGACACACACAAATGGAGGAAATAATGAATAATATGATCTCTCATATACTGCTCATGATTTGACTTCAATAATCATCACCACACAGAATATTTCATCTATACTTCCCTCTACTGTTTTTACCTCTATTTGTTAAATTTTATTTATTTTTATTTTTGGAGACAGGGTCTCACTCTGGTGCCCAGACTAAAGTGCAGTGGCACAATCATGGCTCACTGCAGCCTCAACTTCCTGGGCTCAGGTCATCCTCCCACCTCAGCCTCCTGAATAGCTGGGACTACAGGCATGTGCCACCACACCCAGCTAATTTTTGTATTTTTTGTAGAGACGAGGTTTCACCATGTTGCCCAGGCTGGTTTTGAACTCCTGGGCTCAAATGATCTGCCTGACTTGGACTCCCAAAGTGCTGGGACTACAGGCATGAGCCACTGCAGCCCAGCAAAATTATTATTATTATTTTTAGAGTACCAGAAAGCATATAACTTCATGCATAAATATTGCAGTATATAATTTTAAGAATATAGACTCTTTTAAAAAACATTTCCGGTATTCCATAGTCATATCTAAAATAATTAACACAAATCCCATAATGTCATCAAATGTTCTGTCAATATTCTCATAACTTCTTTCTGAAGTTTCAACTAGTGTCTAAATACATAATGTCCATACATTGCAACTAGTTACTAAGTCTCTTTTAATACAAAATTTCTGGCCAGGCATGGTGGCTCACGCCTGTCATCCCAGCACTTTGGGAAGCCGAGGTGAGTGGATCACTTGAGGTCAGGAGTTTGAGACCAGCCTGGCCAACATGGTGAAACCCTGTCTCTACTAAAAATACAAAAATTGGCTGGGTGTGGTGGCGCAAGCCTGTAGTCCCAGCTACCCATCCCTTGAACCCAGGAGGTGGAGGTTGCCGTGAGCCGAGATTGCGCCACTACACTCCAGCCTGGGAGACAGAGTGAGACTCTGTCACTTTTTCATCCGTTTTTTTAAATTTCTTGTGATATATTTGTTGAAGAAACTGGGTCTTTTGTTCTGTAGAGTGTCTCATATTCTGAATTTTGCTGAGTCTGTCCTTTTTATCATTTAACATGTACCTCTATCCCTTACATGTCTTAATATTGGTGGGTAGTGCTAAAGATTTGGTCAGAATCAGATTTGATTTTTGGCAAGAGTGTTTTAGAAGTTTTGTCTTTTTATTAGAAAGCAGTTAACATTTGGTTGTCTTTGTTTTTCAAAGAAAGAAACAATGATCAAAATATCCTTAGGTCCTGATTGCAATAATTTTGAAAATCAAAGGTCTAAGGTTATCTGAGTCTGCACAATGGTTGAGAAGAATCAATATAAGCAGGGAAGTGGAGAAAGAACTGTGTTTTAAAAAGCTCTTTTGAATTTGCTGTTCTCCTCTACCCAAGGCTATTCTGTCTTCTTGGCTGAAGAATGAAAATGTGGATATTAAAAGGGAGTTTCTGATAAGCAGCAGAGAGTTGAATGTCTAGGTTCACGATGCCAGTGCTTGTGATTGCTTGTCTCTCTGCTTTCAAAGATGTCATGGAAGAACAAATGCTTTTCCCCTCTCTTTGGAAAATTTATTAGGAATTCTTTGTTCAAAACATTCTTTCTGGTTCTTCTGAGATTATATATCTCAGAGTTCCCTGACTATACTCAGAAAATACATTGGAAAGGTATCTTCTTGCCACTGACTTAAGGTCATTTCATCATTTTCCCATTCATTCAAAGGGCAAAAGAAAACTCCTCATTCTCTATACCCAAAACATGAGTGAGAGGCTGCTCAGCACAGTGGAATGTACATGAATTTTAGAATCAAACAGAATAGAGTTTAAATCCACGCTTAGTCACCAATGAGCTGTGTTGCTTTGGGCAGGTCACTTATCTTATTATACCTTATGTATTCCAACTAAGAATACAGAAGATTCTGGGGTTGGGGGAAATAACAAATTAAAAGGTAATTAAAACACAGTTCTTTTTCCATTTCCACTCCTATTCTGATGTTTCTTTTGCCTTAGTTTCCTGTCCTATGAAATGGAGATCATAACACCTGCCTCACAAGTCTCCTGTGGGTACTTAATATCTACTTAGCATCCTGCCTACGTGAGGCATGTAAGATTGTTCTTATCACACATTAGATAATAGTAAATGGAAGTATTATCATTATTAACATACTTATTATTTATTCAGTGAATAGTAGTTTCCTACCTTTCTTCACCTCAACTCCCCACATATTCTATTATTATCTATTAATATAGTAAAAATGGACAGTAGGTTATTTTTAAATGAATGTTTTGTTAAGACTATTAAGAGAGTGTTGAACATGAGAAAGACACTGCAAAGTAATAGTAACTGAGAGCACTCACAATATTTCAGAGTAGAAAGAATAGATGTTTTTAAAGTCAGGGATACTGAACTATTTCTATTTTATTAAGGTATTTTTAAAAGGGTAGCCTAGGCTAAATGATTTATGATAACACTTTATAGTATATAATAGTGCCCTGTAGTATATTTTGTAAATACAGTGACATTTTAGTGATAAGAGTTCTCATTACAAGTCTCTGTTATTAAATCATTCCTCCAAAGACAGGTTAAACTGACAGGTTTGGGGTAAGAATTATAGGGTTTATAGATTCATGAAGTGAAAATCAGTATGCTTGAGCTGTATAATGTATATTCACTGTGAAGGTGCGACATAGTAGAACAAGAAATGATTACAATACTAAGAATGCAAAAAACTGAACAAGAGGATTTGTGTGTGTGTATGTTTGTGTATGCATAAGCCCTCCTAGAGTGACTTACTGTCACTTTTGCTTAAGTGAGACAAATATGTCGTTACCGGCATTATCATTTTTATTTGACTTAATAAAAAAATTGTGTCCATCTTGGTAGTATTTTTATTAAGTCTTTAACTCAGGTTGAGATTAGGATACCCTGCTGGCCTGGATGACTGAAGGCCCAGTGCTGGACTTGAGCAGGAATTCTGGCAGAAATAAAATCAATCAAGGACACATTTTGATGAAATATTACTGATTCCAACTCAGCAATGGACACATTGTCATTTATTAGAGAATTAGACCAAAGAAACCCATAGAATGACAATATGGCAATCTGGTCCAACTTGCTGCGTCTCTGTTCATTGTAAGTCAGAATCGTACCCTTAAAGAGGGGTCTATTGTACTTCCCAGGAGAGTCATTGGGTTGGTTCCATTAAACAAGTACTTGTTCATGAAATAAAGTTATAAGCATGGAGATCTTTTATAACTAGATAAGTATTGATTATTGCATTTTTTACTCAGAACAACTAAAGAAGTCCTCATTTCACACCATTCTCATCCTATATGACCTTGCTGCAATGAATGAAATGTTTGTGTTCCCCTCCAAATTCATATGTTGAAATCCTAACCCCTAACGGGATGGTATTAGGAAGTGGAGCATTTGGAGGATGATAAATCCCTCATTAATGGGATTAATGCTCTTATAAAAGGGATCCCAGAGCACACTCTTGCCCTCTTTTTTCCATGTGAGGATACCACAGGAAGTCAACACTCTGGACCTTGAAAGAGGAGCCCCCGTCAAACTCAACCATGATGGAACCCTGATTGATCTTGGACATCCAGCATCAAGAACTGCGAGAAGTAAATTTCTGTTGCTTGTAAGCCACCTAGTCTATGGTACTTCGTTACAGCAGCCCAAACTAAGACACATGCTTACAGATTTGGGGCTATTAAACACCAAAACTAGATTTAAAACACAGTAAAAGAACTTAGGACGGATGATCTCTTAGCAAAGACAAGTTACTATTGGAACAGAATATATCATATAAAGCTCTCAAACTTTAGCTCGCATCAGAATGATGTGGAAAGCTTGTTAAAACACCAATTCCTGGGCTTTCAACCCCGGCGTTTGTGATTCCATAGGTCTGGGGTGGGTACCAAGACAGCTTTCCTAAGCAGCTCCCAGTTGATACAGCTGCTGCTGGTCTGACTACCACTCCTGGGCTCCTCTGCTGTGTATGCTGTAGATGTCAGTAAGGTAATTTCCCATTTGCTAGGGAGAGTGTAAGAATCTGCTTGAAGAGTCTCAGAGAGTTGGGTTTCATTTACTCAACAAATACTGGGTGCCCATACAGTACTGCTAGGTCCTAAACTGGTAAATAAGACTCTTAGATCACCATCGCCTTCAAGGTGCCTAATAGCTACATATGAAATTCTGGCCAAGTGTGTGATGGTTGTGAGCATGCTATGAAACAAAATAGAGGGACAAAGCCCAGATGTGTAGGGTGGTCAGGAAAGTGTTCTCAGAGGACATGACATGTCCACTTAATTTCCTGACTTCCCCACGAAACAACAAAAAACCCATAACTTTTGGGGTGATGTCCTTTCCCTCTGAATTAGTAGGAGAGCTTCCTTAGAATATTCTACCTGCTGCCTCTCTCCGCTCCTCACCAAAACCCCACAACATCACGCTATGCTCTTATGAAAATGCAAATATGAGCACATCACTCTTAAGCCTAAAACATCTCTACTTTCAGCATAAATGCCAAACTTCCCTTTCACAATCTTTTCCAGTCTGCACTTTTAACCTCTCCACGTGTACTGTCTATCTGAACACCTTATGCGTTCAGTTTCGTGACACTTCTTGCTCATCTCGGAAACAACATTTTCGCTTTCATTTAGGATATTTAGGATTCATTTGCTCTTTTCTTCAGGGTATTTCACATACTCTTTTCTTTATTTGGATATTTTTGTCCTGGGATTGACTACCTCCGTCTTACCTATTGCAGCTCAGTGTTTTGGTCCTCTGGGAAGCCTTCCAGATACTTTCTGGCAGATAAGCACTTTTCTCTCTTCATTACAACATTTGGTGGATATATATTTGTTAGATATGATGGGCTATTTGTTGATTTATCTATCTATTCCAGACTAGACTTGGATTCCTGGATGACAAAGGCTGTGAATCATTCATTTTATCACCAGGGTACTTAGCTCAAAGATAGGTACATAGGAGGCGATCAATTAATTGATTACTGAATGCATAAATGAAAAAAGGGGAATAAAATTAAACAGAAGATAGTAAATACAACTCTAGTCTGTAGATTTTCATTTTCTATTTTTTTAACCTGGTAGTTATTTTATTTCATTTCATTTTTTTATTTTATTTTATTTTATTTTATTATTTGTAGAGGCAGGGTCTTGCTCTGTTGCCCAGGCTGGAGTGCAGTGGTGCAATCATAGCTCACTGCATCCTCAAACTCCTGGGCTCAAGCGGTCCTTCTGTCTTAGCCTCCTGAGTAGCTGAGACTACAGGTGCAAGCCCCCATACCTGGCTTTCTTTCTTGTGTGTGTGTGTGTGTGTGTGTGTGTGTGTAGATAGAGATGGTGTCTCACTATGTTGCCTGGGCTGGTCTTGAACTTCTGGCCTCAAGTGGTCCCCCTCCCTTGGTCTTCCAAAGTGCTGGGAATACAGGCATGAGCTACCATTCTCAGGCTTCAACAGCAATTTTAAATATTTGGGTGAGATAAACTGACAGACATGGCTTGAATATAGAGTTCATTGTTTGTCCTCTAATCTGTGACTGATGTGGGGTGGAGTTGAGTTGTGAGATTCATTAAGTGTTTTTTTCTCTTTCTTTCTTTAGACCATTTTATTGAAATATGATTGGCATGTGAAAAACCATATATATTTGATGTATATAATCCAATGAGTTTGGGGATAAGTATACATGGTCACCTCTATCAAGACCATGACTATCTTCATCACTTCCAAAAGTTTCCTCCCAGCCCCTTTATTATATTATTTATTCTTTTTAAAGATTTTCTCTTATCAGCTGTAGGTAGGCAAGTTAACTACCAAGGGCAAGGAGAAGCATGAGTAAAAATATTAGGTTCATGTCTCTCATTTATCTTCTTTCAAACCCCCCAAATCTCACTGATATTGGTGCAAAGATATTAATTCACAAGAATAAAATAACCTAGAAAGAAAAGAAAATAGCAGATGAGAGATTCATTAAAATTCAAGGAGATGAGAAGCAGAAAGAAAACATGCAATTTAGGAAGGTAGAAGAGTTTCAACCTAATTGTCTACAGGGGGGTCATAGCGGGGGTGTTATCTATTACTCTATGGAATTTTGAGAGCTTTAATGATTGGAGGCATCCCAGCCACAGAGAATGAAGGTTAACCATAGAGTAGTGTTTCCATGTGGGGATTCTTTCCTGGCATTTTTGGGAAATTTATGTGTTTTTCTGAATTTAGAGAGAAATCAGTTGAGAAAACAGGAAAACAAATTACAATTCCTCTGCTAGAATTAAAGCTTAATAATAACCATAGCAATGTTCCTAGTTTGAAAGAACAGACTGATGTCAAGTTGAAAGCAAGAACAGGAATCACTGGTGCACAGAATGGAAGTGTAAGATGGACATTTCCAGGACCAGGACAGGAGCAGGTAGATGAGCAGCAATCATGGTCTCATCAGTGCTTGTTGCCATCTTTTAGGTGTCTGTGGCCCTGTCTGCTGTGAAGGATGAATCATTCTTGCAAATAAAATTTGCAACCATTCTTGCAAAAAAATACTAATAAATTTATATGCATAGTATACTTTATACAAATCCTTTGAATGTTGTTCTAAGAAATAACAAGTCTGGAAGCAAAATAAGTTCTTAAGTTGACAATTTTTACATGTGATTCTGCATAGTATTGTTAACTGTGTTGGAATATCAGAATGTTATATTATTGTGATGTGACCCAATAATGTTAGCTGGCGTTTTCCAGTGTTTAAAATACTTCATAGGCTACAATTGTTTGTAAATAACTTAACAGAAGAAATGCAAGGAGAAAAATATATGAAATTATTGTGGAATATTCTGACATAGAATTAGTAACTAATGTAAAATTTGAATCAGCAAAAGCAACATAAATTCAGTAGCAAAACCAAACTCAGAGAAGGCAGATGAAATACTTTCATCATAAAATAATGAGATAAACTTTTATGAAGCAACGTATACTCTGATGTGCAACTTGAAGATATTTGGACTTTATCAAGCCATCAGTGCAAAATGAAAGCAATTTTTCCAAAAAAATGGGATGTTTGTTATAAAAATCAAGACTATTAGGTAGGGCTACTAAAACTTTGTGTGCTTTAAAATTTTACATTAATAAAAGTACTTTGAAATATTTTACATAGTTTTGGTATTATCTTTCAATGCTTTGAATGATTTTTATTTAGTATTTATTTTATTTTGTTGCTTTTGATGTTTTCTATTATCAAATGACTATGTTGGATAGAGATGATTTTTATAGCTTATTAAAATAAATATCTTGTCATAATAATATTGATTCATAATAATCATAAGTCATGCATTTAATACTCTTTTTTAAATGTTGTCAAAAATTCCTGTAAGTTCAATTTGGTCCTATCAAAGAAAAGTGGTTTACTGCTTATTACTAAGGTCATTACTATTACTTAAAAACATGCAAATAAAGCTTTATGAAAAATACAGATTAACTTAGGATTTGGAAAGTGTCTAAAAATTCCTGAGAATTCTGATGCTTCAGCATCTAATCTTGGGAATCTGGAAGCACTAGAATGCAGCTGAACACAATAGAACTGGTGGAAGATCTATACAGGGCAGGCTCCTGACTCATCTCACATCTCACCTGACACATCTCACACTGTCAAGACTAGCCCTCCTCTCCCTTACTCTCCAACATCCAAACTTTCACCCCAACCAGGGGATACTGAGGGTGAAGCTTCTGGAGAAATGTCTTCAAACTTAGCAAAACTACACTGAGATCCAGGTTGAGAAAAGGGCAGAGTAAGTAAAAATTGAGATACTCTACTCTGGGACCTTCCTCACCATTCCCCCATTTAAAACCTAAAATTTTACTAGCAAAACAGAAACTATCACTATCTTGCTTGTCCTCTCCCCACCCTGTCAAATTCAAGAGCATGGAGAAATTGATTGCCCCAGCTTAAGAAATGAGTACATTTCCATAACATAAACATCTGCTGGTCCTTCATTCCTCATCCTTGTCATTTCACACCAATCAGGATTTTAGTGACTCATTTTTAAGTAAGAATGAATAGCCAGGTTAAAGAATTCCCAAGGATTTAAGGAAAGCCTTCAACATAAAAACAGAAATTAGAAAAGCAGATATAAAACAGAATTCAGTATAAGATTTAGCTAATGATATCAAAATCTCAGGATGAAACAAATGTTTAACAGAGAATTTGGCAAAATATATTTAAAATTAAAGATTAATCAGGAAGGCCCACTACTTAAATAATAGGTGTTATAGCCCTAGAAATCCAGAAAAAACAAAGTAGTACAGATATTATCTAAGAAATGGCACATAGTTTTCAGAAATGAAAACTATATTTTCCTCATTGGAAAGATTCAATGAATGCCCTGTGTCAATAAACATATGCCTACCCTAAAGCATACATTTCAGAATACCAGGAATAAAAAGGTGATTCTAAAAGAATCAGGCAGGAATTTAATAAGTCATGTGCAAGAATTTGAATGACTGGCTTCAGATTTTTCAATAGCAACACTGAAAATTAGAAGTCGGTGGACTATTGCCTTTAAAAGGCCTTTCTGTATGAAAATATTTTCAACCTCAAATTCTATATTCAGCAAAAATATGAATCAACTGTGAAGGTCAGAACACTGGAGAAGATCATCTGCTTTTTCTTAGAAAAGTATTGGAGAATGTTTTTCAAAAAAAACAAGGACCAATTCAAGAAAGAACACTGGAGATCCATGAAACAAAAGACCATCAAACTCAGCAGAAATGTGAAGGGAAGTGCCGGGGTTAGTGACCAAAAATACATATCTGAATCAGATGACAGGACATAGCTGGAAGAATGTTTCCAAAAACAGAGAAAGAGGAACTAATAGTTCATTTTATAATTTGCTCACATGGAAAAATATTCACAATTGTTGGAGAGTTTTGTTGAGTATCTAGAAAAAATAGTGAAAAGTTTATAGAAAACTAAAGAAAAAAGGGAAGAATAGAAAAATAAATTATCATAGTATATTGGTTGATTCAGCTTTAAAAAATATTTGTTGTCCTAATAGTTGATTATTTATTTAAATTTTGTGATAAAGCAATACTGGGGTGGTTCATGTGGCAAAGAAATGGTGTCTCTAATCAGCAGCTAATAAAGACTGGAGACCTGCCAACAGCCACTCAAATTCAGTCTTCAGATGGTACAGCCCTGTCCGGTATCTTGATTGTAGCCTTATGAAACACCCTGATTGTGAGATACCTAGCTAAACTCCTCCTGGATTCCTGACCCACAGACACTGAAATAATCAGTGTTTGTTGTTTCAATCTGCTAAATTTTAGAGTAATTTGTTATGCAGTAATAGATAATCAATACCACATTTATTTCCTAGATATGCAGTCTTCAGCTATATAAACATTATTTTGCTTGATGTAGAACCATGGAGTTGGTTTTCATTTGTTTATTTTTAGAATTTGTGAGAAGATGCTTTGGTTCCTTCACTTAGTGGCTCAGGAAACATAGTTGAAGAATCAGAATCCGACAGACAATGGGAGAGATGCTGCTAATGATATTTTTGTTTGTCTAAACATCTTAAGGGGAATGCTATCAAACCTGCCAAAGTTATCCACCAGCGCAATCATCTCAATATGAAGAGCATCCATAGCCTAGACACACAATTCTATGTATCACAGAAACCCATCTTCCAGCTCACAGAGGATTCATTGAAACGAACACCTGACTCGCTGAGTCAATCTGATCCTCTTCTTAGAAATTTAGAACTGGCCTACATTGAAGAAGTTATTTAAAGGTAGTGATCTAAAAGAAATATTCCGTAGACTTAAGGTTTAACATGCAGCCATCATGGGACATGTATATACAGACAAATAAGAAGATAGTTTATGGAATAATAAACCAGAAGCCAATACATAAAAAGAGCCATTGTCAAACAAACCCAGAGCTGCATACCCACACTGACCCAGATACATGATTCTTTTAGTTAAGTTTCTCTCAAATGGATGCTGTGAGCATTTTCTTAGTTTTGGTGTCCCTCCCCTCCCCCCTCCTCCCCTCTCCTCTCCTTCCCTCCTCTCCCATTCCCTTCCCTTCTTTTTTCATTTTCTATCACTTATAGCAATGGTCCCCAACCATTTTGCACCAGGGACGGGTTTTGTGGAAGACCTTTTTTCCATGGACTGGGGGTGGGGGGTTGGTTTCAAGATGAAACTGTTCCACCTCAAATTATCAGGTATTAGTTGGATTATCATAAGGAATGGGCACCCTAGATTCCTTCCATATGCAGTTCACAATAAGGTTTGGGCTCCTATGAGAATCTAATGCCTCCACTGATCTGACAGGAGGCGGAGCTCAGGAGGTCATGCTCCTTGCCGCTTACCTCCTGCTGTGTGGCCCAGTTCCTAACAGGCCATGGGCCGGTACCAGTCTGCGGTACCAGGGGCCGAGGACCACTTTGTTATAGGAAAGATGGTGTGTTTCTATTCCTTGCTAATAAATCATCCCTGAGTGAGATGGAAGTTAGAGAGTGCCATTCATTGGGCTTACCTGAAAGGTGATCTGGAGGAGCCACTTTTTCATTTCTATGACAGTGGACTTTCTTTAGAAGTGTATTCCCGAGGCTCTGCCCCTAGAACAGACAAGAACAGTGTATAACAAGCTCTTCATAACAGCCGCCATCAATAAACAAGCAAAGGATTGTGATTTCTTTCTTTCAAACATTCCTATATAAATTAAGCTTCCTAAGTATCTGTTGATCTTAACAGGAACCATTCAACCTTATTTAGCAGTCTGCAGCATGGGAAAATGGACATTTCTGAATTTAACAGGCTCTGCTGTTATGAAACCCACCTATAACTGTGGATTATTTATTTGTATATGTCAGTCAGCGTCATAAGTGCAAATCTTAGACTATCTTTTTGTTTGATTGCTGTGGAATGTTGTGGGTTATACTCTGACACTAATTTTGGATCCCTTTTAAGATTTTATTATTTCCTAGATCAATTCTTGATACTGTCTCTGTAAAACAAAAATTATAATTTTTAAGTGAAAACCAAGGATAATCTGAAAGCTCAGTTTAAATTTGCCATCTCTGCTCACTATTTTTATGTTGTGAAAATAACTGGTGTTTTGAAGCCAGACTGTATCAGCAAAATTCATTTATTTAAGAAATGTTTGCTGAACCTCTCTTACTTACAAACAGTATGTGCTTTGTGAGTTTTTGTTGATGAATAAGCTTGCATGATTTCTATAGCTTCTCTGAGCCCCAGTTTTATTATTTATAAGGTAGTTTTTTATTTTTACATGTTCATTGTATTAAAAATTAGTTTATTATTGTACATAATACATATACAATGACTTATTTTCCTTGAAATTACATATACACATGAACAAATTAACTTGAATTATTTGGCATCCATTTGGGCATTGGAACTATAGGAATTCAAGCAGCAGGTGGGAAATATAAAAAACAATAGCAAAATAAGGAGTCTGCAAACTGATAATAAGTCAAATACTGAGCGTTGACTACTCATTGCAGTGCCCCATGTAGCAACACAACTCTTTCTTAGGCTCAGTCTGAGCCAAGGCAGTGAATCTAAACTTAAGTACAGGTCTGTTAGTGTCAAAGAGCATTCAAAAATGCAATTAGGAAAACTCATACACAACTCTCTGGATTGGTTTCTTGCTTGAAGCTTCCAACTCTTATTTGACACAGAATTCTATAAATTATATAATAGTTAGTGGTTTCCCAGCCCACATCAGATTAAGAAAGCAAACTAAGAGTAGAGGAAAGCCTATTCAGAAAGCAAACTAAGAAAGCAAACTAAAAGTAGAGGAAAGCACATGGATACACTCAAGTAGCAGCTGACAATATAACCAAGAGTCAGGGGATAGAAAAATCAGTGAAAGGTGCAACTACATACACAGTAGGGTAAGCTGTTGATAATACAGCAGTCTTGGTTAGAATGTAGCTCAACAATTAATGTCCAAAATAGCAGTTATAAATAATCAGAGAAAAAGCCAATAATGTTTAAAATACTTTGTTTAGTGAGGCAAAGTCGTGACTCAAAAAGATGAGAAAGCTTTGGGCTGGGCGCGGTAGCTCACACTTGTAATCCCAGCACTTTGGGAGGCTGAGACGGGTGGATCACGAGGTCAGGAGATAGAGACCACGGTGAAACCTCGTCTCTACTAAAAATACGAAAAATTAGCTGGGCGTGGTGGCGGGCGCCTGTAGTCCCAGCTACTCGGAGAGGCTGAGGCAGGAGAATGGTGTGAACCTGGGAGGCGGAGCTTGCAGTGAGCCAAGGTTGCGCCACTGCACACTCCAGCCTGGGTGACAGAGCGAGACTCCGTCTCAAAAAAAAAAAAAAAAAAAAAAAGATGAGAAAGCTTTGGCTAAAAAAATTATGGAAAAAGAGAATGGTAAAAATTTGAACTTTTGAATATTATAATTTTTGTTATCCTTTAAAATTCAATTACATGAAATCCTAGAGTCACTGATAATGATGAATAATAGAGGCATTATTTAATATATTCTATGCAGAATTGAGCTACACTTTAATAAGACAAAATAGTTCATTTCTTTTGGCAAACAAAAAACATCCAATATGAGGTTATAAGTGGATATATCCACAGGCACCTATTCAAACAGTCTTTCAGTTAAGCACTTCTGGCACATGAACTAGTATTAAGTAGCTATAAATTCCCTTCAACATTTATTTAAAACATCATAAAGTAAACACAGCAGGAAACTGTGTAAAGAGAATGTTCAGTTTAGTGTATTACAGCACTGAATCTTGAAAGACTGTTACATGTAACATGGCCCTGCAGTCAAGAAAAAAGCATGAGGATCCGTAAAGGTGAGAAAGTCAAACTTGTAATTAGAGAATGAGGAATAAAAGCAGACCAATTAAAGATGAATTTCTCTAGGAGCCCTTGCCATTACACGTATATTTACTAGTATCAAATGTAATTTTGTATTACAAATTCTACCAAATTCCATGCTAGGTGCTTAATTTCTTTTACATCATCTCTTTTTCCTGATTAAAAATATCTTTCTGTAAGAAGCTGGGGCTTATTCTTGCATCATTTTTTAGTTCTCTCATAAAAAGCGAACAATCTCATCATATTTTATCTGTGGAATTGACTTCCCGCATGTGTGATACATGAGATGCATGAGACCCCATACTCAGAAGGGTCCCGTGTTTGGTTTAATGCTCTGCTGCTGCCATCTTGAACTTCTTTTTAATTTTTCTTTTCTTAGTTTTTTTTGAGATAGAGTCTTGATCTGTCGCTCAGGCTGGAGTACGGTTGTGTGATCTCGGCTCCCTGCAATGCCTGCCTCCCGGGTTTAAGCAATTCTCCTCCTCAGCCTCCTCAGTAGCTAGGATTACAGGCATACACTACCACACCCAGTTAATTTTTTGTATTTTTAGTAGAGATGGGGTTTCACCATGTTGGCCAGGTTGGTTTTGAACTCTTGACCTCAGGTGATCTGCCCGCCTCAGCCTCCCAAAGTGCTGGGATTACAGGCATGAGCCACCGCTTTTGGCCTTCGTAATTTTTTAACAAGGGACTTTGAATTTTCATTTTACACTGGATTCTCCAAATTACGTATCTGGTTCTGTTTATCTGTTTATCTGGTTCTGCCCAATTGGTTTATGTACTGATGCATTTGGTGTTAAAAAATAAAGAGTCCAAATACTTATATCACAACCATAAAATTAGTTATGTTTTTTCTCCTTCTTTTCCTGTTCTACTTCTCCCTTCTCCAGTTAAATTATCGTATTAGGCAAACAGATCAATGAAATTGAATTATCCCAGAAGCAAACTCATGCATATAAGTACACTTGTTGCTTGACAGATTTGCTATTGGAAATTAAGTGGGGGAGGTCCAATGGTCATTACAATAAATGATGCTAATGCACTGAACAAACAAGAAAAATTACATTTCAAACTCTTACCCAACCAAAACATTAACTTTGAGTAGTTTAAAAAACTAATTGTGAAAAATGACATGTAGAGTGATAAGTTTGTTTATATTAAAAATATGATTTTTCTGCACATCAAGACACCCTAAAGCAAGTGAAAAGTCGAGCTACAAACTCTAAGAATATAGTTACATTGCATAAAGTGTAGAAAGGACTAAAACTTGAAAGAAAATTTCAAACAGTTCAATAGAAAACTGGGCAATAGGTACTTCAAAGAAGAGGAAACTTAAATTAACAAAAAACACTGGAAAATGTACTAGATCAGTAATAATCAGGAAATGTAAATAAAAAGTAAAAGGGGTTACCATATCACACCCACTAGATGAACAAAAATTTAAGTCTGTGTATTACTAAATATTGGAGGTGATACGGATCAACAGAAATTTTTATATATTAGTAGATGGACCATAAATTGAAAAACATCTTTCTTTATTTACTTGACAAATAATGATTGAATATATTTATGGCATACAATCTGATATTTTGATATATGTGTACATTGTAGAAAGATTAAATTAAGCTAATTAACATTTCCATCACCTCATCTCCTTTTTTTTTTTGACTTTTTTTTAAAATTATACTTTAAATTCTGGGGTACAAGTGCAGAACGTGCAGGTTTGTTACATAAGTATACACAGGCCATGGTGGTTTGTTGCACCCATCAACCCGTCATCTACATTAGGTATTTCTCCTAATGCTATCCCTCCCCTAGCCCCCACCAACCCCCGACAGGCCCCGGTGTGTGATCTTCCCCTCCCTGTGTCCATGTGTTCTCATTATTCAACTCCCACTTATGAGTGAGAACATGCGGTGTTTGGTTTTTTGTTCTTGGGTTATTTGCTGAGAATGATGGTTTCCAGCTTCATGCATATCATTGCAAAGGATGTGAACTCATCCTTTTTTATGGCTGCATAGTATTCCATGGTGTATATGTGCCACATTTTCTTTATCCAGTCTATCACTGATGGTCACTTGGGTTGGTTCCAAGTCTTTGCTATTGTGAACAGTGCTGCAATAAACATACGTGTGCATTTGTCTTTATACTAGAATGATTTATAATCCTTTGGGTATATAGCCAGTACTGGGATTGCTGGGTCAAATGGTATTTCTGGCTCTAGATCCTTGAGGAATTGCCACACTGTCTTTCACAATGGTTGAACTAGTTTATACTCCCACCAACACTGTAAAAGCATTCCTCCATATCCTCTCCAGCATCTGTTGTTTCCTGACTTTTTAATGATTGCCATTCTAACTGGCGTGAGATGGTATCTCATCATGGTTTTGATTTGCATTTCTCTAATGACTAGTGATGATGAGCTTTTTTTCATGTTTGTTGGCTGCATAAATATCTTCTTTTGAGAAGTGTCTGTTCATATCCTTTGCCCACTTTTTGATGGGGTTGTTTTTTTCTTGTAAATTTATTTAAGTCCTTTATAGACTCTGGATATTAGCCCTTTGTCGGATGGATAGATTGCAAAAATTTTCTCCCATTCTGTAAGTTGTCTGTTCACTCTGATTATAGTTTCTTTTGCTGTGCAGAAGCTCTTTAGTTTAATTAGATCCTATTTGTCAATTTTGGCTTTTGTTGCCATTGCTTTTGGTGTTTTAGTCATGAAGTCGTTGCCCATGCCTATGTTCTGAATGGTAAGGCTACAGTAACAAAAACAGCATGGTACTGGTACCAAAACAGATATATAGAGCAATGGAACAGAACAGAGGCCTCGGAAATAACGCCACTCATCTACAACTATCTGATCTTTGACAAATCTGCCAGAAGCAAGCAATGGGGAAAGGATTCCCTATTTAATAACTGGTGTTGAGAAAACTGGCTTGCCATATGCAGAAAGCTGAAACTGGATCCCTTCCTTACACCTTATACAAAAATTAACTCAAGATAGATTCAAGACTTAAATGTAAGACCTAAAATGATAAAAACACTAGAAGGAAACCTAGGCAATATCATCTCCTTATTTTTTTGTAGTGAGAACATTTAAAATCTTTCTTTTAGTAATGTTTAAATATACAATACATATTATTAACTGTGGTCGCCATGCTGCATGCTATGCAATAGATCTGTAACACTTACTTCTCCTATCTAACTGACTGACATCTCCTTTTTCCCCATCCCTCCCCACTAGTAGCCTTTGACTGATATCTCCCCTTTCCCCAACTCTCCCCACTAGTAGCCTCTGGTAACCACTATTCTACTCTGTTTCTATGAGATTGGCTTTTTTAGATTCCACAAAGAACTTCTTTCAAAAAAAGTTTGATTTTACCTGAATATGAAACATGCATGCCCCATGACCCATTAATTCTATCATTATGTTTAATAAATCAAATCAGATAAACTTTTATTCATGTGGACCAGAAGACATGTAATAAGAAAATTCACAGCAGCATAGATCTAAATAGAGTAGATCACATACACAAAGTGGGATATAATCATTCGGTGGCATAAAACAACAGTAAAAATGAATGAACGACAGCTACTAGTATCACCAGTGATTAATCTCCCAAACAGAATAGTGAGTAAACAATATGTGACTCAATTCCACTCAAGTTCAAAAGTAAGCACAACCATACAATATATTGTTGGGGGCACATACATAGATAGTAAAATCATAAAAAGCTACCATTCTCACATCAGTGAGGATGGTAGTTACTAGGGATAGAAAGGGAAGGATATGCAACGAAAGAGATCAGAAGCTTGTAAGTTATTGGTAATGCTTATTTTCTAATAAGGATTTTGGCTACTTTGATGTTGTCTTTGTTGTTATAAATAAAGAAAAAATATATATAGGGTTTACATACTCAGATAAGGTATGAACATATTTCATAATTTAAAAAATGCCTAGTGTTTCAAAGCATTATGTACCCAATATGTACGGTATTTAAAGGCAAGTCTTTTCAAGGTCTATATATTGTTGACAAAACTTCAGTGACAAATTAATTCCTAACTCTCATCCACAAAATCTACCAAAAGAAAAAGAATTATATTTATGTATGCATTAAAGATTTTTTAAAAAATATTTTATGCTGCATCCAGTGTTAGCTCTTTTTGTAATTGACATGAATAAAATACACATGGAATTGTAAGAAGCACAAGATTTTGATGGAGGGAAAAGGATGTAAATAAATTGGTAGGAGAGCTGAGTTGGTTCTGCAGGCAAAACAATGATCAATGCTTGATTTCAAATCCCTGATAATATTTAAGTAATGGCCAAAAACCCAAAAGCTTACTTGTTTTTTTAATATTTCTTTTATTATTACTATTATACTTTAAGTTTTAGGGTACATGTACACAATGTGTAGGTTTGTTACATATGTATCCATGTGCCATGTTGCTGTGCTCCACCTATTAACTCATCATTTAGCATTAGGTATATCTCCTAATGCTGTCCTGCCCCCCTCCCCCAACCCCACAACAGTCCCCGGAGTGTGATGTTCCCCTTCCTGTGTCCATGTGTTCTCACTGTTCAATTCCCACCTATGAGTGAGAACATGCGGTGTTTGGTTTTTTATCCTTGAGATCGTTTACTGAGAATGATGGTTTCCAGTTTCATCCATGTCCCTACAAAGGACATGAACTCATCATTTTTTATGGCTGCATAGTATTCCATAGTGTATATGTGCCACATTTTATTAATCCAGTCTATCATTGATGGACATTTGGGTTGGTTCCAAGTCTTTGCTATTGTGAATAGTGCCGCAATAAACATATGTGTGCATGTGTCTTTATAGCAGCATATATATAGGTATATATCCAGTAATGGGATGGCTGGGTCAAATGGTATTTCTAGTTCTAGATCCCTGAGGAATCACCACACTGACTTCCACAATGGTTGAACTAGTTTACAGTCCCATCAACAGAGTAAAAGTGTTCCTATTTCTCCACATCCTCTCCAGCACCTGTTGTTTCCTGACTTTTTAATGATGGCCATTCTAATTGGTGTGAGATGGTATCTCATTGTGGTTTTGATTTGCATTTCTCTGATGGCCAGTGATGAGCATTTTTTCATGTGTTTTTTGGCTGCATAAATGTCTTCTTTTGAGAAGTGCCTGTTCATGTCCTTCACCCACTTGTTGATGGGGTTGTTTGTTTTTTTCTTGTAAATTTGTTTGAGTTCATTGTAGATTCTGGATATTAGCCCTTTGTCAGATGAGTAGGTTGCGAAAATTTTCTTCCATTTTGTGGGTTGCCTGTTCACTCTGATGGTAGTTTCTTTTGCTGTGCAGAAGCTCTTTAGTTTAATTAGATCCCATTTGTCAATTTTGGCTTTTGTTGCCATTGCTTTTGGTGTTTTAGACATGAAGTCCTTGCCCATGCCTATGTCCTGAACAGTATTGCCTAGGTTTTCTTCTAGGGTTTTTATGGTTTTAGGTCTAACATGTAAGTCTTGAATCCATCTTGAATTAATTTTTGTATAGGGTGTAAGGAAGGGATCCAGTTTCAGCTTTCTACATATGGCTAGCCAGTTTTCCCAGCACCATTTGTTAAATAGGGAATCGTTTCCCCATTGCTTGTTTTTGTCAGGTTTGTCAGAGATCAGATAGTTGTAGATATGCGGCATTATTTCTGAGGGCTCTGTTCTGTTCCATTGATCTATGTCTCTGTAGTGGTACCAGTACCATGCTGTTTCAACCAAAAAGAGTCCAGGACCTGATGGATTCACAGCCGAATTCTACCAGAGGTACAAGGAGGAACTGGTACCATTCCTTCCGAAACTATTCCAATCGATAGAAAAAGAGGGAATCCTCTCTAACACATTTTATGAGGCCAGCATCATCCTGATACCAAAGCCTGGCAGAGATACAGCCAAAAAGGAGAATTTCAGACCAATATCCTTGATGAACATTGATGCCAAAATCCTCAATAAAATACTGGCAAACCGAATCCAGCAGCACATCAAAAAGCTTATCCACCATGATCAAGTGGGCTTCATCCCTGGGATGCAAGGCTGGTTCAACATACGCAAATCAATAAATGTAATCCAGCATATAAACAGAATCAAAGACAAAAATCACATGATTACCTCAATAGATGCAGAAAAGGCCTTTGACAAAATTCAATAACTCTTCATGCTAAAAACTCTCAATAAATTAGGTATTGATGGGATGTATCTCAAAATTATAAGAGCGATCTATGACAAACCCACAGCCAATATCATACTGAATGGGCAAAAACTGGAAGCATTCCCTTTGAAAACTGGCACAAGACAGGGATGCCCTCTCTCACCACTCCTATTCAACATAGTGCTGGAAGTTCTGGCCAGGGCAATCAGGCAGGAGAGGGAAATAAAGGGTATTCAATTAGGAAAAGAGGAAGTCAAATTGTCCCTGTTTGCAGATGACATGATTGTATATCTAGAAAACCCCATAGTCTCAGCCTAAAATCTCCTTAAGCTGATAAGCAACTTCAGCAAAGTCTCAGGATACAAAATCAATGTACAAAAGTCACAAGCATTCTTGTACACCAATCACAGACAAACAGAGAGCCAAATCATGAGTGAACTCCCATTCACAATTGCTTCAAAGAGAATAAAATACCTAGGAATCCAACTTACAAGGGACGTGAAAGACCTCTTCAAGGAGAACTACAAACCACTGCTCAATGAAATAAAAGAGGACACAAACAAATGGAAGAACATTCCATGCTCATGGGTTGGAAGAATCAATATCGTGAAAATGGCCATACTGCTCAAGGGAATTTATAGATTCAATGCCATCCCCATCAAGCTACCAATGACTTTCTTCACAGAATTGGAAAAAACTACTTTAAAGTTCATTTGGAACCAAAAAAGAGCCCACATCACCAAGTCAATCCTAAGCCCAAAGAACAAAGCTGGAGGCATCACGCTACCTGACTTCAAGCTATACTACAAGGCTACAGTAACCAAAAGCTTACTTCTTAAGGAGAAAAGGCATTATCGAAGTTCTTAAATATGACTACAGCTGGTTTTCTAGGAACAAAGATTTTGAAGGAGACAGTTGTCACACTGTTCTATGGTATTTGGACTCTAACCTATGGAGGACCATTAAAACATTTCAAATAGGGACTGCCAAGGTAAAGCCGCATGTATTTTGGAGTAAAGGAAAAGAAAAGGCAAGCATGAAGCTTATCAACAGATGGAGCACAAGAACAGAAAATGATGGGGAGCCATGAAAGCAACATTGAAAAATCGAACCATCATCAGAAATTTGACCCTTTTAAAACTGAATACATGATTTAGATATGAATACGAAGAAGATTTTCTTTCTCCTTTCTTTTTTATAGTAGCATCTTTGAAGATTGCTTTGGGTAGACTAGGGTGCAATAGAAGATTTTGCTAAAGGCACCATAGTCTCACTGTGAACCTAAAGCAAAGATTCTCTTGGCACAGTGTGTTTATCTTTGACTTCATAATTCCTTAAGGAACAGTTCATAATATTTACATTTAAGTACATAGCATTGAGGCCTTTTGTGCTTTAGAGTATCTACTGCATAAGAACATTAATTCAAATGGGAAGCCACATTACTGGTATTAAGCTATTGAACAAGCAGTTTCTAAAATCATTACTGTTATTCCAGCTGGGAGAGCAAAGGCTGAGTTGTTTATTCTGTTGGTCTTGTTTACATTTTAAATTTGAGCCATTGAAGACTTAGTTACAGAAAACAAGAATTAGAAGCATTCAGCTAGATGCTACCGTCTCAGCAAACAAAACAAAACAAAACACAAAACAAACAACATAAAAAAACAAAAACAGACAGTGATTGGCCTCAAAATTGTGTCTGTCAATTTTAGTGTCTGCGCACGGGTTTCTCCAGCTACACTGAGAAAAGGGCCTTGATTGGAGCTCTATAAATCGTTCCTTGGAGAAGAGCTCTCCAGCCTCCAAACAACTGAAATCTTACCTGTTCATTTCTACTTGGTTTGCAGAGGTGGAGCTATAAAATATTTTTTATCCTCGTAGAAATAACATTCTACCAGCTTAACACTAGAAGAATGATTTTGGAGTCAGATACCAACCTTATTATTAATACTATGAAAACCAGTGTTCTATATTTAAATTTGGGGCTAGAAGAAAAAAAATTCAAAGGAGCTCCATATTTTTTGAATGATGAAATAAACATTTCTACTGCTAGAGATAGTTCTTTCTTACAGTCCTGCATTGAAGAGACTATGTTAGCAGAATTTATACTATGATGAATGTTAGCAGAATTTATACCTATGATAAGTGCTGTTCTTGAAATTCCAAGGGAAGATGTCATAACTTGTTCTTTGCTAATGTGATAGATACAACCATATGGTGTTTTCTACTTTGTTTTTAATCTGCATTGTTCTCAGTTTCCAAACTAACATAATCATGAGTATCTTTGCTCTATTAACTTATTTCATGACCAACTGAAAGAAGAAACATGTAAAACTTTTGTATGTTTCCAAACATCAAATACAAAATGCTATTCAAATAATTTAAATCAATTAAAATTTCTAAAGAACAACAAAAGAGATCCAGCACCTCCTTGAGCCTTACAATGTCATCCGAGGATTAATGCAACACCATTATCTGGGAACCTGCTAGAAATGCAGAATTCCAGGCCCCACTCCAGACCTACCGAATCAGAGCCTGCATTTGAACAAGGTCTCCAGGTGATCAGAACGCACATCCAAGTTCACAAAGCTCCTTCATGGCTGACCTTTACAATTGTACTGTATGTTCATATAAATTGTAACTTTACCCAGAGAGAGAGAGTAGAATTCTAGAAACGTGAAGTCTTTAAAGGAAATATGAATGCAGCTTAAAAATGCTCAAATTTGGAATCTCTTAGTAAAAATAACCTAGCTGAGTTAAATTGCACATAGGTGGAAAAGTAATTTCTATGGTAACCAAGGTTTCCTAGGTGTTTAGAATTAGGAAATTGACAGGTAATCGGTATAGTTGCTAGGGTACAATCACAATGGATGAAATCCTTTGCCAAATGTCAAATGAGTGAATGGCTACAATTTGACATCAAACTGAGATTCCTGCTGTTTTTTCAATGGTAACACAAGAAGTACTTGCTACCAACTTTGAGATTGCTGTGACGTGATGAAATATAAAAAGTAATCTCAATGTCTGAGAGAAAAATGGTGTCCAAATGTCCATATTTATCACACAAGGGTAAGAGTCTTCTGATATACAGCTAACTTATAAAAATCGAGAACTCACAATGATGGTATACATCTCAAACATGTAGAAATAATGTTTTGAATAGAAAATATCCCTGGAAAAGATCACTCATGACCATTAAAATACCATCTTAATTTTAAAAATTCATTTAATTTTATTTACTCATTTATTTATTACTGCAAATCAGAATTTAACAATAGTAAAGTCAGATAAAAATATTTTTTTGTTGCACTAATAACAGTTTGACTTATGGCTAGAAGTCATAGGCAAGTGTAAAAAATCTCTACTCTTAGTTCAAAATGTTTAAGCTAAGCAATTCCCCGAAGTTGCTGCTCTAGACATTAAGCTCATTAGATAGCTAAGGGAGCAGGAAAAGAAATAATTTCTTTTCACCATGTGAAGGAAAATGTTGTCTAAAATATATATCCGCTCGCAAAGATGCTCTGGTGCTAGTGTTTTCAGTGGTTGAAAAAAACAAACTTTTAAGCAACATTGAATTTTGAGTGCCCTCATATGTTCTCTGATCTCTGACAAAAATTTATCTGTCAAACTTTCTTGAGTCCTGCGTGTGCTGTGTTCTGGAGGGTATGCCAGTGGCTCAGGGATAAAGCACAGTCCCTTCAAAGCAAGAACCTGGCCATTTTCCTTTGCCTCCCACCATTCCCTGAATGGGTTTAAAAATTCCCACTTAAGTAAACCATGCTGCTGATGCCTTTGACTTTGGCAATAACAGTTTTCCAAAATCTGAAGCCTGTCCTTCAAATTTTGTTTAACAGGTCTGTGATCTCCTACTTTTTAAAAATTCTCATTTCACTCCAAGCATGCCTATCAAAATATTACCTATTGTTCAAGGCACATTTCTTTCCCCCTCCTCCTCCTCCTCCTCCTCTTCTCCTCCTTCTCGTCCTCCTTCTTCTCCTTCTCCTCTTCCTCCTCCTTCTCCCCCTCTCCTTCCCCCTTCCTCCCATCCCACCACCATGCCTGGCTAAGTTTCGTATTTTTAGTAGAGATGGGGTTTCACCATGTTGGCCAGGCTGGTCTTGAACTCCTGACCTCAAGTGATCCACCAGCCTCAGCCTTTCAAAGTGCTGGGATTACAGGCGTGAGCCACCACACCCAGCCTTAAGGCACATTTCTTATTTCACCTCTTCCATGAAACATTTTTTATTACTAATAACTAGTTAACACATCTTCACTTATTTCCTCAATGGTATCCCATAACACCCTTTCCTTCTGTCCCTCTATTCGATTATTTCCTCCTTCAGGATGAAGTCTGTGTCTCATTCACTTTTGCATTTGCATTACCGTACCTAGTGGCTTGCACATAATAGCTATGTGACAAATATTTACAGGATTTAATTTTATTTGATCTCCCAGTGTCCAGACCTGCATCCCAACTGTTGGGTCACTGCAATGCTTTCAGGCTTCTAGCACCTGGCTTCTGATCCTGGGCCCTTTGGCTCCTGAACTGATTACTAGAGCATCCTAATGCTGATTACCTAAAATTGATAGGAAAACAATTGCTTCTTACCTTCCTGGTGAGATTTTTTTTTAAAGCACATGCCTTTTATTAATATTTACATGCACTGGGGTTCACAAAAAAATATGTTGATTAGAATGGAAGAGATTAGACTCAGGGGCTTATTTACCTTCTTAATGAAGGAAAACACGTTTAGATTTGCTCAACAAAGTTTATGGGAGGCCATTGTTTGAAATAACCAAACCAGAATGGAGTTTCTGGAACTAGGTGTCATGTAATCTATTTTTAAAATGGGCCAGTCCTCCAAAAAGCAGAAGATTCACAGCAACCCGTCTGAAGGGACTCCTGAGCCGGCATAAGGCAGTCTCTTCTGTGTCATCAGTATAAGGTAATTCACTTTGAAATGATTCAAGAAAAAGCCAATTATATGTTTATAACAAATTGTTTATGATTTTGAGTTTTGTTTATCAGGTTTCAAGTGACTAGGAAGTATAAAAGTGTACAGGTGAAGTAATGAAGACAGGGCTATTTTATTACAGTCTGTTTATGCATACTCATCTTGATGATGTCTCTGTCTTCATTGAGAACAATAGCTCTTCTCTCCCTGATTTAAGGAAGGAACCTTTCTCAAAGGTAATACATGCCTTACTTTCAGGTAGATAAAGCCTTAAAGGGTAGAAAACTTTTCTTGTCCTGTTGAGTCTCACTTGTCTTTAGCTCAGAGTAATCCTTATGCCAATGTAGCATAATTTTGGAGTGGCATATTCCGATTCCTTTGACAGGAAGCTCAGATAGGCAATAGAAACAATAAACCTTCAACGAATAGCCAACAATTTTTTCTCATGTCATACGACTTTGACAAATATTATAAATATACTCTGGAAATATATTGCCAACATCAGCATTGACTTCAAGGTTGCTTTCCCAAACAGTGACTTTGTGAGATCTTGATCTCATTTTGGCCTTCATGTAACTCATGACTTACACTTAAACCAAGTTCTGGACTTGAATCTAATGTTCCTTGGCTATGTGTTCCTAGATGTGCCCTTGTCTCTACCAATGTCCAAGACCTTCCCTTGTCCTGAGCTGACCAGCCTTCTTCCTGGTCCTTGTCATGATAACGTGCCTAGGCCCAAGCTGTACTGAAGACACCAAAATTTCTCTCTTAGCCAGGTATCAGTTGGACTCATAGGCTGACTTGACTGATTATTCTGAAGAGGTATTTGATGTAGATTATGCAGGGGAAAAAAAAAAGTAATACCTTATTCATGCCCATGTATGTGTGGCAGGACAGCCACAGTCCATTTTGCTAAATAAAGTGTATTTTTACAAAGCCCTATTCTAGCAGATGCTTTGCTAGAGGCTGTGATTGGGCACAATAGGAAGTGGGGGACATTGAAAGATAAGTAAGACACAGACCCTGCCTTCCATGGGCTCCTTAGGGTCATTCAACCATGAAGTCACAGCCTTTCTCTGCCACTTACTAATGTGTGATCTTGTTCAAGCCATTTGTTCTGGTTAGGCATCAGTTTCTTCACTTATCAAAAGGAAGATAATTATTTCTATGTCACAGTCATGTTTTAAAGCGTCTCTAGAATAGTGCACACACATATTACATGCGTAATAAGTGGTAGAAAAAAGCTTACCAAAATCTTCTCTTCTTCAATTGGCAGCTTCCATTTCAATTAGCTTAACACAGATTTTATATCTGGTGTTTGTATATTTCTCAACCCTGGTGTTTCCACCGTGATTAGATGTTAGAATCACCTGGGAAGATTATCAGGTTTCCCCACCCCCAAAGATTCTCATTTAATGGTCTGGGGTGGAAATAAAGGGAAATAAATTGGTAATTTTCAAAAGCTCTTAGGTGATTCAAACATGCAGTCAAGGTAGAGAATTACATTGACAAGACAACTGAATTCAATTTTATTCTCATCCACTTGCCTATACAGATTGAACTCACTTGGGTAGTCACTGACCTTTTTCTCAAAACCTTTCTCTGAGTCAGGGAAATCACACAAGATGTGTCTCTCACAGCAAAGATGCCTTGGTGTACGCTAGAAAATCAGGGTAATTATCATCAAGTAAAACTGCATGCTGCTTGCTTCCACAGAAACCTTTAAATTTGCTTTAGAAATAAGGACTAAGAGTTCCCTTGAAACTTGTAGAATGTAGGAACTTCTGATTAAATAAAGTTACCAAGGATCTAGCTTTAACTCTACGGGCAATATTATATGAGTTCCTACCCCAGATACATCATCTGACAGTATGACTACACTTACAAGGACAATGGAATAAAATATTTAAAATTAGAATTGACCCTTAACATCTGGAACATGTGACCACCATACATTTAGATATTATAAGACTGCACATTCTACAGAAGGGCCAATCTCACTTGTATTTGAGGGGCTTTGGTCTCCTGGTAAAATCATTTCTCACTTCTGAATTTTCAATACCCTAGAGATGTCGTATGTGTTTCTTTGGCATTAAGTGTCTTTCCTGAAACTGTGAAGCAAAGTTCAACAATAGTTCAAGAGGATACCCTGAATCAGAGTCTCTAATTCATTTAAACTGTTAAATCCTGAAATAAAAATATGGAATCAGGGTCTCAAGACCTATAGGTCATGAACCTGCTACTAAACCACAATGTCATAATCTCCAAATCCACAATGAAAGGAGTGACGAAGTTAGGAATAATACTAGGTCCTGTCAACCCCTGAGATTCTAGGAATTTCTCTAACTTTCCAGAAATTCTTTGGAATGTTTTTAGAAGTTTCTTTCCTAGGAAACCAAGATGCAAGAGATATCATTTGGTAGAGGTGTCACTATCCACTTGGTTCTGGGAGACATTTAAGAAATTTAATGGAGGTAGGAAAGATGAAATAAGCAGGAAAGAAAGAACATTTTAAAATAAAAGTCACCAAAAATATCCCTTAGCATAGTGAGCATAAGCTTTCATTTAGTAAGAATCTCTTTGGGTCAGATCCCTGTTCTCATCTTTAGTTCCCGTAGTCCAAGTGGGGCTGATCCTTCTGTATCATAATCAACTTGAACCCCAGTTTTCATGTTTCCTGCTTGTGGTGCTACTGTGTAAGTATAGCTGGTCTGTTGAATTAACTGGACTACTTCGGATGCAAGCACAAAGTAACTCCATTTTTCTCAAGATGACTCCTTTAAATCTACCCCCCTAACTTATACCACATCCCCCACCTCTGGATTCAAACCAAATACCACCTCTGGCTCCAGGCAGAGGCTCCATGACACAAGCCAGAGTCCTCCTCAGTACTTTTTTGGGAATTATTGTGAAAATGGCACTCTCTTCTCTTAGATGGTTACCTGCAGGATGATACAAGCCTAGAGTTACTCTAAGCTTATTTTCCATTTTGTGGGAAATTATTGTCCAGGAAAAAGTCTGTCTAGAAAAAAGCAATTCTCAGGTAGCAAAAAAAGTAAAGCATCTTGATGTCAACCTCCTCTTTTTCTACTCTGCTTACAAAATATCCACATGAGTCACCTGAAATAGCTTTGAGTTTGGATTTCTTCATTACATGGGAGATAGATGATCTTAATAATTGCTTTCAGTTGTGGAAGTCAAGGTTCTTATTGCAATGTCTGCCTCAGTATCTAGCTGATATGGTTTGGCTGTTTTCCCACCCAAAATCTAATCTTGAATTATAATCCCCACGTGTCAAAGGCAGGACCAGGTGGAGGTAGCTGGATCATGGGGGCAGTTTCCCCCATGCTGTTCTCATGATAGTGAGCAAATCTCATGAGATCTCACGGTTTTATAAGTGTCTAGCATTTCCCCTGCTGGCACTCATTCTCCTGCCTGCCACCCTGTAAAGAGTTACCTTCTGCCATGATTGTAAGTTTCCTGAGGCCTCCCCAGCCATATGGAACTGTTAGTCAATTAAACTTATTTTCTTTATAAGTTACCCAGTCTTAGGTATTTC
Source organism: Hylobates moloch (assembly GCF_009828535.3). Classification (NCBI taxonomy): domain Eukaryota; kingdom Metazoa; phylum Chordata; class Mammalia; order Primates; family Hylobatidae; genus Hylobates; species Hylobates moloch. Next base: position 135,750,466 of record NW_026652279.1, read on the forward strand.
TTCATGGCAGTGTGAGAACAGACTAATACAGTAAATTGGTAGCTGGAGCGTGGTGCTGCTATAAAGACACCCAGAAATGTGGAAGTGACTTTGAAAGTGGGTAACAGGCAGAGGCTGGAACAGTTTGGAGGGCTCATAAAAAGACAGGAAAATGTGGGAAAGTTTAGAACTTCCTTCAGACTTGTTGAATAGCTTTGACAAAAATGCTGATAGTGGTATGGACAATGAAGTCCAGGCTGAAGTGGTCTCCTATGGAGATGAGAAAATTGTTGGGAACTGGAGTAAAAGTCACTCTTGCTATGCTTTGGCAAAGAGACTAGAGATCCGTGGAACTCTGAACTTGACAAAGATGATTTGGGGTATCTGGCAGAAGAAATTTCTAAGCAGCAAAGCATTTAAGAGGTGACAGGGCATAAAAGATTGAAAAATTTGCAGCCTGATGATGCAGTAGAAAAGAAAGCTCATTTTTGGGGGAGAAATTCAAGCCAATGGCAGAAATTTGCATAAGTAATGAGGAGCCAAATGCTAATGCCCAAGACAATGGAGAAAACGTCTCCAGGGCATGTCAGAGAGCTTCACAGCAGCTCCTCCCATCACAGGTCCAGAGGCTTAGGAGGGAAGAAATGGTTTCCTGGGCTGAGTGTACGGCCCTCCTGCTGGGTGCAGCCTTGGGACTTGGTGTGTCCCAGCTGCTCCAGTCATGGTTAAAAGGGGCCAAGGTACAGCTCAGGCCATTTCTTCAGAGGGTGTAAGATCCCAGTATTGGCAGCTTCCACGTGGTGTTGGTCCTGTAGGTGCACAGAAGATAAGAATTGAGGTTGGGAAACCTCCGCCTAGAATTCAGAGCATGTATGGAAATGCCTGGATGTCCAGGAAGAAGTTTGCTGCAGGGGCAGTGGCCTCATGAAGAACCTCTGCTAGAGCAGTGTGGAAAAGCAATGTGGGGTCAGAGCCCCAACACAGAGTACCTACTGGGGCACTGCCTAGCAGATCTGTGAGAAGAGGGCCATCAATCTCCAGGCCCCAGAATGGTAGATCCACCAACACCTTGCATCACATGCCTGGGAAAGCCACAGTCACTCAACACCAGCCCATGAAAACAGCCAGGAAGGGGCCTGTACCCTGCAAAGCCACAGAGGCAGAGCTGCTCAAGGCCTTGGGAATCCACCTCTTGCATCAGTGTGATGCATCTGGTGTATCACATCTGGATGTGAGACATGGGGTCAAAGGAGATCATTTTGGAACCTTAAGGTTTAATGACTGCCCTATTGGATTTCTGGCTTGGATAGGGCCTGTAGCTCCTTTGTTTTGGCCACTTTCTACCATTTGAAATGGGTATACTTACCCAATTCCTGTACCCCTATCGTATCTAGGAAGTAACTAACTTGCTTTCGATTGTTCAGGCTCCTAAGTGGAAGGGACTTGCCTTATCTCAGATGAAACTTTGGACTTGGACTTTTGGGTTAATGCTTGAATGGGCTAAGACTTTGGGGGACTGTTGGAAAGGCATGATTGTGTTTTGAAATGTTAGGACATGAGATTTGGGAGGGGTCGGGGCAGATGATATGGTTTGGCTGTGACTCCACCCAAAATCTCATCTTGAATTATAATCTCCATGTGTCAAGGGCAGGACCAGGTGGAGGTAATTGGATTATGGGAGCAGTTTCCCCATGCTGTTCTCATGATAGTGAGTGAGACTCTTGAGATCTGATGGTTTTGTAAGCATCTGGCATTTCCTCTGCTGGCACTCATTCTCTCTTCTGTCACCCTGTGAAGAGGTACCTTCCACCATGATTGTAAATTTCCTGAGGCCCCCTCAGTCATGTAGAACTATGAATCAATTGAACCTCTTTTCTTTATAAATTACCCAGTCTTAGGTATTTCTTCATAGCAGGGTGAGAATGGACTAATACACTAGCCAATTAGTGGTCATCTAAAGTAGGAATTTTATTCTACTCCAAAGAGGGTTTGAAAAAGTCTCCAAGATCAATCATGAAATGGTTTATGCTATTCTTTGTGATTTATCAATAATTGAAATCAGTCCCAGTTTATCTTGCACCTACTTTCAGGTGTAGATTGATTAGTAGGTAGATAAATAAATAGAAATCTTTCACACCTCTGGATACTGTGTCTCAAAAAGTATCTCAGTAATTTATCCAAAATAAAAGACTATATTTGCCGCAATAATTGGCAGACAGAAGTGTCAAGGGAAGGTATGTCGAATAATGAAGTAACAGCCATCTGTTTAAAGAGAAATTGGCAGTCTCATCCCATAAAAGGAGAAGTTATTTTCTGTGCCAAAAATCGGTCCCAGCAATGCACAAAAGACCCAGTAGTACTGTGACTTTATTTCACATTTTAAAACAATGGACCTTTGCATTCTTAGGGGTTCTGTATACCCAGATCCTTCTGTAACACAATCAAGTTTAACTCAAGTGTTCATGTTTACTGACGGTGGTCGTACTGTAAGTGTAAATGGCTTATTGAATTAACTGGGCTTCATAGGACATAAGCACAAGGTAATTCCTGTCATTCCAAAGATGACTTCTTTAAATCTATTCTCCCTACTTATACCACATCCCCACTCCCCAATCCCTTAGATGAAACCTCAGCCATTTCTCATAGCTTTTCTGTCAGCTTTAGATAATAAACAATTTAATCCAGTCTAATAATCATATGACTCCAAACCATCTTTGTTAAATATTCTATCCTCCCTCAGCTATATTTGGGGATATGCAGGTATGATGAAATGTCTTTATTTTCTTACCTAACTCTACTCTTTCTGATCACTCACTAGCCTTCATCTATCTGCTCCAGAATTTGAGCTAGGAAACAAATGTGACATAGGACATAGGGCAGAATGGCTTACTCAATTGGTGTAGGCCTTAAAGCCCTCTGAGTATGGAAGATTCCAAGTGGTGGGTCTACCTCTTTGTGGTTTTATGGGTTCCTGTTGTGGACCCCTCCCCTGTAAATACCTTAATATATGTGATGTTTTCAAGTTGGACACTTATAACTCCATCCTCAGTCTCTTATTTTCCATGGTTCATCCACTGTGGAACACTTGTTGCCTTTCCTGACATTCTTTGAGTGAAATTCCTTTCACAATGACCAATCTAATTTCCTCTAACTGGGTCTACAGTTGGTGCACAGAAAACTTATACTTTCGTGGCTCCAACAACGTCTGCCATCAGAATAGCTCTTGCTTTTAGACTCTTCAGGTATAAGACAAGTATCCAGTATCACGCACTGCTGTTCAATAAATGCTAAGTATACCAAATCAAACTCCCTAAGAGATTTTCTTGACCCCACCCCCTCCAACTACCACTAGTGATTTGCCTTGAGTTGGAGGTAGAAGAAACACCACCACACACCATGAATATGAAGGAGAAACTAGATAAACATAATGCATACAGACAACATCTACTTTCTCTCTCCAGATCCTTTATCTCCACTCCTGGATTCTCCACTTTTTATCCATGGTTTAGAAGTAGGTTTGAGATAATGCTGGATGAACCAATTTGGGGCCATCCTATTTTTTAGTCTTATCTAACACTACAGTTTAGAGTATTTGCAAAATTGGTACTGATTTTATTCTCGAACTTTTGAACATATAAGCTTCTTTTTGTTAGTGATAATAAGATGAATATTTTTTCCTGCTTGTATTGGAGCAGTTAATTCTTTAACATTTAATGTAATTAACTAGTATAGTTGGGTTTAAATTTATTACCTTATTTAAAAACTGTTATTTGGACTACTCTGTCCATCTTGCTTGTTCTAAATCTATATATTTACTTTCTTTTCTTTCCTTCATACATCTCCTCCTTTCAATGTGAAGTTTTTGTGATGACTAAAGAATAACATTTAATTTTCTCTGGGTACATTTGTCTCATGTAATAACTTTATTTCACCTAGCTTTCATTAGGTATGAATTTTTTTATATGAGTGAAATATTTGAAAATAAAAAGTGTGACAAAAATTAAATGCTCAGGATATATATTAAAACAGTACTTTTCATTAAATGTAATGTATATATTTTATAAAACATTAGTTGAATGTGCTATTTATAAGAAAAGAAGCCACTGTCCATTCAATTATGACAAAACACTGATTATAGGACTTTTTAAAAAGACTGATAAAATATGGTAATACCTTTTCTGGATTTATAAACTGGAAATGGTATAGTAAATCAGAAAATGTATATTAAAATTATCAAAATTTTCAAAATTATGTTCATATTTTCTTCTCAAGAAGCTAACATGACAAAAAATTTTGATGAGGAGCAGAGAAATGAAAACCATTTAATGTGAAATGCTTGATAAGAGTACATATTCCTAAAATATATTATTGCTCAGTGGAATTAGGGCATCTGGGAGTCCCAAATGTAAATAAATTCACATTTATTTATATATACTTGGCCTTTGATTTCCCAATAATGGTATTATGTGTGATTTTCTTTTTTTTTTTTAATTGAGATGGAGTTTTGCTCTTGTTGCCCAGGCTGAGTGCAATGGCACAATCTCGGCTCACTGCAACCTCCGCCTCCCGGGTTCAAGTGATTCTCCTGCCTCAGCCTCTCGAGCAGCTGGGATTACAGGCATGCGCCACCACGCCTGGCTAATTTTTTTGTATTTTTAGTAGAGACAGGGTTTCTCCATGTTGGTCAGGCTGGTCTTGAACTCCCAAGCTCAGGTGATCCAGCCCCCACTCGGCCTCCCAAAGTGCTGGGATTACAGGCGTGAGCCACCACGCCCGGCTTATATGTTATTTTCAGAAGCTTAAAATGTGGTTCCGCCCGGGTGTGGTGGCTCATGCCTGTTATCCCAGCACTTTGGGAAGCCCAGGTGGGCAGATCACGAGGTCAGGAGATTGAGACCATCCTGGCCAACATGGTGAAACCCCATCTCTACTAAAAATACAAAAATTAGCAGGGTGTGGTGGTACACACCTGTATTCCCAGCTACTCTTGGGAGGCTGAGGCAGGAGAATTGTTTGAACCTGGGAGGTGGAGGTTGCAGTGAGCCGAGATTGTACCACTGCACTCCAGCCTGGCAATACAGCGAGATTCTGTCCGAAAAAAAAAAAAAAAATGTGGTTTCCCAAGTCCTGTCTGCTTGTAACAACTCAAAAGCAAGAGGTGATTCTTACCTGTTGAGAACTACTGATTACCTCCAAAATTGCTGTCAATGCCTTCAGTTTGATGAGTTGCTTGGTATCCATAAGTTACTTGCTGCTGTAGCTCTGAGGAGTGAGGCCACGTCTCAATACATCTCTTATTATTCTGATTTCTGAGACTATTAGCCAGTCATTTGTTGCCACAGTGTCTAATAGCAACTAAAGTAAAGCACTAATGAGAGGAAGCCTTTGAGATATAGAGTGTAAAGAGAGAAGAGTACTCAACCAACATAACAATGAGAGAATGAATGAATGTGTACCAGGTGGAGGGTGGAAGTCTGATTGCTAAATAGAAATGATATAAAAGAAGCACAAAACGTGGTTCTCAGATGTTTGCAGGAAGTGAAGTAAAGCAAACATAAATATGGTAAAAATAAGAAAAGATATAGAAGTGAATAATTTATGTCCATTGAAGATAGTGATCATATCTTGTTTGCCTTTGTAGTATCAGCAACCACAATGTCCATGGCACAGAGTAGAAATTCAGTTCATTAATGAAGAATAAAAAAGAATGGAGTCTTAGGGATTCCAAACCAACATGTAAAGAGCTTGGAAGTTGTCACTCCTGTCCTCATAACAAGAAAAATGCTGAAAAAACTGAAAATCAACAGCCCTTCTAAGATCCATCAGACAGTTCGGTACATGGAGCAAACCACTGCCACAAAACTGGAGAGACAGGCAGGTTAAGAGTCACAGCTTACCTTTAGCAGAGGCCCGGGAGTGGAAGCCCACAGCTGAAGCCAGTATCAGTAGGAACACTTTAAACTCTCATTTATAAAATGCTGGAGGCTCAGTGTGAACTAGCTTGAAAGTTAAAAACATTCATGGGGTCCAATCTTAGGGCCCCCCACAACTTTGAGAGTTTTATCTTCCTCCGAACGCCCTACCAGGTTCTTACTGTGAAAATCTGAGAAAACTGCTCACCTGCTTCCAGCAAGAGAAGGGGAAATGTAACCATTCTGAAATATCCCCAGAGTTTCCTGTTATCCTTAACCAAGGCTGAACCTTAGGGAAAACTGCTTTATCAGCACCTAACTGGGGTTTTACCCAAATCTAACCAACCTAGGGAAAGGGAAATACCAACTCAGCCTCACTAAAAAAACCCGACAATGCCTCTCTGCCCTGCACACCTTACTACCACATCAACAGAGCTCCTGTATGATAACAGGGGATTATAGATTAGAAAACCTGCAAGCCTCAGAGTCTATTTAAAAAGTATCTAGGAAAACTGAAAGACAACAGTGGAGATGAAAACAGGCACATTACAGAAAATTTCAGCCTCTGATATCACAACTAAAGTAGACAGGAAAAACAGTCCCACTCCCAGCCAGATAAACATAAAATCTCATACAAAAGGCCTATCTACCTCAGTCCCAAGGAAGAGGGTGTTTCGTGTTCAATAGCAAATGACGAGGCATGCTAACTGGCGAAAAATACAACCTGAAGAGACAACAGACCACATTCAGATATGGCAGAGACTTTGCGATGATCAGACCAGAAATTAAAAATAACTATGATTAATAAGCTAAGGACTCTAATGGAACAAGTGGACAACAGGTAAGAAGAGATGGGTAATGTAAGCAGAGAGATGGAAACTCTAAAAAGAATTAAAGGAAATGCTAGAAATTAAAAAAAAACAGAACACCTCAGAAACGGAGAACACCTCAGTGGACACTGTCATGGACATCGGACGTGGCCAAGGAAAGAATCAGTGAGCTTGAAGACATGTCAATAGAAACTTCCAAAGCTGAAATACAAAACAGGAGAAAGAATGAAAAAGATGGAACAGAGTATCCAAGAACTGTGGGACATTTAAAAAAGGTGCAACGGGCTGGGCGCAGTGGCTCACGCCTGTAATCCCAGCACTTTGGGAGGCCAGGTGGGCGAATCACGAGGTCAGGAGTTCGAGACCAGCCTGGCCAACATGGTGAAACCCCGTCTCTACTAAAAATACAAAAAATTAGCTGGGCATGGTGGCGGGTGCCTGTAATCCGTTACTCGGAGGCTGAGGTAGCAGAATCACTTGGACCCAGGAGGTGGAGCTTGCAGTGAGCCAAGATTGTGCCACTGCACTCCAGCCTGGGTGATAGAGTGAGAATCTGTCTCAAAAAAAAAAAAAAAAAAAGTGCAACATATGCATAATGAAAATATCAGAAGGAGAAGAAAGAAAAAACAAAACAAAAACATTTAAAATAATAATGGCTGAGAATTTTCCAAAATTAATCAGATTCAGAAAGTGCAGGGACCACCAAGCAGAATAAATACCAAAAAAGTGACACCGAGGCATATCATAAACACACTGCAGAAAATCAAAGACAAAGAAAACCTTGAAAGAAGTCAGAGGAAAAAACATTTGCCTGTAGAGGAACAGGATAGGAATTACATTGGACTTCTCAGAAACCACGCAAGGATGAAGAGAGTGGAGTGAAATATTTAAAGTTTTCAAAGAAAAAACCCACCAACCTAGAATTATGTATCCAGCAAAACTGTCTTTCAAAAGAGAAAGGGAAATAAAGACTTTCTCAGACAAACAAAAATTGAGGGAATTTGACACCAGCAGGCATGCCTGGCAAGAAATGTTCAAAAAATTTTTGAGAAAGAAGAAAATTGATGTAGGTCAGATACTCAGATCTACATAAAGGAAGGAATTGGGTAAGGAATAAATGAAGGTAAAATAAAATCTTTTATTTTCTTATTGTTATTTTATTTAACTGATAACAGTTTGTTCAAAAGAATAATAGCAACAATGTATTCAGTGATTATTGCTTATGAATAAGTGAAATGAATGACATTAATGTTTAAGGGACAGCAGAAAGGAACTGAAAATACTCTGTTATGATTACTGGTACTACCCAGGAAGTGTGTCAATGTTATTTGAAAGAAGACTTGGATATAGTAATAAATATATATTGCAAACACAAGGGGAACCACTAAAGCATAAAAAAGAAGTATAATTGATATGGTAAGAGGATAAAAAGATGGAATTATATAACATGCTCAGTTGAAACCAGAGAGGGAAAGTGAGTGGGGTAGAGAGAGAGAGAGAGAGAAGGGGGAATTAATAGAAAACAGTAATAAATACTCTAGATATTAATACAAATATATTCATAATCACTTTAAATATCAATGGTCTAATCCTTATACCTATTAAAGACAGAGACTGTCAGAGTAGATAATAAAAAAAAAAGACCTAACTATATGCTTTCTATGAGAAACCCACTTTAAATATAAAGCCACAAATAGATTAAAAATAAAGGGATAGAGAAAGATATATTATGCTAATACCCATCAAAAGACAGCTGAAGTAGCAATATTAATTACAGACAAGGCTGACTTCAGGGCAAGGGAAATAATCAGGGATAAAGAGGGGCATTGCATAATGATAAAGGGGTCAATTCTCCAAGAAGACATGACAATCCTTAATGTATATGTACCTAAAAACAGAGTTTAAAAAAACATGAGACAAAATCTGATAAAAGTGCAAGGAGAAATACTTGAATTGACTATAATAGTTGGTACAGTTGGAGAATTTAACACTGTCTTTAGGTAACTGACAGATCTAGCAAGCAGAAAATCATAAGGAAGTAATGAACCAAACAGCACCATCTATCAGCTGGATCTAACTGACATTCAACTATAGTAGAATTCACATTTTTTTCAAGCTCACAAGAAACAGTGACCAAAACAGACCAAATACTGGGCCATAAAATACAGCCCATTAGTATGTGTGAGATGCAGCAAAAACAGTACTTAGAGGGAAATATATAGTATTGAATATTTATATTAGAAAAAAATCTAAGATCAATAATCTAGGCTTCTACCTTAAGAAATTAGAAAAAAGATGAGTACATTAAATCCAGAGTAGGGAAAAGAAAAGAAATAAGAGATTTGGCATATATTGCATTTGTAAGAAGTACCATTACATAGAACATTGAGGTAAAAAATTCCAAATGAAATTTTTACTGTATTTTAGAAAAAAGTTCAAATTCTGTATCTACCATTTCATATCTTGCTAGCATCAAAAATTCATCAAATCCCTCTGAGATTCAATTTTCTCATTTCATGTTTACTGCAAGAAATAAGTTTAAAAACTCATGAAAAACAGTACATTAAGCATTCTAAAATGGTAGGAGTTGATTAAGGGGTACAAAAATACAATTAGATAGAAGGAATAAGTTTTAGTATTCAATAGTACAACATGGAAATTCTACTTAACCATAATTTATTGTATATTTCAAAATATCTAGAAGAGAAGAATTGCAATGTTCCCAACACAAAAAAGATAAATATTTGAGGTGATGGATATCCCAGTTACCCTGATTTGACCTCTGCACATTGTATACAAAATAGCACATGTACCCCCAAATACGTATAACTATTATACATCCATAAAAGTGGTAGGGGTTGTCTTCATCACCAATCTCATCATCATCATCACCACCACTGCCATTACCACCATCAGCACCATAATCATCATCACATCACAATAAAATGTGCGTTGATGGAAAATATTGTACATACAAAGATAAATGAAGCCTGGTTAGATAAAAAGGTTAACTGTGGAATCCACAAGAGAATCTCCCTATTTGTTGGAGAATCTGCTGAAAGACCACCTTCTTCAGGATGCTTTCTTAGGCACCTCTGTCCTGATATTGATGACTTACCTTCTCCTGGTCCCATCTGCCTTTGTGCTGTCACTGCCCACAGTGACCCAGAGGTCAGCCACTTCATCTCTTTAGGTTCTGCTACACCATACCACTCACACACATTAGTTTATGAAAGATTTTGTAATCGAAAAAAGAGGCTGATATGATATGCCTTCCAGAAAACAAGAAGAAAATTCTCATTAGACATTTCTGCTCTGTCAAGGTCCTTCTTAGCAGCCCTGTCAACGACAGTTTTGCTTTTGTACCTTTTTCCCTCACAAGTTCTCATTCCCTCTCCCTCTCTCAAGTTTCCCTTTATAAACCTCAAATTACTCTCTCACTGATGGATACAATCATTCAGCTGTCCTTGGATGTGCCTCTCAAATCTTGTATAACAGAACGTATAACTTGTGCTCAAATAGTTTAATTTTTCAGGACAGCTAATTTCTCCCTGCTTTGCAGTCTCTTTCTTGCTTGGTCTTGGATGAAATCCTAGGCTAGTCCCAAAGCTTTTCTAGGTACCTTGCATTTTATTTTATTTCTGTTAGCCCAATCTCACATCAAAATTGTTCTCAACCAGACTAAAGCTTCCCTTTTCCCCCAAGCTAAACTTGGCTCAGAATGGGAACACTCCAGTGGGGAAAGGGTTTACACTACCCTTCTTTGTGATTTCCCCAGGCAGCCCTTCTCACTGTGCAACCTCTTGCCCCTCCTCTGTTGGAGAGGTGGAGAGGGAGGAGAGGTAAGGTTCAGAAAGCTCTTGAATTTCCAGTTGGAATCTGACACTCATGCCTTCTAGGAGTGTCAGATGCTCAATCGTTCCCTTGTCTGTCCGGGTACAGGGCAATCTGAGGGCTCTTCAGTAATCCCTAGTGGGAATCTTCCCCTGCCACTTTATGATAGGTTGATGTCTGCTATGCTGACTGCCTACAACTCTCCATATGGTTCTGGATTCCTTCAGTCCATCCCTGCAAAGGCTACGTCATTCTTTGAAGCAGTCCTCATGGTCAAAGTCCCTCTGAAATGAGCCAAGTTCCCCACCTTTCTACTCGGTTGAGATCTGGCCCAAAGGAAATATAAGCTTTCTTGCTTTGGCCACACTCTGGGAGGTGTAGGCTACTCTGAGTGCAGCACTGTCTCTAAGCTGTGGAGCCCCAGGCTGCTGCAGTTGGCTTCTTTTAGACTGGTGTCACTATCACCCAGTGCGTGAGTGAAAGAGATAACACAATGCTCTGGCAATAGTCCCTGTAAGGAAATCCTCTTTACCAACACATCTCCACCAGTTATGTCCCCATTTATATCCTGGAAGTAACAATGGTCTATGATACACCAGACTGGATTTCGTGTCACCCCTTAGCAAATTGTGCATATATGTTTATGCACCACTCTTAAAAATGTGTGAGCACTTAACAAACACAAATTATCTTAATTTTAGGGCTTCATCCAACACAAAGGCTAGGATAGGATAACTCCAATTTGAACATCCCATTTCATTGGCATATAAAAATCTACTAGGGGAAAAGAAAATCCACCAGGATTCTCTCAGCAAAACTTAAACAGGAGTATAGATATCAATTATATTATTTGCATACCTAGTAATTGATACAGCTTGGATGTTTGTACCCTCCAAATCACATTTAGAGATGCAATTCCCAGTGTTGGAGGTGAGGCCTGGCGGGAGGTGTTTGGGTCATGGGGGCAGATCCCTCATGAATGGCTTGATGCCCTCCCCATGGTAATGAGTTCACCTAACATCTGATTATTTAAAAAGGAGCCTGGCACGTCTCTGTCTCTTTCTCTCTCTTGCTCCCTCTTTCACTATGTGAAGTGCCTGCTCCCCTTTGCCTTCTGCTGTGAGTAAAAACTTTCTGAGGCCTGACAAAAACCAAGCAGATGCAGGCACTATGCTTCTTGATAATCCTTTGTAAATTATCCAGCCTCATGTATTCATTTACAGCAATGCAAACAGAGTAACACAGTTATTTAATGAATTGAGCTTCTATTTTTAAAACACTGTTTCTGTATTATTTTTCATTTCTTGTACTTTCTGTTGAATTATAAGTTCTTTGTGGGCATGCTTAAGAGATATAATCAATGAAAGAGTTGGAGAAGGTAGTTTACATGTTAAGAACCTTTCCCTATGGCACCTTCTCAATTCTAATGCCACACTTGCAGAGTCAGTAGGGTAAGGTCTCTTTCATGGTTTCAATTTTCCTTAGCTCTATTTTCTAATGTCTAGAAGTATAAAGAATACTTCTATGAACACGTAATATCTCTTTTAAATTAATATTCTTTAAAAGATTTATAGTAAAAATACCAGTGTAAACTATAGACTTCACAGGCTCCATTTAAAACCAAAACCTCAAAGTTTAATTGTTAGCTATAAAAAAAGACTTCAATCTCTTTTCATTTGCATTATAAAACTTGAACTTAATAAACCACCAGTGGTATAAATACATTAGAAGCTAGGTTGCCAATTAACATCTTTTTGGCTGTGAAGAGATAACCAAGCATAAAAAAAGTTAAACAAATTTGACTTTAATGTAATTATGTTGGAGACTAATTTAATCAGATATTTATCAGATTTCCCCATGGATCCTCTGAAGCAGCGGCATTAATATTGTTTTCCTAAATATTCAGCACAGCCAACCCTTCCATGGAAATTAGCAAAGGGGTGCGGGTGGCTCTTGCAAAGCATTTGAACCTCATTTTTCCTGCATATTCTCACCCTCTGCAAGCATTAAACCCTTTTCTGGCAATGGTGCTATTTGAATTAAGTGCACAGGCTGTTGATGCCACGTTGACCAGCTAGTATTGAGAATACACTACAATAATTGCCTGTCTGATCATACAGAGAATCCCCTAATGATCCTAGTGAGATTAGGAAAATGGGAATGTAATGGCAGGTGTGTCCAAGGGTGTCAAAAGAAATATGTCATCAAGTTAAGAAGAATCCTTAGCAATACAGGTGGAAAGCTTTGCTTCAATTGTTCTCTCATTTACATTGCCTTTTCAGCCCATTAGTGTGGTTCCGAATAGTTTTCCTCACTTAAAAATATGAACAAGAGTGCTTAAACCATACAAATTTCTGATCACTTTGTTTCTCAGCATCTCATGTGTTAGCACTCACATAGAGAGGACAAGTTTACAACGAAAGAGAGGGAAATAGAAGAAAATCTTGACACTTTGACTAAACAATTTATGTCATGGTGCTGATTTTCACCTACTATCAAGATCATTCAAGTCTCTGAAATTTAGTGCTAAATCATCATTTGAATAATTTTAACTTCAGCTCCAACTGCAGTGGATTCTAAGCTGTGTAGAATAGAGCCTTCCCTTGAGCAAGATTTTATTCACTTTTTGAAACATTTCCTAAATATATTATAGATCATCTCATCTTTTTTTATTTGCATGAAGATTTCAGATAAAAACATGACAAATGCTGCTGTTGAGTTTATTGTTACAGTTGTAAATATGCTAAGTTGTTAACGGGGGTATGGAGATGAATGACGTTGGCTTCTCATTCATTTGTGCTGTAATATAAAAGACAAAGCAAGAACTTGCCTTGCCTTTGCCTTTCTAAAAATCAACTGAGGGAAGAAATGTGGGAAGAAAGACGGTGACTCTGGTAATATCCAGTGGTCACATTTTAAAAATTTGAATATTAGGTGTTAGTCCACTTTTGCAGATTATTTCAAAACACTTGCTCAGTAAAGAAAACGGCTTTTAATGTGCTTGAGCTTCTTAATACAGATCAAGGTGTGCTACTGAGTGGGAAAAACAGGATAGGAAAGTGTAAGAAACACGGATTCAGTGGCTAAAAATGGCTTCTCAGTTATCTCTCATGATATCATTGGCCATCTCCTGGCCCATAGCCATTGATTACCATTTCATATGCTGCTTGTGAATGCACAGTTATTGAGAAAATAGTGTGCTATGTGACCAATTCTTATGCTTTTAGGGGAAAAGAGAAACTGTAAATTATTACACAAAGACATAAATATTTTTGTGAGAAACAGAAATAGACAAAATAGACTTTAGTACCATTTCTTTTTCTGGTTTACAAGATGCCTCAAATGTATTTTTTTCTGAATGGTGTTTTGAATGTATACTTATTACATCTGTCTGTTACACAACAGTTCTCAGGAAGTTCAAGAAAATCCTAGGACACCCAAGTTAGGCAACAGTAAAAAAAATCCAACAGCGTATTTTTCTACTTTCTCCAAGCCTTTGGAAAAAATTTCTTTCTCACTTCCTCTGCCTCTTATTCCCACTTTCCTATGGAATAGCAGCTGTGTTTAGCTTTATGAATTTCAATAAGATAGAACAGATGTTGCAGAGACCTCTGTTAATAATAATAATAATACAAGAAATAACCTACCTAGGATTTCTGTTGTCTACAATCAGTTCTAATTTTTTACCATTTATAATTCAAAGATGCCAAGTAAAAATTAAAGGTAAATTCCAAACAAGCTGGGCTGCTTATGTCCTGCCAATGGTAATAGAAACACTTTTGGTTTCATTGAGAGAAGGTGGATATGAAAGACTAATATACATATATTCTATATCTGTTCATAAAGCAAGTAATTGAGTCAGCAAGTAGGTAGGTTCATGGATGAACAGAAGATGTTTATATTTAAACCTAAGGCTCCTTGAAAGGTAAGCTAAAGATTATGTTGTTGGGGCTTAAGAAGTTGGCCTGCAAGCAATTCTCCTTCTTGTTAATGAGCTGTAAATGTGTACATAACTAGCTAACTCCTTGTCCACTGTCTTAAAAAAAAGAGCCTTTAGGACAAGCTCAACCATTTCTATTTGCAGCTGCGTTACAAAAGAAAGGAAAGAAACTCATGTTTTATGAATCCTAGTAAAGTATGTACCAAGCATTAAATTAACACAGTATCTATTTTATGCCATTAAATTGTTACTTAACTCTGTGCAAGACTAAACTGATTTAGAGAGGTCTGCTATAACAAAAGAGCTATAACAAAAAGATTGAAATAGAAATAATAAATAATAGAATATTTCTAACAGTTCTGAAGCCTAGGAAGTTCAAGATCCAGGTGTCAACCAATTCCGTGTCTAGGGAAGGCTCACTTTCTGCTTCATAGATGGTACTTCTTGCCGTGTCCTCACTCACACTGCAGAAAAGGCAAATGCTGTGCTCTCACGTTGGGGAAAGGGCAAACAGCTCCCTTGTACCTCTTTTATAAGGTCACTGATCCCATTCATGCCCTCAGGACTTAATCGTCTATTGAAAGGTCCCACCTCTTAATATTATCACATTGGTGATTAAGTTTCAACATGTGAATTTTGGGAAGGCACATTCAGACCACAGCAGAGGGTTTCAGAAACCTGCCCCATTAACTGGCAAAAAGCCAGGTTGGCTAATTCCTAATCTTCCTCCCCACTTGATTGGAGGAGCAGTTGTACCATAATACCTTTCAAAGAATCACCATATAGAAGATCTGCCATAGCATGTTATTTGCAAATTATATTCAGGAATGTCTGTATTAATCCAGGCTGGCATATTTTTTATTATTTCAATGTAGATTTGAGGGGTTCAGACATTTATGGAAATACTCCAATGTTTCATGTTAGCTTTTTTTAAAGAAAGAGTAATTATATTCATGCGTTTTGCTGTTTTACTTTAATATTCATATACTTTTCTGAAAACCTTGAAATACACAAATTCATTCAGAAAAAGTATTTTAAAGGACTTGGCATACACAGAAATTGTAAAACTTGTCCTATATGTGGTTATATTTAGGTTTGACATGATTATATTCTGAGAAATCTAAAATGAATTCAAATAATTTCCCAACCCAGCATTTTTCTGAGCTTATACATTTTCCAAATATATAAAAGATGATGCTACATATCTAGGATAACTTATAGTACCAATAGAGTACTATATGTTTATAGTAATGAATGCATGAGCTTACATTAAGAAAATTCTTATCTTACATACAAATCAGAAAACTAGGAGTCAGACTGATCCAACATGCTCACAGCTGTAAAGTACATATGTTTTGGCTTATGAGCCTCTCATCAAACATTTCTCAGTCCAGATGCTCAGTGACTGCAACATTCTTTTATACTCTGCATCCACTGAGGACTACTGCCCACCAGAAACAGAGAGGGTCTAGGCAGGCTCAGACTCCAGGTAGACCAGGGATACTATTGAGGTTCTTATCAGTACCAAATGTATTACCCATTCTGTACTGGTTTTTTTTGTTTTGTTTTGTTTTGTTTTTGAGACAGAGTCTCGCTCTGTTGCCCAGGCTGGAGTATAGTGGTGCTATCTCAGCTCGCTGCAACCTCCACTTCCAGGGTCCAAGCAATTCTCCTGCCTCAGCCTCCCGAGTAGCTGGGACTACAGGTGCACACCACCACACCCGGTTTATTTTTGTATTTTTAGTATAGAAGGTGTTTTGCCACATTGATCAGGCTGGTCTTGAATTACTGACCTCAAGTTATTCTCCCACCTCAGCCTCCCAAAGTGCTGGGATTACAGGCCTGGCTTGAGCCACTATGCCTGGCACCAGTCAGTACTTATTAAAAGTTCATTTTCATTTGAAAAAAGGAAAACGTCTTCAATACCTTATAAATTGATAACTATTAATTCAGTCTAAATTTCTACATAATGCATGGGAGCATATCAACATATACTTCATATTCATATTAGAAGAATAATATCTTATATAGTTACAGGTTAACAAGTTCAATTTCTTCCAGAAAATAGATGGAAATGACCTATAGAACTCATTTGTCCTTTTTTTCTTACTTGAAGAGAGATAATGGTTTAAAATCTCTACACTCTGCTTTGATTTGTCTCCCACTGTGGCCCCCTTGCTTCGAAACTGCTTTTGAATTTCCACTCCCAACACCATCCTTCACTTCTTGAGGTCTTAACAATTATTTGGGACCCAGTTTAAAGCCAACTTCTCATTAAAACCACCCCAAATCGGCCGGGCGTGGTGGCTCACGCCTGTAATCCCAGCACTTTGAGAGGCTGAGGCGGGCGCATCACGAGGCCAGGAGATCAAGACCATCCTGGATAACACGGTGAAACCCCGTCTCTACTAAAAATATAAAACATTAGCCGGGCGTGGTGATGGGTGCCCGTAGTCCCAGCTACTCCGGAGGCTGAGGCAGGAGAGTGGAGTGAACCTGGGAGGCGGAGCTTGCAGTGAGCTTAGATCGTGCCACTGCACTCCAGGCTGGGCGACAGAGCAAGACTCCGTCTCAAAAAACAAACAAACAAAAAACCCAAATCTTAGCCCTGCAAAAAAACACACAAATACTGTTCTTCCCTCCCATAGCATTTTTACACTAATCTTATAGAATTTACCATTTTGCCTCATTTTATAGTCCTTTTTGTTCGAATTTATCTCCTTCACTAGAATCAAGTTTCTTGGGGATGGGATTTTGACTGGTCCATCATTCTATTCCCATGTATAGTACATTTGCATGAAGAGTGTGTTATACATAGCATTTAAGTTGTTTTGTTGTTTTGCTTTGTTTTAAAAAATTAAGGCCAAACAGAATATGGACAACCATGCAAGAGGTTTCCACAATAATTACCAGGAAATCAGAGCCTCTATTTCCCACTGCAGCCACAGCTTTTCCTTTCTTTTTCTAATCCTCCACCTGCACAGTGAACAGTGGTCACCACGGGTTCTCACCTCCTGACAGCTAACTGAATCTTTGCTGGATTTCATGGAACAAATGGGTAAGAGACTAATCCTGTGCAAAGGTGGGGGAAACTCATGATTTTACTTGATATGAGGATAAGGAGAGAGAGGTCACAGCAAATTTATTAGTAGAAACAGGGTCTACTGGCACATCAGAAAGGCTTGTGTGAAGGAGGTGTCACAAAAACCCTGTAGTAATATAAGAGACTTTAACTTCGATATTCCATCTTTGTCTGAACAAACTCTCTAGGATTTAGTTGTAAATATCCCTTCTATTATTCTCTGATTTAATCTACTTCATTCTATTGTCAACATGTGGGAAATAAAAACAATCCACTTCAGTAATATCTTCCTTAAGCAACGTTTGAAAAACATGTTAAGCACGTTAGGTGCTTGAGGCACTTATTTAAATGTTGGTGAAGTCTGAGTAAACTGTAGCCATTTGAACATTCACGTAGGTTCTGGCTCACTGGAGTTATCTCATAAATACACTGTGGATATTTAATGAATAACTGAAGTTAACCATAGTTTCAAAATGAAAACATAAAAAATAATCTGTATTTTTTTTTTTAGTTCTAGAACCTATGTATGCCCATTTAAACTCTTCTTCCTGAATAAATATCCTGAGTTCTAAAAGTTATATATATATTCCCAACCACTTGACAAAAATAAGTGTGGGGATTTCTCAACTTCTAAGTTAAAACTATTGTAAGCAAAGAATTTATTTTAAATATTTATCCACCCTATTAAAGTTTTTGCACCAAAATCAATTCAGATAAAATCATGATTTTTACCAGGTTTAATTAAAGTCATGGTCTTATATGTGACGTATAGGTCATTTCCAGTTTGCAAATTCGCTTGAGTTGTTTTTGGAATGAATATTAGGGCGAGATGGAGTCATCCTAAACATGATGGCTGTAAGTAAACTCCTTCTTTATAAGTAAATCATTAGACTAAGTTAATATCTTGTCCCTGTAAGTTCTAAACAGTATATTTGAAAATCGGATACTACTTCCTTGGCCTCTATGTTAATGATATGTAGCTCATTTTGGCTGGCTGAGAGCTGTAGGGACCATTTGAGATATGCCTCCAAGGTAAGAATTTCAATGGTATTTGTATCTTTTTATCTAGCTTTATGCAGTTGTGGAGGCAGAATGGAGGGGGAAGAATAGAGAGGGTGAACAGTTGTATTTAACCAGAGATAGAGATTTCTACAGATATTTTTTTTCTGAAATTCTAGTATGTTCAATTCAATTTACATATATTGAGCACCTGTTATGTGCAAGGCTCAGTCTTTAATGCCATGGGGGAAACATGGGAGTCATCATTAAAGATGGCAATAATCTAGTGATGAAGATGTACATGAATAAGTTCCCTGCCTCTGAAGTGAGATTCATGCTCAGGAGAGATATACACAAAGTTTGGGGTGGATGAGAGGAACATCCTAGGTAATAACTTTAAGAAAGGGACACTTATGTTTGACTTTGAAGGGTGGCAAAATTTTGACAGGCAGACCTGGGAGGAACAGGCTTCTTCACAGATGGAAAAGTGGGGGAAAATGCTTAGAAACATAACAGTACATGTTGGGTTGTATAAGGAAAGAGGTATGGTAGGTCAAAAAATTGAATTTATGGAGTTATGGTGAGGGTATAACTATAAAACAGTAGTATTTGAATTGTGTACTGTGGGCAATGGAAGGAAAACTGGTGGGAAGGAGTTATGTTCTTTTGTTTTGATTTTCCACATAAATCTTTTATGTAATAAGATTAAGAATAAATAAAGACGTTTTAGAAGGGTTATTCTAACAACAATAAATCTTATCGTTTAGTAATGGAGACTTGGAAGTAGAGCAACCAGTTAGGATGCCATTTCAGTTTTCTAAGTGACAGCCTCAAGGTGACAGCAATGAGAATTCAAAGGAGGAAATCAATACGAAAGACACTGTGAGGACAGAATTAAGAGCACTTAACCACAGATATGGTTTGGCTGTGTCCCCACCCAAATCCCATCTTGAATTTTAGCTCCCATAATCCCTATGTGTCATGGGAGAGGCCTGGTAGGAGGTACTTAAGTCATGGGGGCAGGTTTCCTATGCTGTTCTCATGATAGTGAATAAGTCTCATGAGATCTGATGGTTTTATAAAGGGCTGTTACCCTGCACATGTTCTCTTGCCTGCTGCCATGTGAAGAAGGATATGTTTGCTTCTCCTTCCACCATGACTGTAAGTTTTCTGAGTCCTCCCCAATGATATGGAACTGTGAGTCAATTAAATCTCTTTCCTTTATGAATTACCTAGTCTCGGGTACATCTTTATTAGCAACATGAGAATGGACTAATACAGCCACCAAATGAGCATGAAGACGGAGGGAGAGAGTAAGGAGACCCAGATGTTTCTGAGGAGGAAGTTTCTGAAGAGAATCCCAAGATGAGGACTTAAGAGAATTGCACACATAGGGGCTATGATTGTCAGAATTTGCCACCTCTGGGCTGGCACTTGGTACTGGAGTGGGAAAGGAAGATTGACATTTGAGGCAATGGTATTGTAAAAAACTAGGGGATTACGCAGAAATTCGGGTACAAAATTGAAGTGCACATTGCTAAGGTGCCAGATGAAAGTGCCAAATTCAGAGTATGAAGTCAGAAATCTAGGTCCCAGGAGAAAGAGCAAGTATGCGTGAGACAAGAACAGGAGGGCAGAGGTTCTGGGGAAATGCTGCCACTGAGTCCCAACTGGCCAGGGTGAACATGGCCCGGCTTAAAGAACCAAAATAGGAGAATCACTTTTGCATCTTATGAGGGAGCTTGAGGTGCACATATAGACAAATTGCTTGAAACTGGATTTGGAATTCAGGGGGAAAGAAGGACGCTAAAAGTGGAGACAATCTGGATTCATCTTCATAGAGGTGGAATTAATGGCATGAGAAAGATTGTCACTGAAAGGAAAAATGTAGAAAGGGAAAATGATCTATGTTGCAATATTGGTGAAATGGGTTCCAGTAAAAGTTGAGTAGAGAAAGAGTAACCAGGCTGGTGGGTATACATTTTTCAGTCAAAAAACACCATGTTTGTAAAAAATAAAAACAAAAAAAATTACTTTTCCATACTTAATAGATGTCTCAAACTTCCATTTTTTTCTGAAACCTTACTCTGGCTAATACATTTCAGTGTTTTTTTCAGTCATTTCATGTTTAATATTCAGTTAATTCATCTTTCTCCCTGCTTATGCCAGACCCCGTGATATGGTTTGGCTGGGTCCCCACCCAAATCTTATCTTGAATTGTAACTCCCATAATCCCCACGTGTTGTGGGAGGTACCCAGTGGGGGTAATTGAATCATGGGAGCAGTTTTCCCCATACTGTTCTCGTGGTAGTGAACAAGTCTCACGAGATCTGATCTGCTTTCTTTTGGCTCTCATTCTCTCTTGTCTGCTGACATGTAAGATATGCATTTCGCCTTCCACCATGATGGTGAGGCCTCCCCAGCCATGTGGAACTGTGAGTCCATTAAACCTTTTTTTCTTATAAATTGCCCAGTCTCAGGTATGTCTTTATCAGCAGCATAAAAATGGACTAATACACCCTGGGAGCCATCTTAGTCCCTGAAGGCTCACATGGTGCCATGGCATTAGTGGGGAGGGAGCTTTTAGTGCTTGGTGGTCAGAGTGGGCCGAGCTGTAACTCTTACTCCCTGATTCTTGTGCATCTCAGGTAGGGTTTACTCATCTGCCCATGTAGGATATGGTGGACTTTCATTCTTTATGGATGTCTGAACTCCTTTTACCTGACCAGCATATCACTATTACTACTTCCAGCCCTCTTTCAACTAACTTCTTCTGTCTTCTAGAAAGCAGATATCTCTAGTGTTGAGGGATAATCTTTGTGGTTGCCTTAGGCTCCCTCTGAGAAATAACACCCAAAATAGCCACTTGTATTCTTGCCACATTTGCACAGCAAACTTATTTAGGCTACAGACATGTAGGTATCAGACAAGAAGAACACAAATCTATGCTACTCAAGAATTGTCCCACACTTCTCTGAGGATGCCTATTTGCTTACCAACTACTGTAACAGTTGCTCATATAAACTACTAACTGGAATCAAAGATGGTGAAGAGTGTGAATAAATTTTGACTTCCACTGACCAAAACTTTTAATTGAATGCGATTTAAAATGGACATATATTTATAGAAGCTCTCTTTCTGAGCATTGGATTATGATGGACTTCACAATTCTTCAATCAACTTTATGCATAAAAAGCAAATTTGTTTAGTCAGCTGATGAAAGCTGTGAGTTTCATGATGTCTTATTTTTAGACCCTGCTGTGTGTGCCTGGAGCCCTCTGTGAGAACTCCTCAAGTCTTATGTGGCAGCGGGAGTTTTGGGGTTGCCCACTGCATAGGGGTTTTAGCAGTTCCTTAGATAAACTTTCAGAAAATCATCCTGTTTTCAATCCTACCCGACAGGTAACTGGTGCTTCCAATTTCTGCTTGTTTCTAGGATCCTGGGATGAAAATTGGCTTTCACTGTAGGAAGTTATGCTTCAATATTGCTGCTTTGATAATAGTTACCATTTAACTTTTTGCTTTCATCTTTCAAAATGTGTTAACTCTTCTCGTCCATTTTCATCTCTTCTCCTTTTATCACTGTTCTTGTTATAAAAACTTTATATCTTTAAATCTTCTTTATTCTTTTAATTTTATAATAGTGGAGTTTCAGGATGTAGCAGAGAAAAATTTTATATCATTAAATCTTCTTTATTCTTTTAATTTTATAATAGCGGAATTTCAGGATGTAGCAGAGAAAAACAAATTCCACTGAATTCCACTAACATATTCCACTGAATTCCTTCTATAGCATTTCTAAGTTCCTGAGAAACTATGATGCTGAGTTAGGTATGATTCAAGGTCATTAAAGCCATTTAATACAGTAGCCAATGAGCAAAATGTAAGATAGACATTGGGCTCAATAAAGGCAAACAATCATAGCTATCAAGCAACAAAGGCAAACAATCATATTTATTGAGCCAGACTGTTTTAATCTCTTTACATTTTAAATAATTTAATCCTCACATCCATATAAGGTATGTTCTATTTTAAAGATGAAGAAATTGAGACAGAGAGGTTCAGTAAATTAGAGGTTTCACAGCCTCTAAATGGTAGAGGTGGAATTCAACCCCAAGCTGCTTTATATCTGAAATAGAAACATACTAGTATCTTCTTTGGGGACAGGGATTTAGGGTTAGGATTTGGCCCAAGTAGAAGCCAGATTGTTATCTTTTCTTTCTCCCCTTAAATTCTACCTCTATTTTTAAGCTGTTATTATGCAAGGCCACTATATAGTCCATTAAGCCTAGGCTACAAGATTGTAGAACTCCAGGAAAGACATTCAGAGTAGTCTAGGCTTATCTCTCTTAATCATGGATTAGTAGAAATAGACCTGCCCTGGAAGCGATGATCTTGTATGGGGTAAATCACTACAACATTCAGGGAGTTGGTGTTAATATCTGTGAATTGAGGAAATTATATTAAATGATAATATTAACAGTTCAGATTTATTAAGCTCTGTTTTATGCTAAGAACTTAATACATACATAAATGTGTTTTTATCATTTAATTGTTTTTTAGCTTGGAGATGACATAAGTAAACATGTATCAACTTGTTTCATCACTCTCTTTTTTAGGACACAGATCCCAATTTCCTAAGTCTTAAGTTCAAAGCCATCTTTATTTTTTTAAGGACCTGTACATCTTTCATATTTGTATTCTAACAATGTTTCCAAGTTTAATTTTATCTCAATTTTATTAAGTCCTCCCTATTTTATTTATCCAGACCATACTGATAACTTTCCTTTCTTAATTAAAGCATATATACAAGATGCAATGTATCAGTGATTAAATACAGGGTTATATTCATCTTCTTTTGTATGTTTGCTTTGTTTCAACAAAGAAAGTATAGGCTTGTGGAAAATAAATACAATATGTTGTTCTTTCTTTGAAAAAGTCTCTGTGATGGTTAATTCTATGTGTCAACCTGACTGGGCCAAGGGTTGCCCAGATTAAACATTTCTGGGTGTCTGTGAGAGTGTTTCTGGATGAGCTGAGTATTTGAATTAGTGGACTCAGTGAAGTAGGTTGCCTTTGCCAGTGTTTTGGGGTATCAATTAATCCAGTGAGGACTTGAATTAAAAAGGTGAAAGAAGAAGAAATTTGACCACACCACCTCCTTTTCTTTCTCTGCTTCATTGCTTCCTGAGCTGGGACATCTCTCAAACTGAGAGATGGGACATAGCCCAGACTAGGATTTACACCTCAGATCCCCTGGCTGTCAGACCTTTAGATTCAGACTGAATGAAGCCACCAGCTTTCCTGGATTTCTGGCTGGACTGTGGGACATCTCAGCCTCCATAATCATGTGAGTCAACTCATAATACATTTATTGGTATATATGTATGTGTGTGTGTATATCTGTTGGAGTGTGTATGTGTGTCGGTGTGCATATAGATACACACATATATCCTGTTTGTTCTGTTTCTTTGGAGAACCCTGACTAATAGAGTCTCCTATAAAAACTCATGTAATGCTTGGCGTAAATTGAATGTTTGTTGAAATGTAGTAATTTACATCTTTGTTTCATTTTCTTTACTGTATTCTCTTGGAATATTTTTATATGTATTAATGCCATGGTGATACTAAAAACTCATCACACGATTTTTAAAAAATTGGCATAATGCTTGACTCACAGTTGGTGCTTAGATTAGATTAGTTGAGTAATTATGAGAACAAAGAGGTCGTATGAGAAAACATCAGAAATATATTTCTCAAAAGTTTATAGAAGATAAAAACTATCTCATTGAAGATTGTATGTCTATAATTATATCAGAAAAAATGTTGGCAAGGATTTGGAGAAATCCTGCTTGAAGGACTCTTCAATTGTACTTCTCTTGACAGCCCTCTCAACCCAGTATGAAATTATAGTACACTCCAATGGAGCACAAGGTTGTTAATACATCTTGAAAGTAAGTCCATGGCAAGAAAAAAAAACCTTTGTTTATAGCACTTTGAAGGTAACTATCTGTTCTATTTCCCTAGATCAGGGGATGGCACACTACAAGAGGCAGGCCTAGACACTGCCTGTTTTTTTAAATAAAGTTTTATTTGAACACAGCGATGCCAATTTTTATTTTTATTTACATATTGTTTATGACTACTTTTGTGCTAAAACAAAACAGTTGAGCAGCCCACGGAGCTGAAAATATTTGTTATTTGTCTCTACAGAAAAAGTTTATAAACCCCAATTTGGAATATCTTACCTATTCCTATTCCACAGTAGTTGGTTCACAAATGCCTCCAATTAATCCACTCATTTGTCTTGTGTTGAAATCTATCTGATATGGACCACATAGTAGCTTCATGTGTAGGAAACATAAGATTGAATCTTGTAGGAAAGTACTCTTTTCCTTTTTCCAAATTTTAAATGATAGCAATATGAGTTTGGTATTGTAGAAACCAAACTATAAATTTAAAAATCACAATTTCTAGGCTGGCCGTGAGGACTGTGATTCTGAAGGTAAATCTTATTCTCTTTTATTAACAAAACAGCTATTCTTTGATTGACAACATCCCGCCAAGTGCTGTTGCACATATTTACCTGGAACTAATAGCTATTTCAGAAAAGAAAGAATGTTTGCCTAATTGTAACTTATCAAATCCTATAGGAATTATAAGTACTGCAAACATATCCATCAGTTCTAATACAGAAAACGGTGTGGGAATAACTTTGCCATGGGCAGTATAATTTTGAGAAAAAGCGGCTTCTCCTGATCAATCAGTCTGCTTTCTTTGTTAGTTTCCTTTTGCTTTGGAAGTGACTTTAATGATTACATGGAGTAGTTATTTTAGCCTAGATTTTCAAATGTGTTTCTTCCTCCATTGCTTAACTGTTATGTTTTGATCCTTATTCTAAGGATTCTGCTTTTTTTTTTTTTTTATTGTATACTACTTCAATTTTATTTGGGAAATTAGTTTTTGAGAAGTATAGATGAGAAATTGAAATTATATAATTGAGTTGTCACATCAAGCATATGTATGAATCTATATCAAGGCATTTAATTCAGTTAATTTATGTGGGGTCTGTTGCTAAAAGCCAGACGTAGGTGTCCCTGATTAGCTGTGACATAAGGGGAAATCATGTGACTATTCTAGTCATGGTAGAGAAGATATTTAGATTCATCCTGTAATTAGAGCTTTCAGAAGGACCATAATTATATATTACATTACATACTTCTCCAGGCCATTGCACACAAAGGGATCTTTTTGGGAATTTAGAAATAACTGTAATAACATGAATTTTAATGATTGACAGTTATAGGCTAAAATGTAATCATGAACCCAGTGGCTTTTTTTGTAGGAAAAATTTTACTGACTTGCAAATATATTACTTGGACTAAACACTTCTTATATGCTAAGTGAAAATATAAACATGTCTCATAAGAAAATAAACAGAAGTAAAACAAACAGAAAAACCCAAAACTTTTCAATTGGGTGAGTAGTCCCGCTGTTGCTTGTCACTTAATTTTTATAGTCCTCTATTTGAACTTTATGAATTTATGTTCATAAGCATGAATTAAAGAAATAATTATTTTCTTTTACGCTTTCTTCAGGTAGTATACCAGATATAACTTAATGATTATATTGTAATGAAAAGAAATGGAGCTGAGACACAAATATGCAACATACTGTAATCAGGTTTTGTAAATACAGGGATCAAATGCACTGCTTGGTCGGGCATGGTGGCTCACGCCTGTAATCCCAGCACTTTGGGAGGCCGAGGCAGGTGGATCACTTGAGGTCAGGAGTTTGAGACCAGCCTGGCCAACATGGTGAAATCCCGTCTCCACTAAAAATACAAAAATTAGCAGGGCATGGTGGTGCACACCTGTAGTCCCAGCTACTCAGGAGGCTGATGCAGGAGAATCGCTTAAACCCAGGAAGCAGAGGTTGCAGTGAGCTGAGATTGTGCCATTGCACTCCTGCCTGTGCAATAAGAGTGAAATTCTGTCTCAAAAAGTAAAATAAAATAAAATAAAATAAAATAAAATAAAATAAAATAAAATAAAATGCACTGCTTATATGCAGAGCAACAAACACTGAATACACATGATCTATATTCACGACCAGTTACAGATATTTATCTAGAAGCACTGGTCTGTACTGAGATGTACAAATATCAAAAATAAGCCTATAACATCTCCTTATTTAATTTAAAATTATCAATGGTGTTTATTGCAAAGGCTGCCCCACACAGATTTAATGAAAGGTCTGTTTCACCATCAGAAAGACCAACTCCTTTTACACTGTCTTAGAAGTTTTATTCCTAATTTATCATAATGTTTATTGAGTGTCTAAAGGAGGACAGAAATCTTCCATCACAGGTCTCGGCTGAGACAGAATCCTCTCTGACTATTGATATTTCCCCTTCCAGATTGGAGAGACATCTTCAATTGTTTTCAGAACTTAATTTGAGAACCGAATGAAAGCATTTTTCTGATAAACACATTCTCTTTCTCACAGGCTTAAAATGCTGTGTGTGAGCAGCATTAACTTTTATCTTCATATAACACCAAAAATTGATATGATAGAACTATAAAAAAACTAAAAAAAATCAGTAGTTGATATATTTATGGAGGAAGCAGTTTTAAACTACATGAAAAAGGCTTAGACGACTCTGGCCTGTACTGTAGAGCTGGTATTTATTTTATAAGCATGAAAGTCTTGATATTGAGTCACACCTACCAAAAGAAAATAAAAGCCCCCCAGCTTTTTTTTTTTTTTTTTTTTTTTGAGATGGAGTCTCACATTGTCTCCCAGGCTGTATTGTCTCACATTGGTACAATCTCGGCGTACTGCAACCTTGGCCTCCTGGGTTCAAGCGATTCTCCTTCCTCAGCCTCCCGAGTAGCTGGGACTACAGGCACATGTCACCATATCCAATTAATTTTTGTATTTTTAGTAGAGACGGGGTTTGGCTAAGTGTTTTGCCAAGTTGGCCAGGCTGGTGTTGAGCTCCTGACCTCAGGTGATCCACCCTCCTTGGCCTCCCAAAGTGCTGGAATTACAGGCGTGAGCCACTACACCCAGCCAAGAATGTTATTCTCTTCAATGAGCATCTTTCAGTTTGATTCTTTTACTCCTATGGCAGTGAACATATATCGTGGCACTACTGCCTCTAATTTGATTATTGTTCACGGTGAAAACTGTAAACTCAGGTAGATGTAAGAATGCCTCTGTAAACCCTGTAGCCAGGCCATAATATTTCCACTTAATTGGAAGTGTCTTCATATAAATGCAGTTGCCAACTTTTGTTTTAGTCAACTTTTATAATTATTTTTGCAGTTCAAAAAATACTATCAACAAATAAAGGAGAAATCATAGTATGCAAAATATAATTTATAAATATCTGAATATCTTTACTTTAAAATGAAAATATTATGATAACCTTATATAACTATGAAAAAGTCATGATTTTTAAATGAAAAAGAGTGATTCCATTAAAACACAATAATAGTAATAACAACATTTCAACATATATATCAATTTCATATAGGGATATTTACTGGTTATAGAGAGAAGGAAGTATTAGACTGGTTTCTTGTTCTTGAAGAAACTAAAAATATGATTACTTTTTGCAATGGAACACTTAATAGAATTAAACCATAAAGTATTTTCAACTTCAAGGTTTAGTAATAATTACTATACTAGCAATTCAGAAAACAAGGGAAAGTTACAGAAGAAAATTTATCTCAAAAGGATATTCTTCCCATCATTAGGCAGTGATGGCCAGACTTTTAGCGGGGCAAGGCCTATGTATTATAACTGTAAGAAATAATGTTCTTACCACTCCCCTTTATGGCTAATAATAAGAATGTAAAGCATATGTATGTATGTATAGTTCAATCAATGTGGATCTTATAAAAGGTTATTGTAAGAGTTCTCCTTATTTTCAAGAGTCTTAAGGCACAGCTTTTTGTTATTTAAGCTCTAGTCTTCATATTTCAACAAATTATGTTGTTCGCCTCTACATGACTAAAAATAATGAGCAGCCACAGATATTGAACTTTATATAACATTTATTAATATAAACCAAGATCATGAATGAAAGCAATAACTACCGCAGTGTCACTAATGAGGAAATATTTTTAAATGTTATGGATTTAATAGCACACAAACCTTGGCTGGCACAATTTAAAATGATGAATACAATTTAAAGACTAATATTTTACATTTATGATCAATAAATTATCAGGAACCATGTCATAGAGAGTCTAGTCATTAGTATAATTTTAAAAATTTGGCCCTAACACAACATGGTTAACACTTTACACCAAAAATAGTTTTCTTAATTTGATATAGTTATCCTTCATTCACAATATGTGAATGTAAGGTTATATTTTTGTTTAAAAAAGTCTTATCAGTATGACTATATTAATTTATTTCCTTATAATTAATTATGCACAAATATACATGACTATATTTTCTCTACAGTGAGGAAGTAATGATAGTTATCACCTGAAAAAGTTGTATAGAAAAATATATTTTGAGAGAGACCACATTCACATCACTTTTATTACAGCATATTGTTATAATCTTTTTTTATTATTAGCTATTGTAAATCTCTTTTTGTGCCTAATTTATAAAATAATTTTATCATGGGTATGTATAGGAAAAAACATAATAGATAGTGGGCTTGGTACTATCCACTGTTTCAGGCATTCACTGGAGGTCTTGGAACATATTCCCCCACCGATATGGAGAGAGACTATCATGTTGAAATCAGGTTCTTTGATTGATATTGGAAATAACACAGCAAATCTCTCTCTTCACTTCTTTCATCTTCTGTGCATTGATGGGAGCAGACCAAATAATCTCTAAGTTTCTTTCAGTCGTAGTACTCTACAATTCCAGCTAATGTGTTCCCTGCTAATCGGTGGCTATTTCCTGCCAATTCCCCTCTCATTCTGCCTCCACTCTCCATTGTAACTGTCTTCCTCTAATGATGATCAGTTTCAAAATTAACCTCATTTTTCTTCGTTTTTTTTTTGTAAATTGTTTTTTATAGTCAGATTTCACCATGACTGTCATTTTGCTTACGATGTTTTACATATTCACTAGTACATTGTATTTATTATATTAATGGTAAACTGATTCTAGTTGAGCTGCTCATGGGATAGAGATTTGCGCATCTAATCTAGCAAGGAGTGAGGAATTCTCAAATGAGCTCTGCACAGCATACAGATACTAATACCAAGAAATACAAACAAACAGATAAAAGATGCATTTTCCAGAATCAAATATAGTGTCAGTGTGCAAAACAGAAAAATAGAATCGATAGAATAAGATTAAAAACAGAACCTATCAACAGAGATAATGAAAGCAGAATCTGACTAAAATGCCAAATGTGAAAATGTCCTATCTTTAGAACTTTTGTCAGCTCTGCCTATTCAAAAATAAAAGCTTGGAACAATGCATGATACATGCATATATAGCATAATAGGTTACCATATAAATACACATACCTACATTATACATATATTCCATCCTGGCTGTTATTACATTAATATTATTAGTTAATATTATATATTAATAAAATCAGCACTGATATTATTATATAGTATATACATATAATCTATGCTGGCTAATAAAAGTAGATACTAATTTTTACAAACATTACAAAAATTATGCAGACAAGGACTTTGAAAGACACAGAGCTATTAGTTAACAGATTTTTAAAAAACTTCTGAACAATGACTTCTTTAGAAGCAAACATAGCTACAATAAAATGGAAAGAAAAACAGGTATCTAATATAATAGCATTTTGGCCTATAAGGCCCCAATTATATCAATAAATTCAGAAAATCAAGCCAAATAAAACTGATGTGATAGTAGAAACAGCAAATACATTTTCAGATAATAATCTTTCCATCACAGTAGAACATCAGCTGAGGTTAGTTATGCCAGTTTTTCTAGATTTACCAAGATCTTATATGGAGTTACCATGACTTTACCTCTTCAACATATTGCTGCTAGTTTTTGGGCCATTGTCTTCCCTAGATATTGTTGGAGTTTGTATTAACTCTTTCAAGTTTTATCCAGCTCAATGGTGCACCTTATATTCTATTTCCATGAACTTCTAATTAATATCCAGGGAACAGTTTAGGAACTGAGAACATCTTGTTTAACCCACTCAAGTCACACTTAGGAAAACCTCGGAGGTTTTCACCTTGTTTGGATGCTACATAAGAATGCAATTCAGATTCAAAAAGTGTGTTCTGAAATCTTACGTGGAACACTTCCACTTTGTAAAAAGAATCTTTCACAGTATATGAGGATAATCTATCTACCAAGTGTACTGGATGGATTCCCAATGAACTTTCCTCATGTCTGACTTGTTCTTGGGTCTTCTACCTCTTTTTTCCTAATGGCTGTTTTTCTTTTTTTTTTCTCTCTCTTGTAAGCACATGGACATACTAATAAATATGTTTATACTAAATATTCAAGCAAACCCCTTTAAATCCTGAGTTTCTTCTGGCTATAGGTGTTTTCCCTCTGTCCATCTCTACTAATGTTTTAAAAAGATTTTCCCATAGCCACTTTATTTGCTTTCTACTTCCCAGTGTTTCACTTTTTTTTTTTCATGTCATGGCACACAGAGATGATAAATGGCTAAGCCTATCAGCAGCTATGGGGATGGTTCCAGAGGATCCAGCTGCCCCAGGACCCTCTGGTTATTCCAGAGTGCTGAGAGAATCAATAACATGGTGTTCCTGGAACCTGCCAGGGCTTGCTGCTGAGCTCTGCTCAATTCAGCTCTTACCAACCTACATTTTGCCTGCATCACAAACTTGACTTGTTTCCACTCAAGGTCACTGAAGACTTATTTGCTGTTAAACCTAACATACCCTTTCACTGTCCTTATTTTATGTAAAATAAGCATTTTAATTTAAAGCAACATTTGTCACTGTCGGCCACTTCTTCCTGCAAAGTCTTGTGTCTCTTTCTGCGATCCCAGTTTTTACTTCTTTTTCTGCCTGTATTGAACACATTGTGTGCATTACCTTACATCATCTTGGCTCACTTTTATCTCAGCAATTGCTGTAAAAATCAGCTTTAGCCTCATGCCATGTGACTCAGAAGGTCTATGGTGCTAGAGGACTTTATAGTGAGAGAAAACATTCTGTGCGCACATTTGGTAGGCCCCAGTTGTACAGAGTTTAGTAGAGATCCCTAGGTTCTGAAGCAGGGCATGCTTTCTGCTGCAGAGAACTGCTCATGTATTGAGAAGTAGTTCTTGGCAGGCCCCTGGGATTAGTAAGACTGACTGTCTCACCATGAGAAACTAAGTGACTGTGAGATCAGAGGCAACATCATGAGCTGGATGTTATCAGGTCCAACAACTCATAAGTTTGGCCTCCTCCAGTAGCAATCAATTATACTACGGTGGAGATGATTCATTTAGAAATGGGACTGAACAGGCCTGGGGGGCATAAGTACGTTTTGCAAGCATCTGGCATGGCCCAGATTCCTATAGCAGCTATACTCTTTTACTGATGATTCTCTCTCAACTTTTACCTGTGGCTTCTTAGTGGGAGTCCTTCTGAATATCGAATAGAGAAGGAAACCATCAGTCGGATTCACAGATGAGTTATTCCTGATATCTTGGTCCTGTTGTAACATTATAATCCAACTCAGAGGTGACCCTGAAGGATAGTAGTGAAGGGAAATTCTCCTAGTGGGCAGAGCTGCAAGCTTGTATGGAAGTAGATATGATTTGGGGTACAGATGCACAAAGTCTCCTGCACAGGAAAGAATGGCTTAGCCAGTTGATCCAGGTATAGGAGGAAGCAATATTGAAAGACTGGAAATAAGGAAGTCTTAGAAAAAAGCATGTGGGTGGACAATGAGAATGGACCCAAAGTGTGCGGATGTTTATATTTTGTGTTAATAGCTATCAGAGACTGCTCTCTGCAGAGGACCATTCACAAACCTGATAGCCAGGTAGGCTCATGCTGTGAATGTCAGCCTGCTTCTTCCTGTTGAGACCCAACGCTTCTGCAATGGGTCCATGAGCAGTGTGGGTATGTATGCTGGTTATCTAGCTATTGCTTCTCAGCTCTAAATTCAACCTTTTTGCCTACTTTGTGACTGTAGATATGGTTCCTTTAAATAGTTTTCCTTTACCAGGTGGCACAATGTTATAAGCTTTGTTAGTGGAGTGGGTGGGAGAGACATTGCAGGGGGAATCACTGCTCCTTCTTGGTTCTATTGTACTTGCTTGGCAGACTCCTATAGCTTGCTGGTCTCTCCAGCTCTGGTCCCAGCAGTGCAGGGCTGCCAACAGCACCCAGCAGCCAGCAGCTTCGCCCACTCTGGTGGTTTTATAGCCCAGTGCCTAGGGGGTATCTTTGTCCATGAACAACTTTCCCCAGAACCCTAGGGAGCAGATTCCCAGCAAGTTTCAGGGGGCAGATTTCCAGCAAGTTCTCCTAGTACGATACCATAGTGACTTTACTGCCATCCAGTGAGACACATGCATATCCTCTCCAAGGTCTGATCTCAGCCCTGAGGTTGGGAAGCCTCTTCTTGTTTCTCTATCTCACCCCTAGGGGTAGTGTCTAGTCCTTTTGTTTGCTATTCCTGTATTCTTTAGGATTCTCTTGATTTCTTACTAGTCCATCCCTCCTTATCTAAATATCCCCGTATTATTTTTATATTAAACTTTCCCTGTTTAAATTATAGTATGATTTTTGTTCCCTGATTGGATTTAGCCTAATACACCATGGTAGCAGGGAAAGAAGACATGCATGGGCCCAACTAAAAGGGCTCTTTCTTACTAATGTCCATCAATGCTACTGGCACTGCTGAGTGGCTAACTTACAGCACCAAAAGTTAAAGCTGGGATCACATTTTGGTTCTATCCTTGAGTATTCCAGGCAGCCATTTGGTGACAAGTTGACTGCCATTAGACTCCATGAAGTACACCTATGTTCCTGCCCAATGACAACTATAAATGAGCAATTGCGGCAATCACAATGCAACCAGAGTTAAACAGCTTTGAGCTCCATCTCCTCATGGATGAAATCAGCCCATCTGCAAGTGAGCAAGATAAACCTACTTCAGTGCTGACCGAGGATGAGGGAAATCTAGAATGGGTGGTAGAAGAAAGACATGGTAATATTAACAAAGGCAAAAGGGTGACATTAGCTGGGAGTGTTAGGTTGTTCTACTTACCCTTGTATATTGAGTATTTTTTAGCAATTGCAGACAGCTACTAAATCAAAGTGTGTTTGATGGATGGGGCATGAGCAAGGAATAGATCATATGAAACCTTTTTGTGCCCCACCTCTTATTTTCTTGGCCCTTCTTTTTTACTCCAGCTATGACTGTGCACCTACCTGCTCATACTGCTGAACTGAAAGCATCTTCCCTCATATATAGGTATATATCTCAGGGCTTCCTTCCTACTACCACATGAACCATCTTCCCTCTTATCACCAAATCTAAAAGTGCAAGAGAGTTAACAACCAAAGGTCACATCTTAACCACTAGGGACAGAAGCCCGTGAATGGGTAAATGCCTACTCTTTCTGTCCCAAGGCATGGACAAGTTTGAGGAGCATTCTGCATGGGTCCTTAGATATCTATAGTAGGACTGACTCCTCATTGCCCATAACAGTGGTGAGCTCAACAAGACACCTTGGACTGACTTTCTCCCACTCCTTGTTCTACAGTCCCTAGTTCCCCATCCCTATTATTTGGAATCACTTAACAAAATAAACTACCTGCTCCAAGGCATTATCTCAGGCTCTGGTTACAAGGGGGAAGCTAGGCTAAGACAGAGCTCTCTTGTTTTTTATTCTGAGCTTTCTACATGCACTCCTCTTCTGTTGGCTGTCCTTTAAGGGCTGATATGTCACAGGGCTCCAGTGTTGGCTGACTTCTTCTCCAGTCACTTTCCTGTTTCATCTCACATGCTCTCCTACTTTAACCATGATCTAATCACTGAAAACTCCCAGTCTGCTCCTCCCATCCACTTCACTCTTCTGACCTGTACAACTACATCTCACACTCTAGCAGACCTTTTGCTGTAAATGTTTTAATGCAGTTTAAATGTCACATTAAAAAGAAAACTGAGCTCACATTTGCTATCCCTGTCCCTCAACTGCTCTGCTTGTGTTTCCTATTTATTGAATGGCATCATCGTGCTCTGAGTCACACAGGTTAGAAAGCTGTAAATGAATCTTGGTAGCTCCCTTTCTATGACATATCAGGTGAGCAATGAGCAAGACATGCTTATTTTTACCTTTTAATGCCCTCAGTTTTCTCTCTACTTTCTACTGCAGTAGCCTCTGGTTTACTATCAGCTCTTGCCTCTCAAAATCTGTACTAATCCTCAGGAAGGGAGGTCACAAAAGTGGATAGAGTCAGTGAATGCGACAGAGATAGCACAAGGAAACTAGTTGTCTGTTGGCTCCTTCCATGCATCAGGGAACTGTACTGAACCTAGCATGCTATCTAGCACATACTCAACACTCAATAGACATTTCTCAAGGAACTAAATACATCTTTGACTCCTGGGGCAGATGCTTAGTCCATGAGAGACTGTGATTTAAATGAGTAAGAGAATGAGGAAGAAAGGATTTTACTAAAATATTTTAGGCTAGTCTTTTATACACCTTCAAAATACTGTCCTAAAAATATAAAGAAACTTCATTTGTTAAGACTTTACCAATAACATGGTGTTTAGCATGCTTTTATTCTAAATGTTGGTTCATTGAGCCTGAAGAGCCTTTCATGCCCATAAGAATATTAGAATGCAATTGGCTAATGTTTATGATGGCATGTCATATATCTCTCATGGATACAATAGTTCTGGATATTTCTAGGGATGGTAGGTACAAACATAATGTTTTAGCACACTTTCTTTAGTGACAACATCATAGAATAGAGGGAGAATACAGAATTGGGGAAGGAGCAACGTATGACTCAATAGTTCTGAACCGCAACCTGGAAATGTCTGTTGCCATCCTTCCCAACTTTTTCATCTGTTTTTAAAATCTTGTACACCTCTTTAAATGCTTTTTTGGAACACTATAGGAAGAGGAACACTTTTCTTCTTTATTTAAAAAATAATTATTGTGTTAGAAAACTACTTATCATTTAGGAAACAATAAGCAAGTTATGGTCACAAGTCTAATGGAAAAATAATTTCTGTTAAGAAATCTTTAGTTCATATATCATCGATTAGCTTAGTAAGACAGGAATTACAGTCACCCAGATGTTGAGTTATTCTCAAGTAACCTTGGCTCTAGTTGAAATAATCTATTTTCCAAGTGTGCACATACCTATGTTTGCAGCAGTTGATTGCCTTATAGGTCAGTCTCTTTTGTTGAAGTTGTTGTTGGCATCTTTATTGACATACATAAAGACAAACTCTAAAATATTATAGGACAACCCTGACTTGGAGATTTTCTAAATGAATGATTTGATGTCAGTGTAATAATGCAGTACAATTTTTACTAAAAGTATTGATGGTTTTTTTTTTTTTACCATCATAGTTCCAAATGAAACTCCTTCCTGAAAATATTGTATTATTTCTCTAAAACTTCCTGAATCAACTGGAATATAGTTATTGGACCTAGCATATTAAACTCCTTATTTTGGTTCTGGATAGAAGCCAGACAATAATAATTGTGTCTATGAATTGCCTGGAAGCAGGTGACTCCTCCATCTGGACGATGTCCTCCACTTCGCTGAGCAGGATTCTGCTAAAATGCTGTGTTCCTGGCCCCCAGGCAAAGATTACTGGGGAGACTGAGCAGCCTCGTAGATCCTGGTAACAACTTTCTTTTCCCTTTGGGAGTTAGAGTCCATTTGCATTTTGTGCAGATTTTAAACTAAAGGCCCAAGATCTGGAAATTGAAATGTGGCTGTTGTCCCAGACATTCAGGCTTTGTTTGCTATTGAATGTTTCAGGATACTAGAGATTGTTTTCTGGTTGCAATCCATAGAAGTTTTCATAGTTATAGCTTCTTAAAAGATTGTTGGGAAGCCTGTTAAGTCTACCAGTGTGGACTGCAAATGAGCAAGCAGTGTTGTCCATCTGGGGCTCCTTTTCTGATCCAGTCTAACTCAGCAGTTCCAGCAAATAAACTAGAGTGAGAGACCTCCAAGTTGCCCTGAAACAAGCTATCCATCTTTTTCTTTCCATGTTTGGCTTAATGGGCCACTTCCTAAAATCTTCAGCCCTTTTTCTTCTCTGATCAAAGAACATTACAATCTTGGTCTTATCTCTCTCTGTGGCTTATATGCTTTTTTTCCCTTTGTGTTATTTCTTAATCCAATTGTTTGAAATCACCCAAAATTCACTAGCAGGGCAGTCACTGGTTGCCTTGTAGCCATTACTTGACAAGGCTGTAATTAGTTGGTCCATTTTACACCTGCTTTCCCAGCTGGGCACTGCATTTTGCTTTACAGTGATTTGTATCAGAACTGAAAGGGCACCACTCGGAGAGTGAGCTCACAGTGCCCAGTGACAATGTAAAATTGTACAGACTCTACGTTGTGGAGAACTTCCAGCAAGGAGGATTCATTCATGCATTCATTTTTTTTTCCTGCAAGTGTATCCTTCTCCTACCATTGAACTCTTGATAGTTTTCAGTAGACAGCTTTTATCAGAGAAACCAGAATTAAACCCTCCTGTGTCAAGTCTTTATTTAATATTTCATTTGGCTTTGGAGAGATGCATCAGTTAGTGCTAGTTTTCATAGTAATCATAGTCACAAGTGAAGCTTTTTAACCCATGAAAATATGCCTTTCAAATAATTCAGAGAATGTGCTTGATAATGCCACTTGCATACATTAATTCTCATGCTAAATTAAACACTTTTAAATGGAGAATGCATAGGTAGTTTCCATTCAATGCCTGATGTTTCTGTTACTGCTCACACAGTACTGGCCATAAAGGAATGTTGTGCCAATGCAGCGTGCTTCAAGTTCTTCCCTCTCTGAAATCCACTTTATTGCAAGCATTCTCTTTCTTTTTCTAATAATGTTTATTGTAGGCTGGTTTACTGAGATTATTTGATGATAAATTGATAGTTGCCTGTAAATGATCCAGAAGACTCTTAAGAATTAGGGTAAGCTCCAACAAGTATTCTAGAAAGCCCACTGGTGCCGTGATTGCCATCCCAGTGGGCTATCCCTTGAGCCAGTAATGGATGAATATTTTAGATGACCATTGTGTAGCAATTAGTTTCTCCTCTTCAATTAATTCTTTTAACAAAAGCACCATTAGTGGACCTCTGCAGCGTGTTAATCCAAGAGCCTTAATGACAGACTTAATAATGTCAAAAAGCTCCTCTCAGTTTGTTTCTATTTAGAAGATAAAAACACACATTTGCCCTAGGTTGTTCTTTTAAAGAATTAAGATGCAAAAATCATGACTACAATTTTTAATATTTTTCCCCTTTGGAGTTCAATCTGAAGAGAGGCCAAATTTCTGTCTTTGTCTCCTGTTCTCTGTCTTGCTCTATCTTTCTCTATTTCATCAGAAATGAAAAGTATTTTCATCACTTTTACAATACCAGTTATTTCCTAATAAGCACCATCTTTTTTTTTTTTCCTTTAAGAATGTCTTCCACTTCTGTATTCTCCTCTCTCCACTCACAGATGTCAGTCTCGTTTAGACCCTCAGCATATCACACTGGCTTTCTGTAAAATTCTCATCCAGCTTGTCTCCCTCCATCCAGATTACCCCATGCATGTTGCCAGACTAATTTATCTTTTTCTTCTGCTGCTGAAAACATTGCAATGGTGTTCTGTTGCCTTCTCTATTAATACTAATTGCTTATCTTGGCACTCAAAGACTTCCACAATCCATCCCCAAACTGTGTTTTCACTTTTATTTTCATTGGTTCCCTCTAAATATTCTAGACTTGAGAAATATTAGCCTTATGTATTCTTAAAATGCATTTGGATCATTCTCTTTCCAACACTTGAAATACACCCTTTCTTTTTCTCTATTAAAACTGTTCAACTCTTGTCAGCCTTTCACCCACTGCGAATAATATAAATAATATTTTGTCTATGTCAGCTCTTAGTAATCTCGTGTCTTTGAATAGTAACATTTAACCTGTAAAACCTAGTGTGTGTGTGTGTGTGTGTGTGTGTGTGTGTGTGTGGGCATGTGTGTGTACTCATGCATTATCCAACAATATCTCTTGTATTTTTGTCTTACTTACTTTACTTTTATTATTCACCTTTTCATCCATCTATAATTTGACTCCCAAATTAGATTGAATAATCTCTACAAACGGGAATCTCATCTTAAACCTTGTACCCCCACTACAGCATCTGGTAAGTAACGAGCTTGGAATAGAGGCTCAATAAATATGTGTTGGACATACTGTTTTTCCTGAATTTGGGGAAGCTGATGATCATTGCAACTCCAGATAAAGAACTCCAGATAAATAACTCTATGAGTTATGTACCTTTATTTACTCCATTTTCATGATGAGGAAACTGAGGCTTAGCGAATTAGGCTAAACTAATTCTAAAAGAGTGTTCCTTTCTGTGAAGTACCTGGCTATATAAAAAGAGGTAAGTTCATTCATTCTAACAGGGTTTGGGAAGAAAAGTTAAACATATCCTCTTTAAAATATCTTCTATGACAATGACTAATCAAAATGAATATTCTTTTAAGACTTTCACAGAAATATGAAATTCTACATAAATTGGACTCTTCTTTGCCAGATTCAGGTTGCCATAGTTATGCATCTTTCAATGAACCTATGATCACATCTCCTGTGGGCAGTTTTAATGCTATACCATATAGGTATAATTTGAATTTACTTTTGGAAGTCACTTGCTTTGATATATTTTTGGTTTTCAATGTTTGTCTAATTCCTTCTTTATCATACAAATGCTGAATAAGAGCCTCTGAATAGATGCCTGATTACTTATGTTATTTGTTTATAGAAAAATAGCATCAAAACAAAAACCAAAATGCTTCATCCATTTTATCTCAAACCATGTTTCCTGTGAGTCCTAGATGATGCTATGTCCTGTGATGGTTTCTGTTTTTAGATATTACTTCGGCTGGAAAGATCCACATGAGTTCAACCGAGTTTTCCACACTGCCCCCTAGATTATCTTGATCTTATACTGGCAATTTCTACTGGACAAAGCTGCTGCTGTCTATGAATATTCTACTTTCTCGTCTTCCTTAGGCCTTTCCTAAAAATAAAGAAAAACAAAAACTTTCTCTGTTATGTTCACTAGTCACATACAACACTTTCTAATGCCTTGGATTGCTAATTTTTCTAAATTCGACTCTAAGTATCTTGGTGTGATGGTTAATATTGAGTGTCAATTTGATCGGATTGAAAGATGCAAAGCACTGTTCCTGGGTGTGTCTGTAAGGGTGTTGCCAAAGGAGATTAACATTTGAGTCAGTGGACTGGGAGAGGCAGACACACACCTAATCTGGGTGGGCACCATCTAATCAGCTGCCAGCGTGGCTAGCAGCTGGAACATGGAAGACTGAGGAACATGGAAGGACTAGACTGGCTGAGTCTTCTGGCCTCCATCTTTCACCTGTGCTGGATGCTTCCTGCCCTCAAACATCAGACTCCAAATTCTTTAGCTTTTGGACTCTTGGACTTTCACCAGTGGTTTGCCAGGGGCTCTCAGGCCTTTGGCCACAGACTGAAGGCTGCACTATGGGCTTCCCTACCTTTGAGGTTTTGAGACTCGTACTGACTTCCTGGCTCCTCAGCTTGCAGACGGCCTGCTGTGGGACTTCACCATGTGATTGTGTGAGTCAATTTGCCTAATAAACTCCCCTTCGTATATTCATCTATCCAGTTAGTTCGGTCCCTTTAGAGAACCCCGAGTAATACACTTGGGAAACAGGATTGGGTTGTATTTTGTCATGCATCCATCTCAGGCCCTACTGCTAAGAGTAGATATTAGATGAAAATGTGATTTGTTAGTTAACTGATTAGTTAAAACAGCTAACATTTATTGTATACTTACAATCTTCAAGGCACAATTCTAACCCAATTAACCCTCAGAAAACTCTATGAGTTATGTACCTTTATTTACTCCATTTTCATGATGAGGAAACTGAGGCTTAGCGAATTTAAGAGATTTACCCAAGGTCATAGAGCTAGTATTGTCTGGATGTCAGGCTGCTCTGCCAGCTGCTGCAGTCTTTGTTGTGCTACAGCTGTGTTACAGCTTCTGAAATTATTCTTTCTTACCCATTTTTTTTCTGCTACTCTGTTTATACGTGTATTTCAGTTACAGCATTCTACTATCTTCTATACTTTGTAACTATTAATTGAGCAAAATGTCTAATCTGAGAGCAGTGTTGCATTAAGTATGACTTTCTAACTAAATTGTGGCATTTTGTTTTGGGGATGTGGCAGCACCATTTCATCTATGACTGGCAGGTGATGAGGAAAGTGGTCAGACTTTGCATATCCAATAACCTTGGATTTGTATAATGTGTGATGTCATATTGCTTGAAATTCTAATTTTGTAGGAAGGAGTTAAAAACTGAATTCAGTAGAGGACAATGTCATGGGGACACAAAAGTTCTGTGCCACTTATATTGTGTGCCTTGATATAATGCTGAGGTTGGAATGCTAAAATTTTTTCCCAGAGCCCCTTGCAGCTAGCATTCTTGATGTGAATTAAATTCCATCAATCAGATATATTTCTGTGAGTCTTGACTATAGAACCAAATTAGTTTGGAAAAGAGGCGGAGTCAGTAATATCGACTTTGTTTGTGCAGATTATGTCAACTGTAATGACCAATTTCTCAATCTCTTTGTCAGCTTTCTAATTCTACAGCTTTCTAGTCAAGGCAAAATTTTCAGGGCAGCCCAGTTTGTTAGTGTTCTTCCTGGAAGTTCAGTCTAAAACCTGTTTCTCCAGTCCTTTTAACAATCCTTTTGCTGTTTACTACACTAAAATAAATCCTTTCTGCTCAATCTTGGTAGAGTGAATTCTGTTTTCTGCCAGTGATTCTAACTGATGCAACTGTATCTGACTGATACACTCTCTCTGTTTAAGTGTTAAATATTAAGCCAGCTTTTACAGATGTGTACCTTAGCACAGGGAGGAAGAAACAAATCTTTGCTTTAGAATAAAATGTTTTAGGCATTGGTTATTTATTCCTGTTGGCAATCTTTTCATTATGCTAATAAAAAACACTTTAAAACAATGTGAATACTTCAGCATTGAGGCTTATTATTCTACTCCATATGTATTTATTGAGTGCCTACGCTTGCTGTGTCAGCAACAAGTCCTGGGGAGAGAGACACTGCAAAGAGCACAACAGATGGAGTCTCTACTCACGTGTAATTCACAGTCTTCCCCATCAACTTACAGATTGAATCAACTTCTCATGCTCATTCATGGTTAGGTTGCCAAATCAGTTAAAAGTATTTCAAAAGCTTAAAAGATATTGATAATACCTCAGAATAGAGATAGCTCATTTTGGCATTTAAATTGCTAATTTCAAGGGTGGCCTGCTTACTAATCCATAAAATGGGGATTTATATTTATCTCTTATGATATAAGGATGGTAAAAAATAGCTCATCATGGAGATGATTATGAATCACTTATATGTGGATAAATCAATTTAAAAATATCTATTGGGCTATAATGAGGGGAATTGTAGTCATTTTTAACTCTCAGTACTAGTAATAATATAGAGAACCTGATGAGAAGCAATAAAATCTTTCCTCAACAGTGTGCCTTAAAATGAAGCTCAGGTTGTTATTATGCAATGTATATACCACTTAAATCATCCCAGTGCAGGAAAGCTCTATAAAAAGGGTCTATCAATTTATCTACAGAATGGCCATATGCAAAAAGAATATAAGGGAACTTTTCCATATGGCATTGAATTAATTCCAGTTTCAAGTGCAGGAATTCCAAAATGGACTATGCATACCATTTTGTGTGTTAAATTAGGAAAGAGTGTGTAGATCTTTTCAGAGTATTCTCAGCCGCAAAATGATTGATTTATTAAACATTAAACAGTTTTATATGGGAGTTGTCAAGCTTGATATTATGTATTAGGTCAGTAGGTCAGTATAGCTTGGTATATACATATCTAACCACCAAAATTAGAATGCATATTTTGTGTTTATTTTTGTAAAGCAGAAATAGGAAAGTATAACTCTCGTTCTTTCATAGGGGATGAATGTTAAGAGGATGCAAAGGAGTTAACCTAAGAGTTAAGATCTTCATAGTAAAGCAGAAGATATTTGCAGTTGTCAGGAAAGTTGCATACGTGTGCCCATGTGCATCTACCTGTGTGTATATTATTCTTAGGGTGGAGTGAAGGTAGTAAGAACCTAAAGGATAGTAGAAAATTCTCAGCATGGCAGTTGGAAGGGACAAAATAGTGATAGTGCGAAGGACATAGAAGATGGCAATGCAGATCAACAGAGAGAGCTCAAATGTCATAAATAAAAGCATTGTTTCCTTAGGAATCTCTATTGCAAACAAGATACAATGCAATGGCCAAGAAATTAATGATGAAGACATCGCATATAGACAATTGTTCTGAGCTTTAGACAGAATGGCGCAGATCTCCCTTGGTTAGTTTATGCCTCCTCACCAGCCTCTATTTTCTCTCAAATGATGGTGAGTTTTATGAAGATTTGCACATCTCAGTGGGGATTT
Source organism: Hylobates moloch (assembly GCF_009828535.3). Taxonomy (NCBI): domain Eukaryota; kingdom Metazoa; phylum Chordata; class Mammalia; order Primates; family Hylobatidae; genus Hylobates; species Hylobates moloch. Next base: position 135,793,738 of record NW_026652279.1, read on the forward strand.
AATGCGATATTTAGCCTTGAGATACAACTTGTATTTGTAATGAATGCTGTATGGCTGAGAACATGTTATAACATTGAGTCTTATTTCTTTAGAAATCAAATGAATATAAAATATCAGAATATCAAAATGAGAACAAGATGTGTGTTTTTACTACTTAATAAAATTTTGTGTATTAATTTGGAAGATGGTTGAATGGATTAAATAATCAACATTAAAAGATAAAGTACAGTATTTGAAACTTAGCAGATATTTTATACATCTTAGTAATTGTAGCTATGATTATAAGAAGCACAGATATAACCCCCTCTTTGCTGCATGGGTTAGTGTCTAAAAACTCTTGGGAAAAGCTGAGCCATCCTAAATGTAGCTTTCTGTTTGTATGCCAGAATCCATCACTGAGTTTTTACCTTATTGTATAGAGTCTGATGACAAGGAATAAAAGTTTCTTAGTAACCCAGTTTCTTCAAATTGAGATTCTATATCTATATTTCTATCCTTTTTTATTCTTTGTACACCAAAATTGGAGTTCAGCTCCAAGGTGGAGTCCTACTACAAGCTGCTAATAAATCCTTCTTGAATTCCACACCTCATCTACTTCCAAATTCCCTTGCTCCTGCCTAAGCATCCACACATCCTAAGCCTGCTCTTGACCTCTTGGGTGACATCTTATTGTCCGAAACTGATGTATCACTGTTTTCTCTCTTTCCTGAGAGAAGAATGCAATAAATTGTCATTATCAGTCATTTGGGAATTTTAGGTTCTTTTTAAGGACCTTCATTTGATTTGTTTCCTGGAAGCATATTTCTTGCATTCACCTCATCTGGACTGCTTTTTAATTTCCACTATGTTAAAATGAGTGAGATAGAAGTGTTTCTCTGGTCATCTAAAGAACCTGTCCATCTCTGTGGTGACCCTAATGACCTTTATAAGACTGAAGAGTTTGCTTTAGAGCTCAATATCCAGGTGGGAATAAAAAGATGTGACATCTAAATGTAGCTTTCTTACTTACACTATCCAGACAGTGAGTTTGATTAAGTGATTTAACTTATCCAAGAGCCTATTTTCCCATTTCTGTACTATACCATGTCATATTATAGCCCATTATAAAATATATACATATATACTTAAAGTTCAAATCACTTTGATTACTTATATGCTAGATTATATACATTCAATGTATTATCCTCCAAAAAAGACCCAAGGCTACCAACTGGCTAATATCCATCAAATACATCAAATTACTAGATTAGTCTTATTCTATCTTCTACTTACGGGTTTTCTAATTATTTGTAATAAATTTTTTATTCTTCTGATAATAAAATTAATGTATACTCCTTGTGGGAAAAGTTCAAAGAGAATAAAGAAGAAAAATGTCCTTAAGCTTAGTACCAAGCAATAACCAATGTTAGCAAAGACTTTCACTGATCATATTTAAGCTGCAAATTTCTACTTGAAGGTTGTAAATGATAGATTGTACTTTGACTTTCATTTATCCTAAGGCTTATTGACTTTTCTCTTTACCTTACCTTTGAATGTTAATTGTTTTTAATGAGAATACCAAACATCAGTAAAATAAACCATTTAGCTATAAGAGTTAATGTAGTTTCAACCTACTATCCCAATGAATAATGATGGACTTTAGCCATGACATATATTCAGCATAATAAATCTAAATACAAGCTGTGATAAAATTTCTCAAAAATCACAAAACTAAGAAATACCCTATATTCAACAATGTTTTTGTTCACTCTAATTTTATCGGCAATTCAATATATCATTTGCCTTCCTACTCCTGTCTCCTTTTTGTGTTTTTTAAACACTTATTAATTTATAGTCTTAGCCACACTCCTTCACTTTACAGGGTAAGAAATTAAGACAGTGAAGTTAAGTAACATAAATAGTTAGCAGGACAATGAGAAACGCCACAATTCTATTTGCTCTCCATTCATTGCATCACAGCCTTTTAGCTATGGTATCATTCAGAAGAAAATTAGATACATTTTAACTTATTTGAAACGGAATTTGTTTAATGCTTTTTTTTTCTCCAGCAGATTTGCAAGGGAGGTTCCTAATTATATTTTTATAGGCTAAAACTTGAATAAGTTTGCATTCTTAAAAAGTACACGTGAATTAGGTGGGTGGTTGTGAAGGGAGGTAAAAATAGAGGATTCTTGTCTGGAAGTCCACATTTTGGGAAAAGGCCTCCCAACAAGATTTGAGTAAGTCACAGGCAAATGTATATATAAGTACCCGAGGCTTCTGTTGAATACATCCCACCTTCACTTCTCCCCTGCCTCATACACCCTTACTTCATACACGCCCACCCTTTCCCTCAGAATAGGGCTGATATTTAGCATGTATGTATCAGGATGGCCATACAGATTGTTAATATTAATATTGGTTGATATATAGCTTCTTCCCTTATGTGTCATTTACTTTTGCACAGCCCCTCTACAATGTTGCTCTAGGATCCAGCAACTAAAGGGTTAATGCCTCATGGAAGAGGAACTCCAGGACTTTGTCCCAGTGTCTCTGTTGTTTGCATTTACTCTGATTGTCTGATGCCATACCACACTGTTGTTAGATACTTAATATCAATCTGTACACACCAATATTTGTCTCCAACTATTTCCATAAGAACTTTTGGCAGAAGAGAAAAGTTGGATCAAAGGAAAAGTCAGAAAGGAAGAAAAAAGGCTGGAGAGATGGAATGATGCTACCAAGCAGGGGAACAGGTCACACCAAAGCTAATGGTATTCTTCTAAAGTGATGTTGTGTGCTTGTGGACAGAAGACGGCCCTTCAAGGACCTGATTATGGTGTGGCACAGGGTTGAGGATGAGGGCCTATTCCCAGGCCAGACACAGAACCGCACACCACTTGAGCCACTGGAAGATTAGAAGTTAGGGTTCAAGTGGTGAGCGGTTCTGTGTGTGGCCTGGGAATAGGCCCTCATCCCCAATTCACACACTTAAGCAATGGTAGTTGAATACTATCCTATTAACATTTTGATTTTCCCAGGAAAAGCTTAAGCTTACTGGTTTTCATCTCTCTCTCGCTCTCTTTCTAATCAGTAAAAATTATTTTGGGCTTAGACGGGCCTTAAATGCCATTCATTTAGTTCAAAAGTCCGTCACATGGCCAAATCTCATTTCTAACATACCTAACACTTCATCAACCAGGGAAAGAGAAAGAAAAGTAATACTATCTATTGCATGCTTGCTCTGATTCTAGATACTCTGCTATGCTATGTGCTTTGCATACATTATTTAGTCCATCACGTGAACCCTTTGAGGTAGATGTTTTTGTCATCTCAGCTGAGAGACTAAGGATACTGAGTTACAGAGAGGGTACAGATCAAGGCCATACAACTAGTAATGTGTAATGGCCAGAATCTGAGATCAAGCTTAGAATGTCCCATAGCCCATAATCTTTGCACGTCACTGTTTTGCTTCTGTAATGTGTGAACACCACTTTTGGAAGAGGATCCCTACCTATGAAATAGGCCAATTTTATCCTTGGTCAGTTCTAAATTTAATGAGAGACCAGGAGATCATATTCTGTCACATCTATTGAGTCGGGTATCTGGTGCAGATCCACTTTCCTTAGAGACATAAGCAGCTACTTATAAATGATCTCTACTCAAGCTGCACCAAAGTTATGCTGTCATTCTGGATTTTGAGTGACACAGCCTCAAGCTGAACCACTGGATACTTTTTCAGGCTGACCAGCCCACCAATGAATATCCTAAATAAAGTCTGTGGTGATAACTCTCCCCCAGGGAAAGCCAATGTAGTTGAGAAGTTGCAATCATGCCTCACACCCACACTCTTGTTGCAATATACCAACCCACATTTGCCTGTTCATAGTTACACAACTGTAATAGGCCTACTTTACGTTGGAGGATTCCCACTCACTCCAGATAAGGGGCACATTTATGTCGAATTGAAATCTCTCTTCTTCTGACTTATGCCAATTTGTCCTGTTTTTATTCCTTAAGATCTTACAGAGAAGGTGTAATTCTTCCATATGATAATTCTTCAGATAATTAAAGAGTACCGTGCTGTGACCACTGAGTCCCCTCTTGTGGGTAAACTCTGTCATTTCTCCAAATATTTTATGTATGGCACGGTTTCCGTTGTCTTCTTCATCCTACATCTTGGTTTTGAATTTCCTTTAAATTCCTCTTAAAGTGTAGTACCCAGAATTTAGCAACATACCACTTAAAAATGGCCAGCTAAAAATAGAAACCACCGGTTTATATATTCTAGGCACTGAATAAAGCCTAAAATTACATGAGTTTTATTTGTTTGGTGTTTTTGGCAACACAATACTATTTCACTATATAGTGCAAAATATCACTTGAAATCTCTGGGTTTTTCTAATGCTTTTGCTAAGTCATGCCATGTTCTCTTCTTACTTACTTCTTCTTAATTAAACTTTGAGATAATTGTGCTTTTTCATGCACTTGGAAGAAATAATACAGAGAGATTTGTGGATTCATGTAAGAAAAAATAAAGTGAGACTGTGTGCATTATTTACCTAGTTTCCTCCAATTGTAATAACTTATAATATCAAAACCAGAATACTGACATTAATATAGTGAGGATATAGAACATTTCCATCACCACAAGTACCCAGCATGTTGCCCTTTTATAGCCACATCTGCTTCTCTTCTGCCCCCAACTATTCCTTAATCCTTGTCGGTCATTAAATTGTTCTCCATTTCTATAATTGTGTCATTTTAAGAATGTTGTATGCACGGAATTACAAAGCATGTAATCTTTGGAAATTGGCTTTTTACACTTAGCATAATTCCCTGGAGATTCATCCACGTCGTTGCATAAATCAGTAGATCCTTTCTTTTTATTGCTAAGTAGTACTCCATGGTATGGATATACCACAGTTTATTTAACCATTCACCTACTGAGGACATCTAGATATTTTCTAGTTTGGGGCTATTATATAGAAGGCTACCAAAAAAAGAAAACCAGTGCACAGGGTTTTGCATAAAAACAAGTTTTCACTTTTCCAGGACAAGTGCTTATTTCTAATCCTCTTTGACAAAATGTCTTTTCATATATTTTATCTATTTTCTAATTGGATTGTTTGTTTTAATTGTTGAGTGTTTTTATTTGTTCTAGATATTAGTCCATTGTTACATATGCAGTTTGCAAATAAATGAATTCAGTAAAGTTTCATGATGCAAAATCAATGTTCACGAATCAGTAGCACTGCTATACACCAACAGTGACCAAGCTGAGAATCAAATCAAGAAGTCAATCACCCTTACAATTGCTGAAAAAAAAAAAAAAACTACCAAAAAAAAAAAACAAAACAAACTTAGGAATATATCTAACCAAGGAGGTGAAAGACCTCTACAAAGAAAACTACAAAACGCTGCTGAAAGATTCATAGATAACAAACAAATGGAAACACCTCCCATGCTCATGGATGGGTAGAATCAATATCAAGAATATGACCATACTGCCAAAACCAATCTACAAATTCAATCAAATTCCCACCAAAGTACCACCATCATTCTTCACAGAATGAGAAAAAATAATTCTAAAATTAATATGGAACAAAAAAGAGCCTAAATAGTCAAAGCAAGACTAAGCAAAAAGAACAAATCTGGAAAAATCACATTGCCCGACTTCAAACTATACTATAAGATCAGTCACCAAAACAGCATGGTACTGGTATAAAAATAGGCACATAGTGATAGAGCAGGATAGAGGACCCAGCGGTAAAGCCAAATACTTACAGCCAACTAATCAAGTATAGATGCCAGAGGGCTTGTCTCGCTCTTCTTTCCATACCCCTAGTTTTTAGCAATTTATGTGCCTCCACTGTGGGCAGCGTCTTGCTCTCCTCTTTGTCTCTCCTACAGTGGCAGATCACTGTGGATCCCTCTACCAGAGGCAGGCTGATTTCACTTCTACCCTTTACTTGGTAGCCTGGGGTGCAAGGAGGATTGCTGTGCCTGCCCTTATGGCATTTGCTTCCTATGAGTGAATGATCCAGGGAAGCGGGTGAAGTTTTGTATTAGCCCCCAGCAACAGTGGATCCCTCCTTGAATGCCTGCTCCAGTGAGAACCATTTTCTCACTCTACTGCTTGCCTCCGAACTGTCCTGTAAGTCCCGAGTGCAGACCCACGAAAATGAGCCGAAGCGTGAGTGTGCACCCCCCTTCTGTCTGGTCTCCCAGATTCAGCAGTCCCCAGACATTTTTGGCACCAGGGACCAGTTTTGTGGAAGACAATTTTTCCATGGGCAGCAGGGTTTGGTTTCAGGATGAAACTGTTCCACCTCAGGTCATGAGGCATTAGTTAGATTCTCCTAAGGAGCACACAACCTAGATTCCTTGCATGTGCAGCTCACACGCACAGTAGGGCTGGGGATCCTGTGGATCCTGTGAGAATCTAATGCTGCTTTCGATCTGACAGGAGGTGCAGCCCAGAAGGTAATGCTCTCACTGCTCACCTCCTGCTGTGCTGCCTGCTTCCTAACAGGCCATGGGCTGTACCATGGGTACCCCTGCTCTAAAGCGATACATGAGCTCACATGCAGCCCTTAGGCATATGTAAAAATGTGAAATGATTTCTTCTGACTTGCTTCTGCCGCTTTCTCCTGTGCCTCGCCAAACCTGAAACAATTTGAGTTTCCCGATTTTCCTCAAAGAGGCCTGTCACTTTGGCATTAAATTCACTTGGTTGTCATGCAATCTCAGATCTCTGATGGTTTCCAAAAAATTATGACTGTAAATGATTCAGCCTTTTCTTTTTGTTAGGATGGGAACAATGCTATCTTGTGGCTTTCTAGTCCCTAAGTGGAAGTAGAACCTCCCAGGAAATGTGTCACAATCAGTTCACAAATAACACTAACCAGAAAGAAGAAAAAATAATAATAAACTGGACTTTACAATTAAAAATTCTTATTTGTAGAAAGACATCACAAACAGGCCGGGCACGGTGGCTCATGCCTGTAATCCCAGCACTTTGGGAGGCTGAGGCAGGCAGATCACGAGGTCAGGAGATGGAGACCATCCTGGCTAACATGATGAAACCCCATCTCTACTAAAAATACAAAAAAAAAAAAACAAACTAGCCGGGTGTAGTGGAGGGCGCCTATAGTCCCAGCTACTCGGGAGGCTGAGGCAGGAGAATGGCGTGAACCCGGGAGGCGGAGCTTGCAGTGAGCCGAGATCGAGCCCCTGCACTCCAGCCTGGGTGACAGAGGGAGACTCAAAAAAAAAAAAAAAAAAAGAAAAGAAAAGAAAAGAAAGCAAGACACCACAAACAGCATGAATAAGGAAGCCAAAAAGTGGGAGATGATCTTTTGTACATCATCTATAATCAACAAAGGGCTCAAATCCAAAATATAGAAATCCCACAAATTAAAAACAAGAAGACAGAAACCCCAATAGAAACATGAGCAAGAGTGAATAAGCACTCTCCACATAAGAATATTCAAATAGGCTGGGTGTGGTGGCTCATGCCTGTAATCCCAGCACTTTGGGAGGCCGAGGCGGGCAGATCACTTGAGGTCAGGAGTTCGAGACCAGCCTGACCAACATGGAGAAACCCTGTCTCTACTAAAAACACAAAATTAGCCGGGTGTGGTGGTGCATGCCTGTAATCCCAGCTACTCGGGAGGCTGAGGCAGGAGAATCGCTTGAACCCGGGAGGCAGAGGTTGCAGTGAGCCAAGATGGTGCCATCGTACTCCAGCCTGGGCAACAAGATTGAAACTCCGTCTCAGAAAAAAAAAAAAAAAAAGAATATCCAAATAGCTAGTAAACATACTAAAAGTACACAACCTTATTTGTGATCAGACAAATGCAAAAGGAAACCACAACGAAATACCACTACATACAGAAGAATTGCTAAAATCAGGAAGATGGACAATACCATATATTGGGTAGATCCATACAGTGCTTTTGAAGGTGGGGATGTGTTGGTGCAGCCACTTTGGAAAAGGGTTTGATATCATCTACTAATGTCGAATGTATGCATTCACTATGATGTAGCGATTCCTCTCCTAGGCGTACAACAAACAGAATTGGGTGTGAGAAGGTGTGGATATTTATACTGGCACTACTCTTAGTAGCCAAACTAGAAACAACCCAAATGTACCACAGTAGAATGGATATATTGTGGTGACTTCATTCAATTGAATATTATGTAGCAGTGAGAATTAGCTATGTCTATACTTGACAACATAATGCTGAGCAAAACAGCCAGGCACAAATGAATATGTAGTGTATAACTGTGTTTAAATAGCATCGAAAACCAGGCAAAACTCATCTAGGATATTAAAAGCCAGGGAAAGAGTTATCAAGGGAGGGGATTGGGCACTGTGAATGGACAGAGACTTGGGGAGGCTTCTGAAACACAGGTGACATTCTCTTTACTGATTTGGAACAATACGTATGTGTTCATTTTTGATAATTAACTGAGTTACATTCATGTTCATTTTGTGATAAGTAACTGAGTTACATTGTGTTCATTTTGTGATAATTAACTGAATCAGACACATTATCTGTGTACTTTACTCAATATAAATTATGCTTTATTAACAAATTTAACATGTATTTCCCCTGTTAATCTCCATACCCTACCCCTAACTAGGAACAAGTGGCCCCCCAGGATGGAGGATGAAAGGTGAGAGTCTCCTAGGTCTCCCCTTTGATATACATCCCTGAGATTTTATTAGTCATGTTCTGAATTCAGTTATTTTCAAGGAGCTCTTTGTGACAGCTTTAGAGAGTCATCCTCTTACGCTGTTATAAAAATCACTCAAGAGCTGCAACATTTTTACAATATCTTGAAAGTATCATCTTAAGGTTTATTTTCCTCAATTCACAGTGAGTTTCTCTATTTTGTGTTTCCAGCAACATATGTCTCCAGTTTTATTTACAGCATATTTATGTCCATGACATTCCATCCTGATGAAAACACGATTTGCCAGTGGGCATGTGAAACCTTCACTAAAAGCTGCATGCCACAAAGGAGTTCTGGATTTCCCTCTTACGACTGATGGGTTTGGCAGTGAAATCCATTTTGTGTCAGGGTTCCTGGTGCCCTCAAATAATCTGTAGCAAGGCTCTGTAAGGCAGATGTCAGCCAAGCCCCTCTGCTGCGTCCCCTTGGGGTTTGTGTCTTCATGATCACTTCTATTCTGCACTTGGGTAAAACTCCTTATCTCTCTTAGGTCTCAGCTCATGGAACTGTTCCCATTTCTCTGTGGTAGGCAGAATTTTTTTTTTTTTTTAATATACTTTAAGTTCTGGGATACATTTAGGTTTGTTACATAGGTATACACGTGCCATGGGTGATTTGCTGCACCCACCAACCTGTCATCTACATTAGGTATTTCTTCTAATGCTATTTCTTCCCTAGCCCCCCACCCTATGACAGGCCCCAGTGTGTGATGTTCCCCTCCCTGTGTCCATGTGTTCTCATTGTTCAACTCCCACTTATGAGTTAGAATATGCAGTGTTTGGTTTTCTGTTTCTGTGTTAGTTTGCTGAGAATGATGGTTTCTAGCTTCAACTATGTCCCTGCAAAGGACACGAATTCATCCTTTTTTATGGCTGCATAGTATTCCATGGTGTATATGTGCCACATTTTCTTTATCCAATCTATCATTGATGGGCATTTGGGTTGGTTCCAATTTTTAAATGGCCCCTTAACCTTTGTCCCTGATGTTACTCCTGTGGTTATGTTACATTACATAGTAAAAGGGATGTTGCAGATGTAATTAAGTTAGTTGACTTTGAGATAATGACAAGGGATAATACCTGGGTGGGTCTGGCCTAATTATATGAGCCCTTTAAGGCAGCGTTTTATCCAAAAGACAGCAGGAAAGAGATTTAAAGCCTGAGAAGGTTTCAGTGAGTCATTGCTGGCTTTGGAGATGGAGCAGACCATGTGCAAGGACTGGAAAGTGGCCTCTGATTGCGAGAGGAACCCCTGGCTGAGAGCCCGCAAGCAGAGAAGGCCTTAGTCCTATAATTGCAAGAATCTGAATTCTGTCAGCAATCTGAAAGAGCTTGGAAGCAGATTCTTCTCCAGAGCCTTCAGATTAGAAAGCTGCCCAGCTGACAACTTGATTCTGACCTTGGGAGATCCTAAACAGAGAACGCCATCAAGCTTGTCTCGACTTCTGACATATAAACTGTGAACAAATAAATGAGTGTTTATCATTCAAATTAATCTCAACTGGAATGGTGAGCTAATAAGATGATGCTGTTTTAAGCTGGTAAATATGCCATAATTTGTTAGGGGGCAACAGAAAACAAACATGCACCCCACTCCCACACTCAACCCAGGATGTGGAATTCAGCACATTTTTCCTTGATTTCCAGAATACAACAAACGAATATGCAAGGCATTTGTGCTTGTTACAGGCTTTAAATAAAGATTTTAAAGAGTAATCACTAGAGATATATTGCAGATTCTTGCAAGAGTTAACCAACATTTTAGTTAAGATTCTCTGTTCTTTCAAAGCCACTTGACCATTTCTACCAAATCTAGAATCATCCTAAATTCAGAAATTCCTTCTCTGATTATTTGCTAGGACCATATTCATCAGTCCCACATTGGTACCATTATTGAGAGCTAACGAAATAGCACTCTTCTCATTACATGCTCAGTTTTTCATGCATTCTCTGATTTAATCCTTATGACAACCCTGGGAAGTAGTGATTATTACGCTTAGTGTAAAGATGAGAAACCTGAGGTTCAAGAAATTTATCAATTTTATTCGAGGTCACATAGTTTAATAAAATCCAGAAGCAGGATTAGAAGCCAGTCACTCCAATGTTAAGCACTTTATTCTTAACTGTCATACTTTGATGACTCTCGGTTTAGCAGTGCTAATAACTACTCAGTGAGTGTCATGATACTTTTCTCTCAACTCCTTAGAAAAAATTGCAGTTGATAGATTGATTACTCTTCAGTATTGTGGTCACCATTAGGGACAAATTGTAAACAGTGGTGTTGTAGGTATCTTAGAGAGATACTGACCCATTAAACTGCTCCCTCTTCATGGCACATAGACCCTCCCTTGTCACCTCAGTGGTACAGACACCCAAAGGCATCTTTGTGAGATGTGATTGACCTGAATCAGATGCCCGAGTAAAGCTTTGGATTTGGGAATGAACTATTTGGGCTCACTTGCAGGGGTGAGGGGGGTAAGGGTGACAAGTCAGAGGAAGGAAGGGTGTTTACAGAGAAAGTCACTTCAGGGAATGCATTGTCCTTCCACAGCTGACCACTCATTATATTAACTTGGAAGAGGGATTATCCGAGTTTATCGTCTCAAATAAGAAACAGTCCTTAATGTAAGGTTTATAAAATACTTATATTTAATTTTTTGTAAGACAGTGTCTCACCTTGTCACCTAGGCTGAAGTGCAGTGTTGCGATTTCGGCCCACTGCAGTCTCAACCTCCCAGGCTCAAGTGACCCTCCTTCTTCAGCCTCCTGAGTAGATGGGACTACAGGCATGCACTACCACAAATCTGCTAGTTTTTACATTTTTTGTAGAGATGGGGTCTCGTTATGTCACCCAGGCTGGTTTCAAACTCCTGGGCGCAAGAGATCTTTCTGCCTCTGCCTCCCAAAGTGCTGTGATTATAGGTGTGAGTCACCATGCCCAGCCTATAAAAGACTTTAAGGTTTGTGGAGATGAAAGGTTGTATGTATACACATATACTTAAATATATACACATATATTCATTTTAAAACTATAATAAATTAAAACCTTACCTTTTAAATGGGAACTATGAAATAATTAAAAGTAAATTTATTGTAAAATGAGATAATTAACAGAGCATCTCCATTTTTCGTCTATTTTGTTATTGGGGAAAAAACATTAGAATCATTATAAAACCTGAAGTAAACTATTTCTAAATGGAAGATAGTAATTTTACCTACAAATTAACACTAATATTAACTTATTTCTCCAACACAAAATATCAATTAGAGTTCTGATCTTGGTGGTACATTTCTAGAATACTGAAGAGAAGAATATTGTAGAATGTACTCATTTGTAGCAATTTTCTACTATTTAATACAACCTGGCAGTAAATGTTTTATCGCTTTGTTCCTAATGAATACTTAAGTGCATGTCTGGGCCAGAATTTAAATATTGTGGCTGGTGAATGACAGAAAGCCAAAAAATCCCAAAGAGCTGTATTACATAATTGTTAACTGGCCTTTTATTATTAGGTTTCTAATAATAATTCAAGATGTTTATCACCTAGATCCAAACATCAACTGTCCCCAAGTTCCACTAAATTTAGGATGAGTGAAACATAAAGTTTTGAAACATTAAACTGGACTCTTGAAAGATTTCTGTAACATTCACTGAATGACTACCCTTATTTGCCCAAAGAACATTTAATGCTCTAGAGAGAGTATATTCCACCAAATGGTACACATCCATATAAAAAATGTTCTTCATTATAAAATGAGCAGTTTCTTATAAGAAGCAGTTTGTTATTGTTTCTGCACTAGAACACATTATTTATTGACCTCCATATATTCCATAATAAAAGGAATATTTCACTTTAAAAAATACCTGAACCTGATATAAATTCTTATTTCCTCTAAATAGTAACTTAGAACAGTTTTTCCTTGCCTACACAGTGAATTTGTTTATGGAAAAGGATAGTTAAAGACTGAATTCCTTTAATGCCCAAGTATAATGAATATTTGTTTTGATGGAGAAAACGTTTTTGCATTTTGAAACCCAAAATTCATACCCATTGTTGCTAATGCAACACTAATTATCATTCAAATGAAAACGACTATTTCAGTGGTTAATATGTTATTATAACAAAAAAAGTGGCAGTCTCTCTTCGTCAATGAGATTTAATTAATTTAGTTTAATTAATTTGACTTAATATAGCTGTTTATCTGCTCTGGTTTAGCCCTTTGGGAGCCACTGTGCGACCTATATTTAACCTAAACTTATCAATAAATTGCACATGTAATAGTCTCTACATTTATATATTAAGAGTGATAGTTCAGCATTCCCCAACTAGAACAGTAAGGACAAAAATAGATCAATAAACAACAGAAGTGGTGTCAGACCCAAAGAACAAATTGGCATCAAGGGGATCTGATACAATAATTCATTGTGACTATAAATTAGCAAAACACTAGGAAACTGAGAACTTAAAACATTTACTAACTCCAGATGTGTGAAGATGGCCAGGCTCTCATTGTGAGCTACTCACCTCTGTGTGAGGTGAGGGAATCCTAAAGACCTCTCACCCTAATTCCCATAGCCCAAAAGTGTATGCCATGTGGCTATACTCAGCAAGGGTTCATTTAGCTTTAAAAAGTTACTTAAGATATACTGTGAGTTAATGTCACTACTTTCCAATTTAAGAAATCAGTGCATTGTTTCCCTTTCATCTTAAAATCCTCTGGAATATTTATATGAATGATATCACTTAAATAAGCAATGTTAAGAGGACAAATTATTAGCAATTTGTGTTTTCTTTTCTAAATTGTAATCAGCATATGTAATCTGGGGAATGGTGGTGGGAAAATGTCAGTGTCTATTTGTATGTATAAATTTCAATTCAAAATAATAATCATATCTCCAACTCTTTTTCAGTTACTTCACTCTTTCCAAAAAAACTTAAATTTTTTTTCCATTTGCTATTTTTATCTCTTTCTTTCCCCCATCTACTCCAGTATGAATTTTGCCCTTATCACAGCATCAAAAATCTTTTTAAAATGACTAGTGACTATTTATATCACTCACTGCTCCCTACTTGCTTGACTTCTAGCAATTTTCCCTCCATTTGAGCCTTCCCATCTGAAATCTTCACATCCTTTCTCTTCCAGAATACTACATTCTTCTAGTTGTCCTCTTGCCATTATCTGCTCCTTCATAGTCTCCTTAGCTGACACATCCTCCTCTATCCAAACTTTATATATATCTGTGTGTGTATATATATATATGTATATAGGCTGTGTGTGTGTATATATATATACACACACTAAATATATATATAGACTAAATATATGTATATATATACACACTAAATATATATATACACATACACACAGACTAAATACACACACACACACACACACAAACACACACACACAGCCCACACTCCCCTCCTGAGGACCCAACAAGTTCGATCAAGTCCACCTGTAAATATTTTTCAAATCAATTTCTTTCCCTCCCCACCTCTATCATGCTGGTAGAAGTTAATGCATCCTCCTACCTGGGCCATCTGAGCTTTTCACAGTCCCTCCATATCTTTTACTTCCCTCTAATATATTTTTCACAACGGTACTAAATAGAACTTTAAAATGTCAAATCTGATGATGTACCTCCCATTCTTAAACTCTTTCAGTGACGTTCCAATATCCTTAAGAATCTGAAAATCTTCAACATGATACATCAGATATTTCATGATATGGTGGTCTCTTCTTTCATTTTTGGTTTGTCTTGTGCACTTGTTATTTAATATACATGAGTAAAATAATGAAAGCAAAGTACATATAAAAGAGTGTTTTCAGACAGAAAGAACATCATGTGTAAAATCCTTGTGGTGAGAGAAAAATTACATATGAGGAACTAAAGGTTAAATATCAGCTAGGCTTGGGGAATACTTAATATTTGAACCTAGAACATGTCAAGGGCTAGTAGATTCATGAAGTTGGCAAGCCACCAAGTATTGGATTCATGGGAAATTACAAGCTAGGTGTATGCAAAATATATGCAGTGTAAGGGTTAATTTTGTCTGTCAACTTGACTTGGCTGTGGGGCCATGGGACATCCAGCCATGGCCAAAGGTTGTTCTGGGTGTGTCTGTGAGGGTATTTCTGAATGAGATTAACATTCGAATTAGTATACTGAGTAAAGCAGATTGCCTTCCCTAATGTAAGTGGCCTTTATCCAATCAATTGAAGACCTAAATAGAAAAAAAAAAGGCTGAATAAGAGGGAACTCCTCCTGCCTGACTGTCTGAGCTGGGAAATTTTTTTCTTCATGCCTTCAGATTTAAACTAAAACTTTGGCTCTACTTGGGTGTCAGGCTTCCAGGGTGGAACTTATACCACTGGCTCTCCTGGTTCTCTGGCCTTTATACATGGACTGGAACTATACTATTGGCTTTCCTTGGTCTGCCAACTACAGATCTTTTCAGCATCTATAATCACATGAGCCAAATCCTTACACACACACATATTTTGCTCTGTTTCTTTTGAGAGCCCTTACTAAATAGATTTTGGTACTGTAAATTAGGATGCTGCTGCAATATATACCTAAACATGTGGAGGTGCCTTTGGAACTGGATAATAAATAAAGGCTAAAGAGTTTGAGATGCATCCAAGAAATACGGATATGAAGAATGATTATGACGAGGTCTCAGATAGAAATGAGACACATGTTGAAAATTGGAGAAAAGATAATCCTGTGATAAAGTAGCAGATAACTTAAGCCAAATGGTGTGGGAGTGTTTTGCGCAAGTGATAAAATTGGATGAAATTGATGAAATTAGTAGAGGAGATTTCTAAGCAAAGTATTGAAGGAGAACTTGGTTCCTCCTGATTACTTATAGGAAAATACAAAAAGAGAAAGATGAATTAAAGAAGGGATTATCAAAAATAATCAGAATTTGAAGGACTGAAAAATAAGAATTGGTTACAAATAATAAATCAACAGTTACTATTTTTTTTTACTGCTTTATTAGAAGCCTATCTATACTGCAAACAATGAGAAAGTTTGTTTTGAAAATAATACTCAGGGTGTGGCTGAACAACCATTTTATAAAGAGATCAAGAATGCTATTCACGGACTTAAGAATCCAGGGATACAGAGGGGATTATGCCAGCAAAATACTGCCAGTTTGGACTAAAGAGAACAGAGAAAGAAGGATGAATGAAGGAACACTGTCAGATGATAGAGCTATGCAAGAAATGGAAGACTGGCCCTGAAGGCAAGTCAGAGATCATCAGAGCTGCCAAGCCCACCGCAGACCCAGAGGACAAAGCTATTTCTTGCTCTGTTTTAATGGGTAGAGTCATCAACCTGGTTTTAGCAGGCTAGGATAATGCTGCTAGTGCCTCAGGGATTGGGATGCCCTCATGGAGGGCTGTGTAGGCAGGCTCTTCTTAGGGAGAAGGAGGTGGGACCTTGCAGACAGCTGTGTGGGTGGGACCCTCATAGAGAGCCAAAGGGATGCGTCTACCCTGTAGAGCAATGGGGATAAGGTTGCTACCTTAGTGTGCCTGAAGGGCAGATCATTGAACCACAGAGGAGTATTTCAAAGCCTTAAGATGTAATAGAATTTACTTTGCTAGGTTTTGGACTTGCTTGGGACCCATCACCCCTTCCTTCCTTCTTAGTTCTCCTTTTTTGGAATGAGAATGGCTATCCTATGCCTGTCACACCATTGAATCTTGGACGCACATAACCTGGTTACACAGGTTCACAGCTAGAGAGGAATTTTGCATCAGATGAATCAAACCTCTAGCCTCTTCCATGTCTGATTTAGAAAATATTTAGATGAGACTTTAGACTTCAGAGTTGATGATGGAATGATGGAATGAGTTAAAACTTGGGGGACTGTTGGGATGGAATTAATGCATTTTGCCATCATGAGGACACAAGTTTTGGGTAGTCAGGGATGCTCCCCTTCCCCTACCAAATTCCTATGTTGAAGCCTTAACCTCCAATATGACTATATCCAGAGATACAGGTATAGACAAGTCTTTAGAAAATAATTAAGGTTAAATGAGATCATAAGGGGAAAGCCCTAATCAATAGTACTGTGACTTTAGAAGAAGAGAACTCTCTCTCTCTCTCTCTCTCTCCCCCTCCCTCCCTCCCTCCTTCCCTCCCCTTTCCCTCTTTCTTTGCAGTAAAAGGTGGCTATTTATAAGCCAGAAAAAGAGCTTACACCAGAACCTGACTATGCTAGCACCCTGATCTCAGACTTCCAGATTCCAGAACTGTGAAATAAAAAATTTCTGTTAAGTTACCATTTATGGTATTTTGTTTTGGCAGCCTGAGAAGACCAAGACATGAAGGAAACAGAGGATAAATAGTATGGCCATAGCACTTACATGGAAGAATCTGGAAGTTCTTGCTAGAATTGTTTTGTCCTTTACTGGTTATAAATAATAAATCAAGTTACTATTTTTTATGACTTATAATGCATTTTTATTTTGCAATAAATTATTTCAGCAGCAATGAGAGTGAATATTTAATGAAAAATTAAATACTGAATTTCCACCTCTCAAGATAGTTGATGATGAATGTGTAACTTGCAAACATTGTTGACATTTACTATTCACTATGATGGATGGTACAGAAGCAACTACGAAGGTGTGTTTATATACAATCCATGAAACACATTTTTTTATCTAGATCAAGTTACCTGTTATTTTAAATTAGTAGTGTTTATGTCGATTCCAAGTTTTCTTTAACATATTTGAAACCTAAAGTGATGGTAGTTAATGTGGTGGCTTTATGAGAAAAAAAATCACAGACATTTAAATGATGTGAGGATAACATTAGGGTCATTAAATGCTTCAGGTAGAAAATAAGTGAATTCCAATAATAGGTTTTCTTTTCATACAATTCATGCAATCAAAGAAAAGCTTTAAGAAGTTCATTCTACTGAAAGTGAAACATATTATCTCATTGTGAATGTTATTGTAAACTTGATTAAGTTAAAAATTGAGCAAAAAGTTATTTGTTTTGTGGTGATAATAGGAACAAAATACGTGTGTGGTAGAGCATAGCATGTTGATAAAGACAATATTCTTAGTAAATTAAGGAACTTAAGGTGCAGAAATTTTCCTCTATCTTCTGTGGTGTACATATAAGTAATAATTATGTTCACATAGCAATATCTACTAATCGAAATAGAACCCGTAGATGTCAGATTTTACAATATCATTATATATACACACAAACAATCTAACTGAATGATAAAATTGTGTTGATGGAGCAGATGTTGAGTTAAACAGAAAAAGCTCCACCAGAGCTGTACATACTTTCCCATGTTGCTGCTTGCCATTGTTTGGATTTTAGAAACGTTTTCACCTTTGATTAATTACTTTAAGTCAACCTGTGTCCTACAATAGTAATGAACCTTTTTGTAAATTAAATCAGCCTTCAAATTTTGGTTGCATTTGTTTAAAATAGGTTGAATATTTTTAATTGAAGTGTTTAACCAAGGATATGGCCAAAATTTCAGTTTTGAAGCTTTTAAAAATTGCTGTGATGATTACAGCCAAATCTTACGAGAAAGACATCAATATTTATCTTCACAAAAGCAAGAAAGGAATTGAACAAATTAAATAATGAGAATTCTGCTGGTATACAAGATTTAACTTTTTTTTCCTAGGTATAATATACGTACAGTAAAGTGTGTAAAATGACCATAAGGGTATAGTTGGATATATTTTTATTGTTTGATGATTATGTTACAGCTTGATTTTTATGTATGCATATATATATACACACATTAATACCTATAAATTATTATCTTGATCAAAATACAGAATATTATAATACCCCATAGGCTTCTGTCATACCTCTTTGCAAAATTTCATTTCAAAACTAAATATTTCACTTTTGAAATATCTCAAAGTACTTTTGATGGAGCTATTTTTAATTGTATAAATTTATGTTCCATCCCAGAATACAATGTAATTGATAAGACTCATGATTTTGAGCATCTAAATTTGGATAAGCATTAAAAATTCACAATTTAACAAAACTTACTTGATGTCTTTTGCCTCATGGAAAATATTGTCAAGAAAGGTACTCAAAAGGAGGCAAAAAGATGGTACCAAATTGTTGGGGCTGAAATATTTACATTATTTAATAGAAAACATTATAAATAAAAATATCCATTATTTAGCAGAATCAGCTCTGACTTTATCAGGTACCTCAGAAACAACAGAAAGAATTCCCAATTTAAAATATCATTATGCTTTACAGAGATAGTTCAGTTGACGGTATTAATCAGCAACAAAATACAACTTTTTAAGGATTACTAGCAATTTTGTGAAAATAATTAAGAATAATAGATCATAGTAAAAATATATTCTTTAGAAAAATACTAATGTTGTGGTATTAGATACAAATATAGCTAAGAAATTGATTAAAATATACAAATATATACCAAGTATTTAATTGCTTATTTTACTTTTAATATTCATATGATTAATTTAAAGATTTCAAATTTTGCTTTAAGGTACCAAGTTATGTATTTCCATTGTTTGGAAAACATTTTTAAACTTTTTGTTAGGAAATAATGTCAAATATATAGAAGATTTGAAAGAATAAAAATTGCACACAGAGGCTGGGCGTGGTGGCTCACGCCTGTAATCCCAGCACTTTGGGAGGCCGAGGCAGGTGGATCACCTGAGGTCAGGAGTTTGAGACCAGCCTGGCCAACATGGTGAAACCCCGTCTCTACTAAAAATACAAAAATTAGCAGGGCATGGTGGTGCACACCTGTAATCCCAGCTACTGGGGAGGCTGAGGCAGGAGAATCGCTTGAACCCACGAGATGGAGGTTGCTGTGAGCCGAGATCACGCCATTACACTCTGGCCTGGGTGACAGAGCAAGACTTTGTCTCAAAAAAAAAAAAATTGCACACAGAATAGCCATATACTCTTCAACCACATTCATTTGTTAATATATTTTCCATTTGCTTTAGTCATTTGCATACTCTCTAAACCCTTCTCTTTTTCTCTCCTTATCTCTCTCTTCTCTCTGTCTGCTTCTAAATTTTTTGAAAGTGTATGTGTCATAAATTTTGCCTTTTATTTCTAAATACTTAATCATGTATTGCCTAAGAGTAAGAAATATCTTTTTATAAAACCACAGTACAGTTATCACTACCAGTAAATTCAATACACATGAAACCTTTTTCTTATCTAACCACCATATAATAATTTTGTCAATTGACACAATGATATTCTTTATAGCATTTTTTTTCTTCCAGGGCAGGATTAAGGATCTAGTCTAGGATATAGGATCATATATTAAATTATTTGTTGTAATAATTATTAATATCTATTACTGCATAACAGGTAACTCTAAAACTTGGTGACTTAAAACAATAAACATGTATTGTATGTAGTTACCGTATGTTAAAAATTTGGAAGCAGTTTGTCTGAGTCTCTCTTCAGATCCCAGCCAAAGTATTGATAGAGCTGCAATCATCTGAAGGCTTGCCTGCACCTGGAGGATCCACTTCCAAAGTGGCTCATTCACATGACTGGCAGAAGGCCACAGTTCCTCCCCACACAGGCCTCTTCTCAGACTCATTAAGTTGGCCACTGGCTTCCTTCAGAGTAAACAATCCAAGAGAGCAGTACAGAAGTGGCAATGCCTTTTATCATCTACTTGAAAATCTTATACTGCCACTTCTGCCATGTTCTGTAATCCTGACAACTAACCCTGATTCAACGTGGGGAGGGACTTCACAGAATGCGGATACCAGGAAGACTGAAGGCCAGCTCAAAGGCTGCCTACCACCCATGTTATGTCTCTTTTTGTCTATTTTAAATAAAAATATTATTTATTTATTTATCTATTTATTTTGAGACAGGGTCTCGCTCTGATGCCCAGGCTGGAGTGCAGTGGCATGATCTCAGCTCACTGGAGCCTCGACCTCCTGGGCTCAGGTGATCCTCCCACCTCAACCTCCCAAGTAGCTGGGACTGCAGGTGTACATCAACACATTCAGTTAACTGTGGTTTTTATTTTTTAAATTTTTTTTGTAGAAATCAGGTCTCACTGTGTTACCTAGGCTGGTCTTGAACTCCTGGGCTCAAGTGATCCTCCTGCCTCGGCCTTCCAAAGTTCTAGGATTACAGGCATGAGCCACTATGCCAGACCAGATTTATTTTTTAAAACCAGTGTGTTAGAGAACTATTTTATAAATCCATCTATATAAAAAAGTAAAATTATCAGTCACGTAAGTTAATTATGTTTAGTACCACTGTTTGCCCTCAAATGGGTCTCTATTTGGACAATAACTTGTGTGGTTACCCTAGTCTTAGCTTACAAAGAATTTCTTTCTAGAGTTCTTTTTGAACATACTGCAGAATCAATTTCATCTTTTACATTCTTCCCTTATATTTTGAACTTTTTCTTACATGACACCTATTCGACACTCTCTTCCTATGCAAAATGCAACTTCCACAAAGGCAATAACTATGTTTAAAATAAAAAATTGGATGAAGGACTATTCTAATTACCAAGACTGTTTTAATGTTTGATCATTATATTTAGCCATAGCTATATTCCAGGGATATGTTAATTATATAACATCGAAATATTTAACCAGTTAAAATGCCAACTAAAACCCCTTTCTGTATTCATTCGTGCACTCAACAAGTGTTAACTGAGCACCTCTGCTGTGTGCCAGCTCTTCTAAAGGCTGGGGACTTTGTGCTTGTAGGAATATGTATAAGGTTCTTTCTCTCCCATGAAGCTTCTGTTCAGAGGGAGGAAGACTAAAAAGGAGACAAATAAGCTAATACATCAAAAAATAATTCCAGATAGGGATGAGTGCTACATACAATAAAAGATCATGTGATAGGTTGTTAGTGGGAACAATGGAAAGGAAAGACCGCTTTAGACAAGGGATTATAGATAACTGCTCTGAGGAGGTGACATTTGAACTGGTATTGGGACAACAAGGAGCCATCTATTCCAAGAACAGCAAGCTCTTCTTACAAGAAGGGATTTTTGCATGAATATACAATAATTCGTTTGTTTCGGAAATGCCTATATACAAAAGCAAAGAGAGATTAAGTCATATTCAATGATGAGAAACATCCTTAATTTTCTTTAAAATGCATTTAATTTCCTTAAATGAAAAAGTATTTCTCCAGATTATTGCTATTACTGTATTATTAAGGTATTATTACTTGCCTTTATACAGTTGCTGTTGTCTGGCAGATACAAATGTGCTGATTTATTCACTTTAAACTTTGTAAATTTAATTCATCTGTGAATGTTTAATAACATGTTAATGCATGCACCTGACTGTATCTCAGCTCATAATAGAATATGAATCACCGCATTCTTAGTTCTGAGGAATTGCAGAAATCCTTTCCTCTTGCTTTAAGTCATTATGACGTATTCAGACTCCTCAAGCAATGAGATTCTGACACAAAAATACAGGCTTAACTCATTCAATTTAGGTCACGTCCTTAAGCTGATGCTTTTGACACAAGTATTTGTTACAATGGTGGACACATTTTCTTTATAAACCAACTCTGACATGGATTTTCATGTCTGAATGAGCCAAAACTCGAATTTCAGATTGCTGAGTATGCACTTCAGCTTATAAATCTTGATTACAATAATATATTTGTCCTTATTCTGCATCATAAATAATTAAAATTAAACAAATATTTGAATGAGTTGGGTTGTGCATATGATTTTGTTATTCCAGGTTATTTGTTCTTGAATCTTCTCTAAATAGTACATTCATTCAAGTTTATATGTGGCTTATAGTACTTTGTGCAGCATATATATTCCTGAGAAATCTTGTATAAATCCAACTATTGCAGATGGAATTGTTGTCTAAAAGCATAAGAAGAGCTTGGATTTAAAGGAATCCTGAAGAATAATTTTTCTTAGTAAGAATCTTTTTGTAATATGAGTCAGCACTTTTTATTTCATCTATGGAAAAGTCAGATTTTCATGGATTAGATTTTCTGGGAATACATCTATGTGGCTCACACTCCTTATTCACAGACACTGTTGTACCTTAAAAAGCACTTCAGTACCTGCATATAATCTATCATCATGCAGCCTATTTCAGAAATTATCAAAGATGATGGCAAACAGACCTTGTGTTTACGTTATTCACAAAACAATGTTCACAATATTGCTCTTTGATCTCTGGCCTTTTCTAATTGGTTTTGCATCTGGATGGTCTCAGTATTGCATGGCAAGGGAGTCTGTCATGCTATATCCTTGCTTTTTCCCAGCATTCTATAACTATTCAGACATTTCTTAATGTTGGACCTCTGAATGTCCTTAGAGTATTTTTCCTTTCACATTGTTTTCGGTTATAGTGTTTCCATTTGACAAAAAAACAGGTAGTTCTACAGAACATAATAGTAAATGCAGCATGAATTTTAGATTTAAAAAGATCTATGTTTTAATAATTTCTCTGTTTCGTATAAACTGTGTGGTCTTCAGCAGTTTATTTACATTCTCTAGACTCTGATCCCTCATCTGAAAGTTAGATAATGATAGCTCATAGGGATTTTGTGTTGATTAAAGGAACCATAATTGATATTAACAAGCAGTACTGTAACTTAGATTTTTAAAAAATTATATGCAAATTGAAATACATTCTTTTAAATTATTATTTATCTTAAAACCCAATAGTTTGAAATTGGGTTTGATCCCTCAATTACAGTCTAATATAATAATATTCTATGTAAATGAGTTTTAGTAGTAACTATCCAGTAACTTTTTTAAAAAAACAAATACCTATAGTTGCAATTATAGTTACAACTAAATCATGTTACTGACATAACATTTTATCTTTTTATTTTTCAGGTTTCTGAAAATTCACTTAGTTGCTATACAATTATTTACTCAGAACATTATTATAGCTGTGTGACAAAAAGCATACAAACCAAAGTTTCAATAGGTAGAGAGGAAAGCTGTGGAATAAATAGTTGTGTGGGTTTTTTGCCCTGAAATTATTTATACTTTTGTTGAAAAACCAGTAAATATGTAAAGAAATTTTTAAGGAAATTTTGTAAAGGAATTTCAAGTAAGATACTGACATTATGATAAAATAATATTGACTCAACAGAACGCAACAACAGCAACACAAATAATCCCCCAAATAAAATAATATAGTTTAAAATATTTATGTATTAATTTTCCTTTTGAATAGTAATATTTTTATGCTTACTTTTTATTTTACTTTAATTTTTACTACATAATTATATATCAAAGTTCAATAAAATTTTCACTGCCTTCCATCATTTCTTTCCTGACAAGCATTAGTTCATTTGAATTCTTGATACTTAATGAAAATAATTTATAGAGGAAGAGAGAGGTGTTAAAAATTATTCAGCAAAGTTGTCAAATATATTGAGTAAGAGATTGATAGTTTTGAGTAATTAATAAAAACTGCTCTTTCTTCAAAAGATACTATTAATGACAGTGAAAAAGTAAGCCATAGACTGGGAAAGGATATATACAAGTACAACTGATAGGGCAGTTATAGCAAGAATAATAGGAGACTCCTCAAAATCAACAAGAAAAGAATAACTCACAAGGGGAATTGGCAAAAGACTTGAACAACCAGTTAAAATGGGTATCCAAATGGTTACTAACTATTTAAAATGAATGCAACTTACATTCACAATGAGAATCCAACCAGGATCAATAAAATTAAAAGAATTGACAATTCTAAGAGTTGATGAAGACATAAAGCCAAAAGGAACTTCAATACAATCCTATTTGCAGGGTAAATTGTCACAGCCACCTAGGAAAAGTTCTAAAATTGAGCGTATGTATTTTCTATGGCCCAGCAGTTCCACTCATACATAAAAAAACACATGTGCACCAAATGCTTATAAGAATATCATAGTCTTGTGCAAGACTAATAAAGAAGAAAAGAGAGAAGAATCAAATAGATGCAATAAAAAATGAAAAAGGGGATATCACCACCGATCCCACAGAAATACAATCTACCATCAGAGAATACTACAAACACCTCTATGCAAATAAACTAGAAAATCTAGAAGAAATGGATAAATTCCTCGACAAATACACCCTCCCAAGACTAAATCAGGAAGAAGTCGAATCTCTGAATAGACCAATAACAGGTTCTGAAATTGTGGCAATAATCAATAGCTTACCAACCAAAAAGAGTCCAGGACCTGATGGATTCACAGCTGAATTCTACCAGAGGTACAAGGAGGAACTGGTACCATTCCTTCTGAAACTATTCCAATCGATAGAAAAAGAGGGAATCCTCCCTAACACATTTTATGAAGCCAGCATCATCCTGATACCAAAGCCAGGCAGAGACACAACCAAAAAAGAGAATTTTAGACCAATATCCTTGATGAACATTGATGCAAAAATCCTCAATAAAATACTGGCAAACCGAATCCAGCAGCACATCAAAAAGCTTATACACCATGATCAAGTGGGCTTCATCCCTGGGATGCAAGGCTGGTTCAACATACGCAAATCAATAAATGTAATCCAGCATATAAACAGAACCAAAGACAAAAACCACATGATTATCTCAATAGATGCAGAAAAGGCTTTTGACAAAATTCAACAACCCTTCATGCTAAAAACTCTCAATAAATTAGGTATTGATGGGACGTATCTCAAAATAATAAGAGCTATATACGACAAACCCACAGCCAATATCATACTGAATGGGCAAAAACTGGAAGCATTCCCTCTGAAAACTGGCACAAGACAGGGATGCCCTCTCTCACCGCTCCTATTCAACATAGTGCTGGAAGTTCTGGCCAGAGCAATCAGGCAGGAGAAGGAGATAAAGGGTATTCAATTAGGAAAAGAGGAAGTCAAACTGTCCCTGTTTGCAGATGACATGATTGTATATCTAGAAAATCCCATTGTCTCAGCCCAAAATCTCCTTAAGCTGATTAGCAACTTCAGCAAAGTCTCAGGATACAAAATCAATGTATAAAAATCACAAGCATTCTTGTACACCAATCACAGACAAACAGAGAGCCAAATCATGAGTGAACTCCCATTCACAATTGCTTCAAAGAGAATAAAATACCTAGGAATCCAACTTACAAGGGATGTGAAGGACCTCTTCAAGGAGAACTACAAACCACTGCTCAATGAAATCAAAGAGGATACAAACAAATGGAAGAACATTCCATGCTCATGGGTTGGAAGAATCAATATC